>NW_023596805.1:1509384-1562520 GCF_011947565.3 Pollicipes pollicipes | reverse complement strand
GACATGCACAACCAGATGCGAGACATGTATTCGGCGTCAGATGGGTTGTCAACAGCTGAAAGACATGCATCCATATGCATATGGGGTGTTAATGCACCGATGTATTACTGTCTGGCGTGGGCCGAACCCTTTCCGTTTACTCAGTTGGATGATGAATGGTTTAATGCATTGTCATTTTGTCTAAACGGCGCGAGTTAACATACCGCGATGGGGCGATGATTTACTGGGCGCAGATTGTGGAGCAAGACTCAGCTCATGCCCACTTTTGGCGACGTTGCAGCAAGCCTCAACGCAGCCATAAATCCTTGCTCCACGCTGCGGCCTTTGATCAGGCCGCAATTTGCTTATTGGAGGACGGATGTAAGAGCGAGGTCATTGAGAGCCCGGACGGCGGGCGAGTGGCGAAGTGCGGTCGCGGCGAAGTCCGCAGGTTATGTAATGGGAGAAAAACGAGTGTTCTACGAGGTGGCTGGACTGTTTGCGAGTCCCGCCACATGACAGGAGCTTGAAGCTGTTGGCGATATACAAGTGACAAAGTGAAGGAGATGAGTGACCCGGTCTCAACATGGAGGTGTCAGTAAAACAAGGAAGAAGCGGAACCGAAAATGCGGTGGGGGAAGTGTTCGCTACAACTTTCCTCCATCTTTACTATCTTCTCCTCTGTCTGTCTGTCTGTCTGTCTGTCTGCCTGCCTGTCCGTCTGTCTGTCTGTCTGTTTGTCCGTCTGTCTGTCTGTTTGTCTATCTGGTCTATCTGTCTGTCTGTCTGTCTGTCTGTCTGTCTGTTTGTCTGTCTGTCTGTCTGTCTGTCTGTCTGTCTGTCTCTCCCTCTCTCTCTCCCTCTCTCTCTCTCTCTCTCTCTCTCTCTCTTTTTCTCTCCCCAGATCATGACATTAGTAGTTAATTGCATAATGGATGCTACAGGAAAAGGACTCGCCACATACTAAATATGGCAGAAACAGAGGCAGGATTGGTGCTCGGTTTTTCTATCCAGAGGATGTGCTAACGCCGTCATGATGTGCCAACAACCGGGGCATCATCGGACCCATTTCGATAAGTGCGCCTTCTCATCCAATGGGTTCTCTGAGAACACCATTACAAGTCAGTGACCAGCAACGGCAGGACCCTGCATTCATTAAATCACGCTTCGATGGGCTGAGAACTCTGTTCCGTCACTGTGGCAGGCTCGGTGAAGTAGTTCGGGGTATACTTCCTAACGCCGCAGGGGACGAACTGTCAGGCCGACTGGCAGCACGCCGCACGAGGCTGGCATTTCGGCTCCCCCGTAATGTGCACGGCCCAACTCGGTGTCAGTATGGCGCGGAGGTCCCCGAAACAGGCCATGCAAGCTAAAAAATAAACTTAAGCAGCAGTAATATTTCTTTAAGCATGTTTCCAGTTTTTTGGCTGCCTGTCTGTCTGTCTGTCCGCCTGTCTTGCTGTCTCTCTGGGAAAGTAAGTTTTAAGGTAAGAAAACTTTTCGCTCGGCGTACGTGCGTGGCACCCAGCAAGTTCAATTCTCAGCAAGTTCAAGTTCGTTCGAACCCAGCAAGTTCAAGTGTTCGATTCTCCTGCAGCCACCCTCCTCGGGCAGAGCCCGGTCGGAGTGGGCATGACAAGCGGCTCCGTTCCCTCATAACTGCCAAGGCTGGCTTTGTCGCCCCCGTCGCTTTCAGTGCATTTGTCTTCCTTTCGACGGACCGCGAAAGGTGGCACAGGCGATCTTCTGGCTGCTCTTCTGGTCACACTGGACGCCATTACGTAATGCCTGATTGCATAACCAGCAGGACTTGGCTTGTGATGTCGATGGGCGAAATTCATATCACCTGTTGTCGTATCGACAGAAACGAAACAGCCCGCTCGCTTACATAAAGTGCATGCTGAATGCCGGAGGACTAAGTCCTGGCATCGTTTGAGCGTTGATGAGTGATGGAAAATGTGTCGCTCATCACGGTGTTTGGAAATGGATTTGTCACCACGAAGAAGGAGGGGTTCATACGCGGAATCACATTCCGTTGGGAATGTGATTCCGCGAACTCCGATTGACACTCACTCTGACGGACTCCGATTGACTCTGACTCTGACGGACTCTGATTGCAGCTCTCACCGATCGCTAGTTTGCGAAATATCACGAACGCAATGGCTGTCAAGGCGGTTTTTGTAACAACATCTCGCAACTAGTACAACCCGTACCGATGGAGATTTGAGCACGTTATCTTTCAAACCTGAGACAAATTACGAACAGCACCTCCTGAGCTACGGAGTACACCCGGTGATGTTTTTAAGTAGTGGAAACGCAGTCCGCCACTCAGACAGGCCTGAGTTGGGCAATACAAGGGAAACATTGGGTAAGATGAGGATGCGCCTCTTTCCAAAGCTGTCATTTTGCAACACGCATGCTATATTTAGCCATGCTGTTTACCAGGTACCTTTTGGAGGCATAACTTGCCGGACAAAAACACTCGTCTAGCGGTTTATACCACCGTTTGCAGGGTTTTCGCGGAAATCTCTAGCTGCACCGTGGCGGATTTTCCTCCAGCACTAGACATATACCATTTCAAATAAGCATGCACCATTTCTTAACGCTGACACTTTTCATTCTGGCATGCGGTTACCCTTGGAGACGTCAGAAAGGCGTGATGGAACGTCGCTTTTGTGTCGCATTTTTCGTAAAGCGATCACAATCAGGGTCGCCGGCGCTTAAGGGATAAAAGAGGATTGACCATATTCCAGGCGGTTCCCATTTTAACCATATTCCGGGCAAGGGGAGGGGGCGTGTTTTGCTCCGTGCAGCCGTGGGATAACTCACTGTCGGTGACCTTAATTTGCGTGTCTCCATGTTTTTTCCCCTCATTCATGCTCCATTTTTATTGTTCCTGGGATCGCCTTTGACACAATTTTTACACGTTGCTTACTGAGTTAAAGTGAAATAAGGGAATAAGAATGATTGGAATGTGTCGGACACCTTTAGGCCTGTGTGTTCCAGATGTGTCCCTAGTCTCTCATCCAGGGGTGGATTTAGCCTGGAGTTGTTGTTTGTTTTTTTTGAGGGGGGGGGGGGGGTAGCCGTTCGTCGCCAGCTGGCTGGTGTGGGATCCGAGGTCCAGTGCATGGCGCCTCTCGTGAGTACCTAGTAGGGACACCATTCAAGCACCGAAATGCTTTTGAATCTTAAGCAGAAGTTAAAACAAAACAGTTAAAACAGCTAAAATTAAACAGACAGTAAGCAAACGAAAGTTTTTTGAAGTTCTAGGAATGTTTTTGGGGTCAAAACATACTCTCAGAGTCTTTTGGGGGCCATTGCCCCGTGGCCCCCTCCAAGATCAGCCTATGCTCTCATCCCGGAGACGCCTCTGTGAAAAAGTGTTGCTTTCCTTCCCTAAAGTTTCCCATGTGCGATTATTTGCTTGCCTTATCCATTCGTAGGACCGTAAAGCTGGCATAGCCGTCAGGTTATGTGTTTGTGCCAATCTTGACTACACTACAAAGCTTTGCACTTTGGCACTGAGAATAATCATGCAACGATGTCAAGCAGTGCATCTACGGCAAGATGTCAAGTAACACCTCACACCCCTTCATCACTCCCCCTTTCGGCGACCTGCAGTCGCCTCTGCCATGCTACATTCGCTTCGTCGCAATAACCACAATCGCGTTGCAACTGCGCCATTTATCGGAAGCATCAGTTACTCCCGCAAGTATAAGGCGTTCCGTGTGGTCCGGTGAGGGTCTCCACTTTGGCGTAATCACCAAATTTCATAGCGGTCGCTCTCAAAACCGAGCCCTGTAACCAGCGCTGTGCACGTAATGGTCCTGAAATTGAGATACAATGCGTGGAAAACGTTGGTAAAAAATAATTGTGAGGATTTTGACGACCTGCTTCGAATCATTGCAGGGAAGCCGGCGAAAAACCGACCTGCTTCGGACCATTGTAGGGAAGCCGGCAAAAAAACCGACGCGGAGGCGGAATTCACACCCACCCGGAATAGAGCCAAATGGAGCACTCTTACCCCGCCTTTTAGCCATATTTTAAGAATATACTCGGGTGATGCCCCAGAACCAGTCATATCTGGCACTGGTTGGTACTACTACAACACCATCAATTTACAGCGAGGTTGTTGATTTGGATCATTAGTTAGTCCAAATTACGCTGCCAACGTTGTGTTGCAGAACTACAGTTTTGTTTGTTTTCTTGATAGCCCCAAAGTGTAGCCCTAGTCCGCGGCAGCTGCAGCTGTGCCGACTGCCGTTGCCATGACGACGGTGGAGTCTGCCAAGGGCCGTCGTCAGCTGTTACGGACTAGAGGCGTCACTTTTTAGCCGTTTTATCCCGCACATTGTGGGCCTGCGAGCTTCAAAGTAGCAGCTTTACTGGCATGCAGGACATCAGTTCAAATGCACGTTTGTGACTGGCACGGCGAACGGCGCAGGTCATGTGCCGAAGAGTGCCTTGGTTGAAGTTTGAGCCACAACATCACTGTAGACCTGGTGATGCTCTATTTCCCGAAGTCAAAGTGCGCTTCGAAAAGAACCACTGTACCAAGCCGCCATAGGGGAGAATTCAAAGTTTTTATAACGTTCCGTTGAACTCACCTATAAATAGCATCATGTTCGCACATTTTTCCCCCAAAACAGTCGCTGAGAGTGTTTCAGGCTTTTGCAGTATTTCACACACAAGCTTTTTGACGAATAAGTGTATCGCAAACATTACAGAGCACATGCGCTGGGAAAATCGCGGCAATTGAAGCTCATTACTTTCATAATGGTGAGCAGGGAGTCCAATGACATTTCTCCCGTCGGAGCGGCTACTACAGATCAAAATTCCGATTTATTCAGAAGCGTTTCGAGAAAACTACTGCTGACGATCAAACCAGAGGCGTCTGATGTAACACACGGACAGCTACGAAGAGGGTGGCATACTCCCTTTCAAAGTTACCTTCCGACGGATAATGGCATACCGTGACCCCTTCAAAGGTCACCCTTCAAAGGCCATGATCTTCAAAAGGGCCCGAAATTCCAGGGACACTGTCATGCCCATGGCATGTTACTTGACAAAATCCGGGATCAACCAACTCGGTGAAGGAGCACCGAAACTTTCATGTCGGAGCACCATTACCTTTATTCCGGTAAGGCAGGTGAGAGATCTCTTAACGTCAATGAGAGCCCCTAAGTCGATCCGGTGCCAGGCGCTCCGGCCAAAGGGTCTGCCACATCAAGGAGAGGACCGGTGCACAAGGCATCCCTCTGAGGGCCTCTGGATCGACCAGGGGCCGGGTCCTTGTATAGCTAAAATGACGACCGCCTGGGACTCCGGACTCGGACGAAACGGTTCTTGAGCTTCGGACCAGGAAATTCCCCTGAACCGAAGCTGATTCTCCGAACGAATTATCACTTGCAGCAATACGAACAACAGAGATCACGCATTAAATAAATAGTTTGTGGCATGGTACGTGATAATAATCCATGCCGAGCATTAATACCCGCACGGTTTGCCGGTTGAATACCATTCGCTCGGGTGTTAGTGTGCGGGGGGGGGGGGAGGTAATTCGGTCCCCTGAGATCTCAAATGCTAAGAGACTAGGAAATGCTGAAGTCACATGGGAGGTTGACCTGTATGTGAATTCTCTTGTGTTAAACTTGTGGTTCGTAGGCATGCCTTAGGGTTGTATGAGGTCAAACAAGTTCAAACTCAAGCTTGGTGTCCAAAGGACACTAGGACTCCTCAAGCAACCGCCTTGTACCTAGATACTTGCTCTAAGGAAAAGGTCACCAGTGATTATTTTAGGCCAGTGACCTTGTTTGACCTTTAGAACGCATTGATGACCAAAAACCCATGAAATTGTTCTGATGTTGGAATTTGAATGAGCGTCAAAAATTTTGCTAGGAAGTACGTTCCTTAAAATAAAAGGTTGATCTGGGTCATGCAGGTCAGTGACCTACTCTGAAGTTTAGAAAGTATATGGACGATACCTGTTGTGTCCCCTGTTATAAATAAATTCAAGAGGAGCATCAAAAACTACCCCATGTAGCAAGCTCTTCAAAAAAGCGGGTTAGCTTTGACCTCGGCCTGACCCTGACACCTGAACTTAGGTCATTGGTGTCGGATGCTATCTTAAATCAAATTGCCGTAATGCCTGGAAAACCCTTTCAGAGATGCATGGCTTCGTCTAATACTCTGTTGTCGCATCAGATTGAATGTTTCCTGGAAATAGCCTCCGCTGACAGTCACGGCTCGGCTTTGGCCTGCCATAGGTCAGCAATCTTACCAGATACGTGTCATCTTCATATCAAATAAAGATCCGCTATTCAATTGCCTATCGCTATGCAAAGTTTGGCACGACGTAGCCGCGTGGTTCGAAGATCGTTTTGTAAAACCTATATTCTTAGTCAAATATGTAGTGCGTGCATTTTTTTATACACTTCACACGGATGCATGTCAATCGGGAAATCGAACAGGTAAAGTAAACAGCCCAGGCCATCCTTCAGACATACCAATTGGTTTCAAAATGCGTTTGGCAGTACTATTTTCCGATGCGTGGTCGTTTTAGCTTACCCGCATATGCACATATATATATATATATATATATATATATATATATATATATATATATATATATATATGGGTGTATGTGTGTGTGTGCATATGTAGGTATATCATGCATTTTTTTGCTAACGTGTCCTAAAGAAAGGATGAATATCCCCAGGCGAACATGGGTTGGACATCCTCGTAAGTTGCGGGTATTGGGCATCTTTGTTTACATCCCGAGGAAATCTGACGACGCCTTTCATTGTTCTCTGGTTAGAAATAGATCAATTACCCATTTTAAGGTTACTAACGCGCACGATTTTTTATGCAGTCTCTTCGCTCCGAGTTGATCCATTGTTTTCTAAATACTTGCAGGATCGCATCTTCTGGTTGCTTCTGGCTTCTCTTTGTGTAAAATAAGGACCAAATTAAAGATCGAAGGTAAGGTAAGAACACAATTTATCGAATTCAAGTGGGTTGAGAGCGGCATGTTTTTTGGGGGGAGGGAGGAGCAATCTGAAACAAATGAATTCCTTGTCATTTGTCAGCAGCAGAGGTCCTTCATTAACCACACAGCGTCTCTCTTACCAAGGCTCTTGCTGCTTCCCTGACCACAGCATTTGAAGATCGGTTCAGGGTCAGCACAGCATGTCTGATGTCGCTAAGGAACATACTTTCCCATACTTTTGATGAGAGTAACAGTAAAACTGCATCTTTACCACAGCAAAACTGTGCGCACGCCCCCCCCCCCCCCTCTCTTCCCCACTCCACCCCTGTCCCTGCGGTATTTGGTCGAATACTAGTGTGACGAAACAGTACGTAGGTGATAAATGAGATAGCAATGCTTTATTTCGCTATTTCGCCTCGAAGTGCGTTTGCCTTTCTTTAACATAAACTTGAAATTGTGCCTTTGCGGACTCTGACAGACCTTACGTTTAAATGCAAATGAATTTCACGTGCGCGCAGCGCAGTATACGTTATGTCCCCTGGTTGTTGAGCCTGTATAACTCATCTTACTTGTTCGTTGCTGTAGTCACGTTCTTCAGTTTGACTCAGTGTCATCGTTCTCGTACTCCTTCGTGATAGTCAGCGCACGGCTCGGATATTTTCGTTTTTATTCGTGGTGCTCAAGACACACAGCGCACGATTTGCGCATTTCCACAGTAAAGACACGTTTTTTCGATATTCCGGGGAGCCGACTGCATGTTTTACTTCCAGAAACCATCTCGTGTCAAAAGTCTACACACATCCCTGGCTTCGGCCGCTTTCTGCTACCACCGCAAGCATTTTAATATTGACGTCCTACTCTGGGTGAAGTGTGTGGTCGACCACGAGGCAGGTCAGTGCTTATGACGTTATGTTTACCTGTTAATGTTTATGATAGACAGGACAGTGATCTGTTCATACCTCGGTCACGCACTATGATGGAGAACAACGTTTTTCTACTCACGCACCAAAAATGTGTAACGAACTCCGAACGACTTTCGACTTCGAAATCCTTTTCTATATGTTTATTTCGACTGAACTGAGAAGAATATAATAATAAATACATGATAACATAAATATAATAATAACTGAATAATTTAATAATCATAAATTGGTTGGAATAAATTTCGACTAAATATATATATATATATATATATATATATATATATATATATATATATATATATATATATATATATATATCGACTGAACTATTTTTAATTGCCAGAACATTTGAAGAAACATCTCGTGGGGCACCAGAGGATGCGATGACCTGTTTATGCGACGGAATTGTGACTAGGGTGTCTTTGCGTGTGTTTCAGTGGGTTTGGTTTCGTGTGGCTGCCTGTGTCCCCATGACCTATAAGCCGTCCATTTAGCTGCTGAAGATGGGTTGTAATAGCCCGGAGTTGATTCGGGATTGCCCAATGACACGTCAATCAATAAATCAATCAATCATGCGGTATCACTTGCTACCTTGAAATTCAGGAATCATCTATAAGCTACTGCTTAGCCATTCACTGCTAGGTTAGTGAACTACAAACTGCGGCTTTCTTCTGCTTTTTACGTCTGCAAGTTAACGGTAGCCATTCATGCGAATCGTGACGTCACGCCTGACTTCCATGGCATCAACAGCCAACTTTTGCTTATTTTACCTCATGTTCTCCGAGATATTTACCTCAGCATGGTAAGGCCCGCCAGTCTCCGGAGAATCTAAATGCGCTCTATGTACTTACCCACGAGGCATAGCCCTTCACAGTGAGCACAGGAAGACACCTCCTGAGTAAAAAACGAGAATCTGAAAATGAACCGGTCCAAAGCCTGGGACTCTTTTCAAAGAAATTGAGGGGGGGGGAGCGCCGAGTTCCAGGGGCGCCTTAGGGCACTCATCCGCCTCTCGTACAACAATAACTGATCTGCGCCAAGAACACCTTGAATTCATCGTGGTGATAAATATAGAATTGCTGCATAAAACATGATCTTTGGGTGTTTTATTCAGTTCAGGCAAGAAGTTGAGACAAGCCAGATTTTTCCTAAATGAATATGTCATTCATACATTTATCAAAGTAATGACCTCCGCGGGTCCTCATGCAGTGGACTGCGTGCAGTTGAGGAGACAGCACCTCTGAGGAGCGGGGAGACGAAACGCTGGCAGTTGCGACTGCGCGTAACAGCTCACGAGACCTCGTGGGAATTATTTAATTAATTTGCTCGTAGGTAGGAAATTTGCATACGAATACAAATATTAGCCCGGACCACGGACTAGTCCGGGCAAAATTAATCCAAGGATCGCGATCAAAGAACTGTTCGGACCAAATGTAGCCTGATGCATTAGCGCGCACACACCACACACAATGTCTAAAGGATCCTTTTGAAAGGTTAATTATATTTAAAAAGGATAAAAAGAACATTAAAGGGCTCAGACTAGCCCCAGCACGAAACTCAGGCCCTCGAGGCCAGTCTCATGGCCTTGTTTTCGTGAGGGGAGCTGAGAACAGGAGCCGTCATTGGGAGCCTCGAAGCCAGGCCCGTGGCCTTGTTGTTTTCGTGAGGGGAGCTGAGAACAGGAGCCGTCATTGGGAGCCTCGAAGCCAGGCTCATGGCCCTGTTGTTTTCGTGAGGGGAGCTGAGAACAGGAGCCGTCATTGGGAGCCAGACCAGAGGCATCTTAAAGATGCTCCTGCCATCAACATGCCACTGTGCACTCCCCTGAAACCTCTGATAAGCGGCGTTAACACGTCGGGCCGGGATCACCTCTTCTAAATTCCAGGAGACAGTACAAAATGTTTTCACGTTGATGTTCCCATGACGTCAGCTGTCGAAATTCCCGCGGGCTTCTGCTTGCGGAGGCAACAGATGCAGTGGTGAAAGGACATGAGCATTCTTTCGGGTACATTATGCATGGGCATGCCCCTGCGCCCCAGGCTTATCACGGCCCATCGCTCATATGCATCACGGAGAGAAACAGGCACATATGTCTGCGTCATTACGGGCAAGGCCAGTGCAGATGCAGCGTCTAGCAGAGGAGCATGGCAATTGTATTTGTCACATGTATTTCCCTGATGCCACCGCCCGCTGGGTTTTGCATCACATCCCCGGCGTTGTCCACGAGGCCTCGTGCGCTGTCTCGTGCAGCCGCAACTGCCAGTGTTTCGTCTCCGCGTACCTCAGAGACATTGTCTCCTCGACTGCACGCAGTGCACTGCGTCAGGATCCTCGGAGATCATTATTTCGGCAGGCTGTGATATAAATGGCGCTTCAGAAGCGCCGTAATATCCCATTATAACAGGTCATTAAGTGGACTGTGCACTCCACGCAATCTCTCGTCCTCAACAACGATACAAGCCGGGAAGTGTCTAAGACACGCTTGGCTCCACAGGGGTGTTCGGTTGTGAGCGTTACATAAGGCTTCTTGGTCACGGCGCTAGGATTTGTGACGCTAGTGGTGTCGTAGGTACAGCGCGGTGGAGGCAACCGTGGGGCTGCATCGCAAGTCAGAAGTTAAGGAGCCATCCAAGGGCGCCTTCTCTTCATCTCACGCTCATATGAAACACCATGTCAAGCTGCGAACGGTGTAAAGGGTAACTTGGCCCCGTTTTGCGTTGGTGGGGAGGGGGCCTATGCCGACGAATGCCGCAATAATTTTTGACAATTTGAAATGTCGAAGGGCTTATAAAGATATAAACAGGGAACCCAGGAGCATCAACATAGGATCCCGGACCTAAAACAGGTTTTCTCATCTTAAAATACAGGGCCCCTGTAGACTGAAAGGACCCCCTGTAGACTGCTGGCTAAAAGGGCTCCCTGTGAGTCGATTTGGGCTTCCTCTGGGCAAAATCTTGCCTGAGACGCTGGTGGTGATGATCAGCGGCACAGGTTAGAAAGCAAAGAAACCGGAGGGCAATATTCACACTTATCTACGCTGAGTAAGCGGCGTGCGCGAATGCCAATTGAAGGGCAGTCAAATGACACTAAACGGTTCGGCGGCGCTGCTCGCTAAATGTTTTCGAAATGTGTTGCACAGATTTTCCTCTGATCCAAACTCCCTCCCATAAATGAACAAGACAAAATGATATACATGGACGCAGAGGTGAAACTTCTTGATATTTATTGCGAAGCTCTGCAGGTTTGTACTTAGCTCTTTCATCACGTCACCCATCATGTCATCATTGCAGACAAGGAATTATGGAAATGTCATATATAGTGACGGGGCCTGTGGCGGCGACACCAGAAACCGTCCACGATGGAGCTGCCATTTTGATCAGCTAAATCCACGCGCCGCCATAAGCGTATTGCACAAATTTCCCCGAATCTTGCAGGGCTCGAGCCCGTCCCCTCCCCGCATTATCCACTGATCCGGCGATCAGTAGACGGAGCCCGGTCGCCACACCGCCAGCACGCAGCAAAAATGGCCGCCCATTTTCAGAGGAAATCTGGTCAGAGCGACCGGCGTCGGCTTTTTTGTCCGAGCGAGCTGCGCACGGTCGGCGACCGAACCGTTATCCAGCAGGCGTCGAACTGCTGTACGCTTCCCGCGCAGATTGCGATCAAGTTCGATCGATGAAACGCGCTGTTTTTGCGGGGGTACGGAACGTATAAGGACTGAGCAGGTTCAGGGGCTGTGATTCGTTTTGGCGTCGGCAATCGCTAATGTCAGCGAAGACAATTGCATTGCAGAGAGAGAGAGAGAGAGAGAGAGAGAGAGAGAGAGAGAGAGAGAGAGAGAGAGAGAGAGAGAGAGAGAGAGAGAGAGAGAGAGAGACCCTCTTGAGGTTTACCCGAAGTCGTCTGGGCTGGGAGAATGGTAGTGACGAGGAGTTTCAGACCCCTTTCCCTGTTTCTGTGCCCTTGAAATACTTCGTTTTCTGCTGAGTGCGTGGGTCCGGAGCATTCTGTAACGGTTAAGCCATGGAGCGAGAGCGTTTTGTGAATGCGATACGATGAGCCTTTACCCTGCATGAGGTATTTTTACGATTGCCATACGCGTCGAACAAGATTGACCCGGACCCCAAAATGGGTGGCGTTCCTGTGCGGCTTCAAAGAACGCTACCCTGCAACCTTACGAGAATATGCTGCCCACTCTTATGGCTTCTAGACCAATGGCAAAGTAGCTATCGCTTAAGGTAGTTTCAACATCAGCAAATGCTCACCGACTTAGACATTATCACTTTTTCGCAGGGATTTCGGCCCTCTGCATCCTGAAGCTACGGCATGCAGGTGCTTCTCAATGGAAGCACCCGGTCACTCCACCAGCCTTCTGCGGGTTTAGTATTAGTCAGAACTTTGCAGAGACGTAGAGACATTGATGACGAGAGAGCAAACGGCTGGCAGGAAAAAGTAAGAAGCCACAAACATAGTAGGGCATTTTGCGGCTTTCGTTGCATGTAGCTGAAGCCCACACTTAATGCGATTTAAGTTAATTAAAACTCCACAGCCGAAACACGCATCGGTGGGTTCATTGCTTCAAGGAAATTTAGCACGTGTGCTCGCGCATGGCCACGCTCGGTGACATTTTGCTGTGCGGCTGTCAATAATCTGCACGACTCCATCCGTACAGCACTCGTGAGTCGCCCAAGCCGTGACGTCTCTGGCCTCTAACTCATTGTCGATTGACGCCCTTGCCATCTGTCAATCAATAATGTACAAGCCTTCGACCTTTTCAGCATCTGTGAGCCGTTCCTGCTGCGCTGCCTCCTGCCATGAATGTTTTGTCACGAGACAGCGTCTCCGCCACTCCGGTTTTGGCCGAGTCTCATCTGTCGCCTTCAGCTTCCTTCATGAGTTATTCTGGATCGGGCATAAACCTTCATAACGGGATTATTGGTATTGACGCTTCGTATGACAAACCAAGCAGCAAGCTTTGCTTTGCGAAGACTCGGATCCCAACAACACGCGAACAAACAATGCGTCGAAATGGGTCAGTTTTCGGCCTATGGAAGATATCAGTAGAACCTGAAAGCAGCCGGGTTCGGACAGCGAATGATATCAATGAAATACGTATATTGCTGTGGCTGATGGCCTTAAGGTGGCAATTAAGCGTGGGCAAAACGAAATTATAAGTACTTTAGAAAGGTCATTTAGATGTATTTGCACTGATGATATCAGTCAAGGGATGATATCTATGGGGAACCGCAGAGGGAATAGACCACCTGGCTTGTGTTTGTGATATTTATTTGCATCTTCGGTAGTTATTTTGATCGCAACACGGTTTCACAGCTGTTGCAGCTTCATCTTTTTTCGTTGCATTAACTGCACAGGAATGCTGCTATTGTCTCAGATTTTCATCCAGTGGTGAAATCTCGAAATCATCTCGGGTGGTGGGCAAATTGACCCCTCCGAAGGTTTTTCCGCAATAGTTCCCGAATGGCGTGGCGTAACCGTGCCAAATTTTGCATAGCTGTGGTCAGTTAAATAGCGGGTCGTTTGGCATCACAAATTTAGATGCAGCTTGTAAGGCCGCTAACCTGTGACAGGTCAAAGTCAGGCCATGGTTTCAGCGAAGTCAAGTTCTGGGGAATCGTTCAATCTAATGCCACAGCGGTGTGTTAGACGAAGCCATACATCGCTGAGATACTTTCTCCGGCAACGTAACAATTTAATGAACACATTGCTACGTCAGGTGTGAAGGTCAGATCAAGGTCGAAACCAACCTGTTTTATTACTCTAGGGCTTGCTGTACGGGGTGGTTTCAGGTGCTCATTTCGAATTTATTGACAACAGGAACCGCATAATACATCTTCCATGGGCTTTTTAGAGGTCCAGGTTAACCTTTTGTTTTATGGAGCATACTGCCCAGCGTAATCTTTGTCGCTTATTCAAATGCCAAGCTCAGGGCAGTCTTGTATGATTTTGGTCACCATAACCTTCAAAGGGTCAAACAAGATCACTGACCTTAAATGAGCATGTGACCTTTTGTTTAAATCAGCTATCTAGGTTCTGGGGGCACTTTGGAGACCAGTCTGGAGTTTGACCTTGTTTGATCTTATTTGACCCGAATGCCATGATCCAGGAACCTCAAACCTTGACCTAAGTGAGTTCACATGCAGGTCAACACATCCCTTGAATTGGGTGTTTCTAGCCCTGGTAGTTCCCGATATCTCAGTGGGGGGAGGAGCTCAAATTGACCCCCACCAGAGCGAAGGATATTCAACCGGCCACCGGGCGCATGTTAAGTTCCAAACACGAAATTTTTTGACTCAATTCGACATAACTCGGTCGCCTATTCATGTTCACACACACACACGCACACACACACGCATACACACAAATCTATATATATATATATATATATATATATATATACAGTGCTACATGTGCTTATATATATATATATATATATATATACATGTGCTTATATATATATATATATATATATATACATGCATATGTAAACATATCTATATTCCAAAACTGACCGGGCAATCGGCAGCCAGTGTGTCTCATGCAATGCAGCGAAATTTCCTCCGGCCGAACGGTGTAAAATATCTGAAGCGATGACCCGTTTTCATATTTGCATATCAAGATTGGCAGGGAAATGAGACGGCCGAAGATTTGCTGCCAGCGATTTGACGCTGTTGGTTTGTCGTGTTCACAAGGCGAGGAGCCTCAAAATGCAACCGTAGAGCAGCATGGAAGATGTGAGATAGAAGATATTCGTCTCATCGAAATGCGTGACTCTTCCTTTACTGATCTTCCCACGCGAGAAAACGAGTTTTCCAATCCTTTAACTCCAATTCTGACTGTTATCATTTCAATTATAAAATTTATTGTAGATTGCACCTGACTCGGTGCAAATAACCAATGCGGTTGTGCAGTAAAACCCAACAACTGACAGTTATCTTGTCCCTGACGTGCATGTGCTTAGTGTACGCGGCAGCAGACCCAACGTTTCTGCCGCGCGGTCGAGGCAATTGTGGCAGCAGACCCAACGTTTCTGCCGCGGTCGAGGCAATTGTGGCAGCAGACCCAACGTTTCTGCCGCGCGGTCGAGGCAATTGTGGCAGCAGACCCAACCTTTCTACTGCGCGGTCGAGGCAATTGTGGCAGCAGACCCAACGTTTCTCCTGCGCAGTCGAGGCAATTGTGGCAGCAGACCCAACGTTTCTACTCAGCGGTAGATGCAACTGTTACGTGGCTGTTTCCCACAGCCACAACAATCCCGCCGCATTGGAGTGCTTGCGGCTGATAGCTGGAATATTTTGAGCTCGCATGGTCACAAAGCACAGGAAAAGAAGCTGCAGGGCTTTTATCTGGTCTTCTTAGCAAAGAAATGTGTTTCCGCGGGCTTTCAAAACATTACAGCTACGATTCCTTTTTAAGATTCTGATACGTCTCCATGAAAAATGAGGTTGCATTATAAAACCATTTCGTGGGTGTTAAACAGAAAAGTACCTGTAGCTTAGCAACCGTGATGTCAAAATCATGATGAGTTGTTTCGGCTTAACCTGGTGTTCAATTTTAATAATCTTCATGTCTGAACCCTCGCCCTGATTCGCCGTTTTTATAATGCGGGCTGATTTGGTGTGTGTGGGGGGGGGGGTACAAACGCGACCCTCTGGCGTTTCTGAACAAATCAAGCTAGAGCTTAGTAAGAAAAACACCAGTTGATTGATTTCAACGAGAGCTCGCGACGGGTACTTGTTTTATTGTTTATGATGTTATGTCAATAATCAACATCATTTTTCCAGATCAAAGGTCGACTTCCAGGAACAACAACAACCAGCAAATCTCATTTTCAGCTTTACAACATCATACATACGAGATCATGCTTTGAGACGACACATAATCTAAACAGACGCTTTCCTTGGGCAATTCTAAGTAGAATAGTGCATATGTTGAGCATTTATTTATGATAGATGACTCCGTGAATGTAACGATGTCGCGCCACCGCGCGCGTTCCAGGGTTTCACCGGTTGTCGTCCGCCTCCCGCGCCGGCCATTGATCGTCGTGCAGTGGTCCTCAAAGATCGCCGCTGCTGCGAAACTAGAACAGATAAGGACACGTTTTTGGTGTCAAAACACGCGCAATGGATGCCGTTTAGGCTGCTGAAAATTCACAGCAATGGTTTACAAACAGAAAGTGAAAGTGCGTAGAAAGGCCAGAGACGAAAGAGCAAAAAACCAAGGAGTGGGTTGTGATGGAATATGGCGTATCTAATCTGGCGATGACAACAATCTATAGCGTATCTGATCTGGCGATGATAACAATCTATAGCGTATCTGATGTGGCGATGATAACAATCTATAGAGTATCTGATCTGGCGATGATAACAATCTATAGCGTATCTGATCTGGTGATGATAACAATCTATAGCGTATCTGACCTGACGATGATAACAATCTATAGTGTATCTGATCTGACGATTTAACAAATATGTGCATCACACACAGACATGCAGATTAAAGGTAATATGCACAGCCTTCTGCGCCTCCTTACTTTTATACCTCATCAGACCAAACGCTGGAATGAGGCTGGAAATCCTCGACCAATTCAGATTGCTCAGATAGGTGAAATATCTTTCAGTGTTATACTCCCTACAGCTGCACCAGCACACGACTTCCGACTGTCACTTTAATATTCATGCGTCATTGTCTTGGGCCTCTCTAAGCCGTCATATCAAAATTTTGTCCCCATTCAAACGTCCACAAGCTTTTTAGATTTGGTTTGCTTACAGCATTAGCCATGTTTGTTAGTTCATATCGGTTTTATTGTCAAATTTTGTGTTGTGCAAAAAGTGCAGGATAATAATTACCGTTTGCAGAAGTGGCTATCGTTTCAGTGTGGTGGCATACTGGCGCGTCTGATACATGAAAGGAAAATTTGGCCTCTTTGGTGACGTAGAAAGTTGAGTAGATGTAGAACACGCGTATGAAGTGTAGGCACAAGATACACCTTATCGTTGTAGACATAAAAGTGAAGGCTGTAATCAAAGGCAGCAGCATTCAGCCCATAGCCTGTTTCCACGGCAGAACTAATTGATTGCGTACGATAGGTCGGTACATGTGTACCCACGTAATACTTCAGGGGACAGTGGTCATCTGGAAAAGGAGTTTTATGTCAGTTATTGGCTTACCTCGTGCAATATTTTTCTGGTGTGCACAATATGCGACTTTACTTCTAAGCCCGGGACAGGCTTAAATTTTGCCGTCTGTTTGTAGTTTGGATGAAAGTTCTCCTTTGGTCTGAGCAAGAGTTTGGCTGATCACATAAAATTGGTTTTGGTACGAATCAGCCATGGGTACCCTTTATCATGAACATGCTTTCTAGATATTCCGGCTCTCTTGTTGATAAGGATGTTCTGATGCCTTGAACTGCGCGGAAAATGCAAAATTGTGTACAGAGAAACACGTGCAAAATTTAATGAAGCTTGCGGGTTTGCGGTATAGGCGAATTTTGGAAGCTGAAATGAGCTCAAAGGCTCTACCAAAGCTCCCGCCTTGCTTACAAGTATTCTGTTTTTATCTTTCACCCGACAGTCGACTCCACTTGTCTGTTGAACGACATCACTAGGGAAAATTTCTGGCCGTGTCTGTACTTTTTACGCCAAAATCGTGACATTTTTACCGGAGCGACCACATACCGCAGAGGCACGTTTCTTTTGTGATCCTTTGGACGGAGACCATTTCATCCTTGCGTCAGTTTTACTCCGGAGAACATGAGTGACAAGACTCGGTGTGTAGTGGTCAAAAGTGGCTTCTTTATTTACCCGCTTTTAGGTGTGACACATAACACGCGTGGTTCGATAGGTGGATCCGGCTACGCCCAGTTTTTTCGTCATGGGTGGGTTCGGGACGAGACCGTGCGCAGCTTCAGAGGCTCGTCGCACAAAAATACAAGCCGCGTGGTGGTACCGCGTAGGCCGGTATCCAGTTATTGACTTGTGTTTTTGTGGCCTGCTTTTTTCTCCGCGCAGACGCGTTTTTGTTGCGTGGATGTTCCGAAACAGAAAGAGAGGCAGAGAGAGAGGGCGATAGAGAGGGAGAGAGGGAGGGAGAAGGGGAGATGGAGAGAGAGAGAGAGAGAGAGAGAGAGAGAGAGAGAGAGAGAGAGAAGAGAGAGAGAGAGAGAGAGAGAGAGAGAGAGAGAGAGAGAGAGAGAGAGAGAGAGAGAGAGAGAGAGAGAGAGAGAGAGACGGGAGGATGTATGGGAAGGATGAGAGAGATAAGAACAGAAGACTCTCTTTCAGTGATTAAGTTTGAAAGGAACATCCATACCTTTCCGTGGTATTTGGCTCAAACGGCAACATTGGAAAGTGGGAACTTGGGATCATTGGGATCTGCCGCTGGGAAACGCCGATCAAAGGCTTGCTCTTGCCAGCTTTGCGCAGCATACACCTGCTTATCAACCGCATTTCTTTGTTAGCATTAAAAGGGCAAGTTGTAAGATGACGCTAACAAGGCTAAGACATTCGATAGCGATGTGTTGATATCAAAGAAAAAGATCGTAAAAGCCGTAAGGTTACAGTTGTCAGCCGCAGATGCTCAAATGCTAAGAGCGTGTTGGTTACCACTTAAGTTCTCCTGTGAGCACCTTTCACGTTTCTTATTTTTAAACATCAGCTACCAAAGCGGTATGTATGACGCTCCTACCCTCCCCCCCCCCCACACACACACAGACATGCCCCCTTATATGTCACCTATCTCGGCCCCTGTTCCGTTTTTTTAGCATATACAGACAGCGAATTACCCAAACGCCTCCCGTTCTGCTCCTGGATCAGGCACTGAAACTTCACCCATCACCGGAATGTTCTCGGGATTAGCGCAATTAACGAAGCCATTATTTACCTCAGTCAAATATCGGGTGGGTGCATACCCTCCTCTTTAACTACATAGTTAAAGAGCTATGGACAGTGCATAGGCCGTCGACAGCCGTAAACCGTTCATTCGCCATGGACAGCCATGGATGATCCATTCGGCATGGACAGCCGTGGACAATTCATTCAGCATGGACGGCCGTGGACAGTTCATTCGCGATGAACAGCCGTGGACAGTTCATTCGCCATGGACAACCGTGGACAGTTCGCTTATCATGGACAGCCGTGGACAGTTCATTCGCTATGGACAGCCTTGGACAGTTCCTTCGCCATGGACAGCTGTCGACAATTCGTTCACCTCATCACCCCGCGATTCGTCCACAAGTGCCCCCTAAAAACCCCTTCTGTAGCCGCTTACTCTGTATGATGTAGGGCGTCGCAATCTTGACAGTTCATGTCAAACTAGTTCAGAAAATGTCACCAAAGTTTCAGGACACGAGTTTTAAAGATTTGAAATCCAATCGCATATAGCTAAGAGGCTTCATATCACGACACAACAGAAGAACGGGCGAACGAAACTACTTCAAGCTCAAAAACCTGTCCAGTGTCTTCATATCGCCTGCCACGAAACTGCATTAGACATCACATTTTATCGCGAATTAAACTGATGCTCCCGAAAGCGAGCCGCCCAGACCGCCTGCGGCGTCCACTCCAACAATTCGCGCCTGCATTACCTGCAGCCGTAATTGGCCAGCCGTTTGCACGCATTGCCGCCCACGAAAATAGCGTACAAACGACTCAAACGAGGCATGCCTGTAAAACGTCTCCCTTACGGTCACATTTACGTCGGCTGGGGAACGACGTAGCTTAAAATGGCTGTTACCCGAGATGTAAAACAAGTTCGTTGGCAAAAGTAGTTCGGACTTTCAAGGTTTCAGGACGTCTTGGTTTCTTGGTTTTGGGATTAGAGCCCTTTCGAGCAGAAATGATCACTTCAGGGCTATGGGATGAAGGGAAGTGGTTAACGGTGGAGCAGGCTCGCATGCGCCTGGGGGGTCAACCGCCGGGCTTTAACCCGCGCATGCGCGCTGGGTACCCGGTCGGGGTCCCCTTCCCACGGGGCTCTCGGCCCGCACATGGCTGACGCATGCAGCCCGCTCCGGGGAAGTGGGATGCCGAGAGGATGCAGGATGAAGCGAGATAGAGGACAAGAGAGACGGATCGTTCAAGGGCGTTGCTGTTTACGTCTGTTCCACCACATCTCGGTGGCTGCTTGCTCACCTTACAATCCTAAACCCCTAGTACATATCAGCCAGAAAGGCCGTGAGATTCTGGTTTCTTGCCCAATAAGTTATGAGGTCTTGTGCCGACAATAATGGATCTTCAACACACCAGGAGGTGCTGGTGGAACGGCGTTATCAAGCAAACATTGTCGATATTAGCATAGGTTGACGCTTCAAGATGAGCTGATCGTCTTGAATGAACATGAGCATCGAGCACGCTCACCGGGTCATGAGGAAGTGGCCATAAGCACTTCTTGAAGCGTCGCAGTTTGGCAATATTACGAATACTTGTTTGAAAACGATGTTTAATCAATGCCTCTCGGCAATACCGCGGTACAAGCAAGTCCAAATGCACAGTAAACCTGGGCCTTAGCAGCTGGTAATCCATCAGCGTTCTTGCGCGTGGGAATGACGGGCGCAAGGACGTCACCGCCCATACGCTTCCCATGAAGGCCTGCGATTATGCTCATGGGAATGCGCGGAAAAGATTGACATCTAAAAGGCATTCGACTCGCTCACGTCTTTGACCTTTGTCGGCGACGGTCTTTTGCGATCCGGCCGAACGCTAAGCTTTTGCGAGAAAAATGTCATAGTGTCAAATCCAAGCGGCGCTGGGGCGTCACGATCTCCAGGTGTGACGCCGGGGTTAAAACCTCGAACTGGCTGATCAGACGCCGGGGTTAAAACCTCCAACTGGCTGATCAGACGCTGGGGTTAAAACCTCCAATTGGCTGATCCGAGAAGCGGGCTTGACGATTAGAAATGCGGCTATTGCGGCGCAGCTCTGGCATAACTGCCTTAGAAATTCCAGAGGGGCAGCGATGAGTCAGTCACCATCAATTTGTCCTGCAAACGAACTAACGGCCCTCACCTGGAGGCCAACAGCTGCTTTGGTAACATCTTGAGTAAGGCGTTCGGCGCTGTTGCTGGGGAAGATTTTATCTATCGCAGTGGTTCTGCAAGGTTTGTCGCGTCGATCACACAAAAATAAACAGCAACGAAAAAATGGGGGCGGCGATTAAAAATGTAAGACATGCGTCAGTTACACCCACTCAGTAGCTTTCCACCACTGCCGACCGACCATATTCGGTATCGCAATTGGCGAGGGTGAAGACCGAATTGGTAAGTCCCTAAACGAACTGCTGGGACATAACTGGATTCGACAAGCTAATTGGCGGCTCTGCTTCTAAATACGCGACTACTGCTTCGAACCGCAACGCCATTTTCAGGTTTCCCGGGCCAAACTCGTGAAGAGTGGCGTTTCCGGGGATGTGTATCCCAAACAAGGGATAATTTTTTCACGTGATCTGAGAAAATGTTGTGTGCCGGTACTCACACAGCGTTTACTAAGGTGACATGCATGATACTCACCCAATGCCCCATTATCGATTTTGTCTCCACCCCTGACAAATGTTTCCCGCCGCTACCCCGGTCACAAATCCTGACCTAAACCTCCATGAATATCTGACTAAAGTTGTTGAAGGGTGGACAGTTCGTTATGGCAGACTCTAGAATGACCAGAAAAGTTTGTTATGTGACTATCTGCCTCTGATGTATATTGTCTGACACTGCTTTTGCGCACGCCTATAAAGGCTTCCAAAATATTACCTTTATCGATGAGCATGATGCCAGTGACGAGAAAAGATGAAAATCAAAACGGTATGGTTCAGCGAGTAGTCTGAAAAAAATAATTCGTGCCTTCCCAATGTAACAACTACCAGGTGACGTCTGTTGCCCCTCCAAGTTAACTTTTGTGTTTTTGTGAGCTACTTGCACGTAAATCATAAGTGGAAGCTTTCTAGCAATATAACACGATTCATTGCTTCCATGGGTCGTTGAGCTTGACTCAGGTAGACAGCGAAGTACCCGACCTCACCGTCTGTTGCTCCTGGATCCGCCTCTGGCAGTCCACACACCAACTAAATACGATCCGCATTGGTGCGGTAAACCGTGCGGTAAACCCCTTCAGTCAAGCAGCGCAAGGTTTAGGCTTCCATTTCGTCCATGCGTTTGACCGAGGACTGCTTGCGCAGACAAGAATTTAACTGAGACCTGCTTGCGCAGACATGCATTTGACTGCGGACTGCGCGCGCAGACATGCATTTGCCTGAGGCTCGCTTACGCAGACATGCACTGGACCGAGGCCTGCTTGCGCAGACATGTGTGTATGTGTGTATGTATAGCTGACTGAGGACTGGTTGCGCAGACACGCATTTCTCTAAAAACTGCTTGCACAAACATGTATTTGACTAATAATTGCTTGCGCAGACATGCATTTTACCAAAGGGGGAATAGGATCTAGGGCTAGGGGATCTACCTTGAGCCCTTCCGAACTTCCGAAAAGCATTGGCCCTTTCGGGGCTTTGGTATGGAGCGGACAGATAACTCGGGGGCAGTGTTGCCACCACAGTGATAGGCCTTTGTTCGTTCACCACGCACAGGGACACCTCTTCGGAGTACGCGCAGGCGCAGAGGCAGGGTGGCTCTTGAGCCTGCCCGAGGCTGATGGTCGCGGCACGACCCTGAGGGACGGGCCGGTACCAAGGTTTGGCATAGAGCCGATGCGTGAGGACTGGGGGGCAGATGCGTTCACAACATCTTTTGTAGGGTGAGGGAGAGAGAGAGAGAGAGAGAGAGAGAGAGAGAGAGAGAGAGAGAGAGAGAGAGAGAGAGAGAGAGAGAGAGAGAGATATATATATATATATATATATATATATATATATATATATATATATATATATATATATATATTTATCTATCTATCTATCTATCTATCTATCTATCTATCTATCTATCTATCTATCTATCTATCTATCTATCTATCTATCTATCTATCTGTCTATCTATATCTATATCTATATCTATATCTATATATGTGCATGTATATACATAAACACGTATACATACATGTGTGTATGTGTGTTTATACCGGCCAATGTCCGGCAGCCCTTCTGATATACGGCAGAAAAAGCGTCACATTTTCATCCCTTATTTGTTCGATAACAACGATAGTGAGCGGAGCAGTGTCTACATAAATGCATGCCTATAACATTTTAACTCCTCACGCACACCAAACTGTATCAAATTACGCTAAATGAGTGCATCACTTGGTTGAAGAGGCTGTAAACCCAAACATAGCATATCATGGTAAACCTATGCTGAAGACAAACGATGCTGCGAGGGATTTCCCTGACGCATATTGTTACACACGCCAATGCATGCAAACTGATTAAACAAACAAAAACAAAACTATTGCACAATCATCTCACTTAACTTAGGCTTATTCTGAACCAGATGCTAGCGATAGCACATCTCGAATAAAACTAGGGCATCATGTCTTCGGTACGAGAAAAAGCGAGCAGCCAGTACTCAAGCACGTGGATCTGTCGGCGTTTCGTAAGAATCTCCAACCGATATTGATAATTCATCAACGATACCCGGGATTTCAAAAACCTGGACATGACGTTTGCGAGCGCAAGTTGAACGTCTTTTCAGGTAAGTAAACCCAAAACAAGTTGAGCAGGATAATGACCTTTAGATCCAACAAATCCCATCTCTCTGGCTATGGCACTGAAAGATAGTGCAAATGTGAAACTACGCAGTGGTGCACGAAGAAACTGCCTGCAAATGGCAAGGTATTAACGGTGCTAGGAGGGAATAATCATCCGGCTGGAATTCTCTGAAAGTGCCGCTTTGTCCTTTTGTTGCGTGAACTTTAAATGTTAATCCACAGAACAACATACCGCGGTGAGTTAACAAACCGCAGATTTATCCATTAGTGTGACTTGGGAGGATTTCCATGAGCGTCAACTTGAAAAGCCTTGACCTTGTTTGTACGCCCATCGTGTGCCATCTGGTGTGCTCTGTTTTACTCGCACAATTTACTATAGAAAGGAAATAAAGATTTGCCACATTTGATAACTGCCTCATCCGCAAGGAGGGAAAACACACCTTAGAAACATGTAAATCGCGGTAGCCTTAACCAGTTTTTACCTTTAAAGGGAACGGCAACAAAAACAACGTATTTGGTGAAACATCACTACGATGACGGCACACTATCTATCAGGTCACCATCTGGTCAGATCAGGCCACCTTGATCTGATCATCTGATCTTGTCACCTTTCTGTGACAAGGCCACGCGACACACTCAACGTCCACCTCCGTCACCGACCTTCGCGCCACCGTCCAGCGGTCCTAGACCTGCGCACCCGGTTCCCGTGACGCCATTTCGTGTCTCCCGTGACGTCACTTCCGGTCTCCGGTGACTTCATCATTTCTTCCTGTCGCTGCCCTCCACGTAATCAAACGTCGGAAAGTGCTCGAAGCCGGCCGGGTGCTGGCTGAAGAACTCGAGGCCCGGGTCGCGGTACTCGCGCGTCATCTCCGCGCCGCGATTCAGCCGCTCGAACGTCTCCGGCGCGCCAAAATGCGTCTCCGGCGCGCCGTAGTGGTCCGCGGCGCGGCGGTCGGGCGGCGCGGCGGCCAGGCCGGGCACGCGCGAGGGCGCCAGCTCGTCGTCGCTGTGCATGCCGCCGCGGGTCATGGCCGCCTCGGGCACCATGGCCGCCCGCTGCCTGACCGAGACCTCGTAGGCGCGGGTGATGTCTGGCCGGTCGTAGCGGTGCTGCTCGTACGCGGCCGGCTCGTCGTTTTCAAGCGGCTGCATATCGCTGGCGTGCTCGCGGTCGCGGTCGCCGTCCGCGTTGCTGCGCTCGGGTCGCTCGCCACTAGTATAGGCGGCGTCACCATCACCGTCGCCGGCGTTCTCGTCCGCGTCATGGCTGCCATGGCGACGCCTGACGTCATCGGAGACGCCCCCGCTGCCACCGTCGCCAGCATTGTCCGCAACGCGGCGCTCCTGTCGTTCATCGCCGGTAAAGGTGGCGCTATCATCGCTCGAGTCGGCCTTCCGCCCGCTGTCGCGTTCTTCGTCCGAAAACGGCCGAAACCCGCGGACGTAATCGCCGGAAGCAGCTGGTGGCTCGGCGTCCCTAGACTGGGGAGCGTCCATAGCCGACCGGTACCCCTGCTCCAGCAGGGCATTGGCCTTTTCAACGCGACCGAACGAGCGCTCGTTCTCGGCCGGCTCGTCCCTGCGGCCGCGCTCGTCCCGGGCCGACGGCTCGTCCGCGTCCGCGAAATACCTGAGGGTGTGCGTTAGCGGTGATCAGCGTGCCGTGACCGGCCAGTATGCATGGCTCAAGGGTGCAGGTCAGGTGTGCACGAAAGAAACCTAGATGTGCTCTTTCCAAGAGGAGAATTTTGTTCAGATGGTCCCTTGGCCATTTACCGCAAGGTGAGAAGTTTAAGGGGTTTTAGCCAATCAGACTACTTTCACAGCGTGCGTGTAACACCGAAAGGAAAGCGTCATTAAGACATGACGAGCTTAAGACCTCACGAACAAATTATCTCACAATTGTGCTATGTCATCTATTAGCTCTATTTCCGGCGTCGAATGCGCATGACCGGTACAGTGACCAGCTAGTGACCAAGTATGCGCAGGTCTCACCTTGCGCGCCCTCTGGCGGACTCGGTGGCGCTGCGCTGCTGCGGCCGCTCCTCGTCCTCATAGTCGTACTCCGGGTACCTCCTCACTCCCTGATCGCCGTAGTCTTCCTCCCCATCGCTGTCCCCATAGTCTCCGTCGTATTCGGCAGGCGCCGGCCTGTCCTCACGCTCACTCTCCAGGCGCTCGACGAACCTGCCGTCTATCGGCTTCTCGCCGAAGCGGTAGTCGAACACCTCGCCGATGGCGTCGCCGTCGTCAGCCAGGCGGTAGCCGATGTCATCGTCCTCTTCCCCCCGCCCCGGAGCAAAGGATCCCGAGTAGCCTCCCGGCGAGCCGGTTGCGTACTCATCGTACCCGCCACCGGACGACTGGGACGACTCCACGTGCCGGTGGTATTCGGGTACCACGCCTGACTCGCGGTACCCACGCCGGCGCCGCGCGTCCGGGCGCCGCGCGCGGTACCGCCGGTACTTCCGGGCGCGGCGCGCCTCCGCGTCGACGTCGACGAACCCGTCATCGTCGCCGATGAATCTCGCCAGGGCCTGCGACGTGTAGGACCGGTTCAGGACGGGATAGCGGTACACGGGGTCTGGTGACACCTCGTTCGTGCGCGAATCGACGACGTAGTGGCGCGGGCCGTGGTCCAGGTGGCGCTTGCGTCGCGCCCGAAAGCCGCCCGTGTACGAGTCTCGGAAACGACCCACCTGGAACGCCCCGGGCGTCTCGAGCTGTTCGAGTCGCGACCTTTCGCCCTCCTCAGCCTCCGGGAACCGCCCAGTCTGTCCGTTCGCGAAGCCGTACCCGCCGCGAATGTCACGCCCGTCATCGTCGTAGATGACGCCACCATCGGGATAGAACTCAGCTTCGTCGTCGTCTGTATACGCGGCGCCACCATCGCGCAGCCGTCGCCCGCCTGGCCTGCGTCGCAGTTTGCCGCGTTTCTCGTAGCCGCGTCGTTTGTCGTCACCATAGGAGGACGACTCGCTATAGCTGACGTGGTGGTTGTTGGGGTCCTTGCTGGCGTAGGCACAGTCCTCAGTCTGGTGGGGGAGGGGGGAGGGGTCATCGGCGGCGTTGATGTGCGACAGACGGAACCATGCGCTTCAATTTTTGGATATCCCCACCCTTCCCAACACCCAGCCGCTGTGACTTTCCCCATCAGCGATCGTCGTCGATAGTCCACTGGTACGCTTATGTCCGGTGGAAGCAAGTACGCACTCAAGCTCCATATGCTGGAGCTGAAGTCAATGAAAGTACGTCGTGGAGCACTGTCATTATGCACACACCATTTTGACAACGACGCTCAGCGTGTGGATTTTTCTACGGTTGCTGGACAGACATTAATCATCTTGTGCTCATCTTTACCACAACTTTTGTTGGGCGGAGACTGACCATCCTGTGATTATCCTGTGTACTCATCTTCAAGACGGCTCGCTGTAGCCATTTTACCCCGTAGATGCATCGCGTGACTCCATCGCCGTTAGCATCATCATCAACATTGCCATCATCACGATCAGTGCGCTCACCTTTGTCGTCAACAGGGGCGTACACACGGTGGCCTCCAGTAACACACGCCCCTCCTTATCGGATTGATCACGTGTCTTACTGCGTGTACATCAACATGTTGACAATCCAAAATTTGAAGCAGACAAATCGGGCCATATAAATCGAGAATATGTGACGATGTTTCGCGCCGCGCAAAGAATTTGGCGCGCCTAATGCGCGCCAAGGCGGGTTTTAGTGAGTTTTTTAGTTGCCCCACCGACTGAGAATTCCTGCGCACGTCCCTGGCCATCATCATTGCCAGCATGCGCCTCACCTGGAAGCCCTTGGCGTCGGTGCACTGGAAGCAGGTCATGCCGTCCTTGGCCACCTCCTTGCAGTTGGAGTCGCTGCGCTTCTCGTCGATGGCGTCGAGCATGCTGTTCACGGTGCGGCGCGAGTCGTCGTAGCCGCGCGACGCCTCGTGCCGAATCTCGCCTGAAAAACGTGTCTGACGTGGAAAAATGACCACATGGTAGGCAAGGGTTTGTAACGCGGCGCAGGATGTGTCTTATGTTAATTGTTGAGTGCATTTGCGAGGAACATTATGCGTATAGATGAGACAGTATTAATAGCATTATTGCTTGAGGAATAAACAGGAAAATGAAGAGATAGATGCCTCTCTCTTCTATCTCTCCATTCTCCTGTTTATTCAACGAGGAACAAGGCCATTAATGCTCTCATCTAGGATGTGTGCTGTTGCACTGTATGACCCTGGACCATGCTGCGACGCCACGCGATGGGAAGTGATGACAAACAGCTTGTGAACTACGCTGAAATACCACTCGGGGAAGCCGACACATAAAACACTTTGAAATACAATGCCTGGAGTACGGGACATGAAATACAACTGAAAGGCAGGAACACAGTTATGCAATATCCATCACTTTTACGGGCAGCAATTTAGAGGCTTCACCTACTCATAGGCACCAAAATTTCTACTTCCCTGCTAGACTTCTAAAGTACGCGATGAGTGTGCTGATGTAGCGGTAATGCGGCGCTGCGGACATTTATTAACCACAGTCTTTCATCAGAAAGGATGTGAGCCTGGTGCATCTTGTTTCCGTGCGTGTCTGTCATCCTATCTGCCCTCAAATGAAAAGGTGAAAAAAACAGAAGACGTCAACGAATGAGTGCCCATGCTCACGGGCCACAGATTTGGAGGGGTGTCTCGTGATTATGCCCAATCAAATAAGTGAGTCATCGTGTGAAGCACAGAACAGGAAGCTTATGTTAGTCACGTAAGTGGACATCACTTTGCTTGTAGTCCTTAAACCAAGCTGGTACATAACACGAATATCACAGCAATAACCTGATAATGAGCGCACCGGGTTAAACAATTCTCTGTCCGCACAGAGACCTCCCAGCAAAGTCCAATCCAATGTCATCGTCGTGGCCGCTCTTCGATGCGATAAGGAATCTTAAACGGTTCGAATTATAAACGTATAATAATGCATAACATAAAAACGTCAGTGCAGAGAGCCCAGGCAAATCACTGGCTTCCAAGGACTGATGATACACATTCTGGCACGCATGTCTTACTTCTTAATGAGACATTATTGAAAGCAGATGCCAAATTTCTGTGGCGCAAAGGAAGGCTTCAGGCTTTTCCGGACGTGGTCTCAATTCACCCAAGGAAAGGATCTAGCACGCAGTCTAGACGCTTTCATTGGTCACGACCACGTCATAGGCGACCAATCATGAGAGAACAAATATCAGCCGACAGTCCCTTTCAGCGCCGAAAAAAGAAAACCAATGCATTCAGGGGTTTTGTAATCCCCACCATACTACGTAACGCACTGCCAAAAGCCAAGATTTATAATGTGTTCCACGTAACAACAAGCGATTTCACAGACATACTCCGCTCCAAACCCACGTTTGTTTGCCAAAATAGAGGCCCAGACAGTTGATCCGAATCCGTTGCATGCGTTGCGCATGAGCGAAGACACAGAGCACCATGAATTCGACTGTACCATCCACTCCTCGACCATCCTCCTGGCGCCGTTTCTGTTTCACGACGGAAAACCCGTTTGCCCGGCAAGTTTCACCGCACTCTGTGAATAGAAGCGCCCACGTGCCCTGTCTCCCCACGCACCGCCGCTCTAGCGAGAAGGCCGTGTCGAGGTAATGCCCGAAGAGGCAATTCCACGCCAGCCGCATTCAAAACGCCACGGTTCTCACACGTTCGCACGCATCGTGCAACAAACGCCGCCCGAAAGCGCCACGCGGCCACGTTTTTAGCCGAGATCGCCTACAAGGTCTTCGACACGGCCTGCTGGGGCATTTGAGCGGCGTGCTGTTTGCGTTGGCCCCTCGCTCGCGTTGAGTTATCACAGTTGATTGTCGAGGTGCTTGTTAGTTGCAGCAGCATTTGCGCAGATTTATGAAATACAACGCGTATGGCGCAAAGCCGCTCAGATGCTTCTGAAGAATACGCGTGCAAAAATTGGTCTTGCGCTCATTACTGGTGCTGGTGTTGCTTATTGATTGTTGAAACTGTCTTTTCTGTCTTAAATGTCTCGAGAAAACGGAGAAGCATGCAACCTTGCATTGCTAACATAGGCTCAGACAGCCCAGCATGGTGCTTTTTGAGCGACGTGATAAGATATACGCAATCACACTGAATGACAATAGGCGCCTTCATTGTAATCCATCACGAGGAATGAAACATTTAGCTGCTGTGTAGCTTCCTAAATTTCAATTTCGGCCCACTCACCACGACCGCCAATGGGGCGCAGGGACTGATGCACTACACAGTTCACGAGTTCATGTCGCCCCAAGCTGAGTTTCTCCGTAACTCCAGCTGAACACGGGACAGAAATCTGGGCTTCTTGCTAATGAGACGGGATCTATCGAACGAAAACGAACCTGCGCCATCGCGCGCACTGCGTTGGTGCCTGCTCACATGCAGTCTAGGTAAAAAAGCAGTCCTGCCTGCTTCGCATGTGTCCAGGTAAATTTTCGAACTACGTCACCCTCGCCCTCATCTTTGAAACATCTTCCTGTAATCGCTACGCTGGTGCCAGGTGCGGACGGTCAATGTTTCAGTAGCACCCAGTGTAAAGTGATTCCACCCCAAGGCCAAACCTGAGCTTACCATCGATGTCTCGGATTCGGTCTTCACCGTGGGCACCGTAGTAGTCATCCTCATCGCCCCCCTCCTTGTACCGCCCGGACTGGTACGCTGGGTCGTGGTACCGCTGGTACTTCTTCTTGTACGGCCGCTTGTCGTCATACTTCCTCTCGTCGTCGTAGCGACCGCCACCGCGGCGTCCGTTGTCATGGTAACCGTCGCCGTCGTAGTCGTATTCGTCATCGCTGCGGTGGCTGTCGTCTTTGTCAACGTAGTCGCTGTTACGTTCCTCGCCGTACCTGAAAACATTTTCAAATGTGGTCTTAGAGATCAAATTACGTGGCGACCACTAATAGATGTAATTGGCCGTTGGAGGGTAACCATAAATTACACCAGGTCAGGTCATCTGTGGTCATTCTTCACTCTCCACCCTTCTCCACTGGAGAAACAATGTACGCCACACGCCCTCCCCTCCCCCCCCCCCCCTCCAACCGATTGCCGTTGTGACAAGAGAAACAGCTGAAAAAGGAACGTCTGTCTGACCCCTAGTTGAGTTAGAGACGCAAAACAAATAACGGACGTGACGTTACGAGAGGCCGCCAACGACGCCCGACCTCCCTGATCTCCAATATTTAAAAAAAAATATTTTAGCGTTTGCAACGACACCAGCACCCAGACGTTTTGGACAGCGTATCGTCCCACTGTTCAAAACCCCCCGCCCCTATCACGATTTGGACATGTCACATCAGTGCATCCCCTCCCCTCCATGCGTAACGTGACGTTTGGACGGCCCGAGTGTGGTCGTTACGTATAACACCGAACAACCTACCGCTCCACAGACACAATCATCACACACGGGTGAACCCCTAAAAGAAATGCATCGCTTTAACGAGCTCTTAGCAAAGGATACCATGGAGTGTTATGACTCTCTGGACGTGCTCAAACCATCTGATTTTGCGTAAAAATACTGAAAATATCACTACTTTGCGAAATAAAATATTTGGTCCCATTGGGTCATAACTGGCATGTCATAACCTCACATCAAATCACATCACATATTATATCACATCATCACATCACAGCCACCTAAACACCAGCTGACAGCGGCGGCGAGGTCGTTGATGTCATTCTCGGTCACGAGACTAAACACGCGACAAAACGCGACGCTTTGTCGTATTCATCATGCGCGATTAAATTTGACGTTTCCCATGAATTCCTAAGCAGAACTAAGGCATGACTATGTAACTAAAATGGAACACCCATCTGTTCCAACTTCAGGTGTAATCATAAGGTGCTCGAATTCAGACCCGGCAACATTGGACTACTAACGTTCCGTTTAGCTTCAGAGAGCTATACATAACTTGAGTTACATAACGAAGATACGTAAACCAGTCCCCTATCAGGCGTCATGAAACGAACCCACTTGGAACCAGTATTACGACGTCTTTTTGTTAGGTGTGGCTTGTTGACGTGTTTTTATGTCTGCAAAAAACGGGATCAAATGCCACAACCGAGAATTCCTCGCCACTAATTGCTGAACACGTCGCAGAGATAAAAGCCGTCTACATTCTAGCACCATTTCTCATAGAATCTGTTAACAAACGCCTGACACGTCGCGCAAACGACACGCATTCACTTCCCCTCCCCCCCCCCCCCCCCCACCTCCCCCTCCCTCCTCCACCTTCTAATTTCCACCCGCTGCCCTCGAAGCGCCGTCTCACCGGGAGAAACCACGCCGCGGAGCAACTCGTGCGCGAGGGCCGAGCGGGCCCGCCGCGTTCCGCCCGTCACTGCGGTCACACCTGCTACAAACAGGCAGTAACGCTGACCTGCCAGTCCGCACTTTCGCGTCGTGACGGCGTCGTCTGACTGTCACGCTTCATCACGGCAGCCGGGGAGGGAGGGGCGGCTGGCGTGTGAGCATGCGGAAGGCGGCGGTCACGCCGCGAACGGACCCGCGAGCGCGAGAGACCCGGCTGCTTTGAAGCGACGACCCACCGCTGTCAGCTCGGAGTCTCGACTTAGAGTCACTGTGAGTCACTGGAGTCACTGGAGCCTCTGTGACGGCTGTGATAGAGTTGTCATCGTAGCAAGCAGAAAATGAAACTAAGAGGAGAGTCCAAGGCGCGAAGAGAGGAAAAACAATTGGCCTCAGTGAGGCAATTACTCGTTACCAAATTGCCACCCTTGATGAGGAATAGCGCGATATCTAGCGTTATTCTCTATAAAGCTCTTATATTGCCAGCATCAGGGTGGGCCACCTTTCTTAATCCTCGAATTGCATCGATTTGTGCGCATTTGCGAGAAGGCACCAATCATATGATCAGTTTTATAACGTAATTACTGAGAACCCTCCTATATGACTTCGTGGAAATCATAACTTTCGGTAAGCGCCATATATTATAGGTATCACCACAATTCTTACAATTTGTATAACTTCTATCATACTTGTAAACGGGCGTGACGCTTCCATCCCGCATCTTGATATTCTCATGACGCAACTTAACCACAGCATTTGTAAACGGTGGACATTCCAGCACGCATGTCAGCTGTCGGGGATATGTTATGTCAGCTGTCCGAGGGATATGTTATGTCAGCTGTCGGGATATTGCCGTGATTGATTACGACGGGACAGATACTCCAAAAGATTGGCAATCACTAGCTGAGACGTGGCGCGGAGCACCCAGTCTAAAAACTAGCAATCGCCCACCTGACGTGGCGCGGAGAGCACCCATGTTCAATACATTAGCATCATCACCACCTGACGTGGCGCGGAGAGCACCCCATGTCTGAAAAACTAGCAATCGGCCACCCTGACGTGCGCGGAGAGCACCCATGTCCTAAAAACTAGCAATCGCCACCTGACGTGGAGCGGAGAAGCACCCATGTCAATACATTAGCAATCACACCTGACGTGGCGCGGAGAGCACCATGTCTATACACTAGCAATCCACCAACCTGACGTGGCGCGGGGAGCACCCATATTAAAACGCTAGCAATAACCACCTGACGTGGCGCGGAAAGCACCCATGTCAAAACACTAGCAATCCCTCCCTGAGATGGCGCGGAGAGCACCCATGTCAAAACACTAGCAATCCCTCCCTGAGATGGCGCGGAGAGCACCCATGTCAAAATGCTAGTAATCACTACCTGACGCGGCGCGGAGAGCACCCATGTCAAAACACTAGCAATCACCACCTGACATGGCGCGGCTAGCACCCATGTCAAAACTGCGTGGCTCCGCAACTGTCCATAGGTTCCTCCACCAGGGCTGGTTCTCCGCGGTGTCCGCCCTTCCCGCCAGGGTGAGAGGCAGGCGACGTCACGACCTCAGCAGCCGAGTGCGTCGCAAGCCCCCACGACCCACAACCCACGATCGATTGGAGAGCGCTCCACCAACGACGCACGCTTCGCGTGGCGTGAGCGAGAGGAGCACGTTCGTTGGCGAGTCACACTGACCTGGGACGCGTCTCGTACTCCTCGGCGTCGTAGTCTGGATACGACGCGTCGTAGCCGCGACCGTGTGCACCCGCCGTCCGCAGTCGCGGGCTGTAGTGGGGACGTTCTTCGACGTAGTCGCTGATGCTGCTGTCGCCATATTCGTCCCTGAGGCAGATACGTGTCCAGTGTGAGCGAATTACCCACTCAAGTGTCCAGTGATCACTTGGTCATCAGCCGTCTTAAAATTGAACTAGAATGACCCATAACAACCCGTGCATTTGCCGACCATCTAAATCGAGCTCTGACCAACCCATACCGAACTTGGCCCTGACTGGCCCACACCAAGCCTAGCCCCGAGTGGTCCACATTACACTTAATCTTGGCCGACCTGAATGACCTTGACCCTGCCTGAACTCGACTAAGGTCACTGATCCCAAATTTCTTGAAGTCTACGAATCCCACAAAGCTTAGACCTGACCAAGCGCAACTGACCATGACCCTGACTGACCCCACTAGCCTTCACCGAGTGATCGCACTGACCTTGCCCCAGGTCTGTCCCTGCGGCGGTACCGGTCCTTCCCCCCAGCACGTCCGCCGTAGAAATCATTCTGCCTGTGCCGCTCCAGCCGTAGGTCCTCTCTCTCAGCCGGGCCATCTTCGGCGTGGGAGTGCTGAATATTCTCACGGGACGCGTACCTGCCAAACACCTCGCCTCAGGCGGTGCCCTCGCGCTGGCTTTTAGTAAGCATCCTGGGACTGCGTAAACTCATATGCGAGGGCTAGCTGAGCAAGTGCAGACTGTGGACAGCGTGTGAGACGATAGTTATGCATAACTAGGCATTAGCCAGCATCGGTTGTGCCGTTGTGTGGCCACTGTGTACTGTGCACATGCAATAATTGTTGGTTGAAGTTACTTGGTTCAGCGCGTTCTTAACCAGATTCCGAATGCGTTAATCATGTATGTTGGTCCTTTTGACCGCCGTTCGTAGCTCTGAACTATTTGGTCGTTATTGCAAGGGGCGGATTATTAGGAAGATTAAGGCATTAAAACAAAAAATCTCTCGAACGCGACGACTGAAAGTTTTCTATGGTTTGCGATGCCTTTTCGAATCACGGCGATATTCTTGTCACTTCACTAACCTGAAGTATGGGTCGTTCTCGTCGTATTTTGGCAGGTATCTCTCGTATGGGTCGCTTTCCGACATGTAGTTCCGATGCCCTTGGCGGCCCTTGTAGTTGCTGTAGTGCGGCTGGTAGATGGCCTGTCTGCTGGACCCAGCCTGTGCTAGGTCTTCCCAGGTCGTGGAAAAGTTTGACAGTGCTGCGGAAGGGTCAACAGAGGTCTTCAACAGGTCGGGTGGAAGGAGCGGGGCGGAGCGGAACACCGACACGTCGGTCGGCATTTCCGCCACGTCTGAACCAGCCGGGGTCAGGGATCGATGCTCCGGGGTCAGCGACTGAGCTTCGGGGGTCACAGGGGTCACGACGGGATCAGGGTCAGGCGCGCCGCCGAGCAGGGCCCGTCGGCTGATGTGATGCTTCGGCACGATGGGCAGAAAGCCGCGGTGGAGGACGCCAGGCTTGAATCCAGGCTTGAAGTCCGCCTGTCTCTTGTACGTTGTACGTTCTTGTACGTTGAAGTCCGCCTGTCTCTTGTACGCTGCGACGTTCGAGGACTGACTTAGGCTGTCCTGGTGGCGAAGCGGGCCAGCGACTCCTGCAGTTGAAGGCCGCTGGCCATCCCGGACATGCAACAGGGTGTCAACGTTTACAAGGTTGTCGTCGAGCCTCAGGTCCCTGAGCTTCTGCGGGATGCGAAGCTGTCCGTCGCCAGGGGGCGTCTCTCTGGTGGTGACGTCAGCTGACGTCAGGGGTGGAGGTCCTCCAGACCCCGGACTCACTTGCTGCGAGTGCGTTGGTGATGAGGTGTCATGGCTCGTGTCTGGGTGTGAGTGACCCTGTGTGGGCACAGAGGGACGCTCGCCTAGCGACTCCCTCACAGATTCCTGGACTGGAGGACCATCAAAGGAATGTGCGGCATCCCTGGGAGTTTCCAGGTTTGGCCGACCTCCGAACGCGTCAGGGCCATATTCCAGGGCTGGCAGACCTTGCGGGGCCACGACCTGCTCCCTGAGAGGCGGTCGGCTACCGAAGGTAACGCCGTCCACGTGCCGGGGAATATGACGGGCGAAGACGTTCCTCTCAAACTGCAGGGGCGGGCGACCACCGAACACGTCCCGTTCGTTCTGCAGGGGAAGTCGAACAACACCAGGGTAGAGAGTCCTCGGACCGTTCCTGGCGCGCTGTCGCCGCAGCTGGTTCAGATAGGGATTGCTAGGTAGAAGCGGCAGGTCCCTGGGCGGAAGCCGCCCCGGTGGGGCGTACAGGGGCACTGGGTTCACGTTCCCTCGGTGGTCCCTGAGCGCCAACGGTGGTCGATTGATTCGTTCCCGGCGATGAAGTGCAGGATTGCGCGGGTCTTGGAGACCGACACCGCCCGGCCGGACGTCCGCCAGGCCCGATTCCGTCAGCTCTATCCTGCCTTCTGGCGTCTTATGGACCTCATCCCCCATGTGACGGTGCACCTCGTGTGGCACTCCGTCGTAGTACCGGTGGATGACCGGCCTCACGTTCTGGAACCGCGCCTCGCTGAACTTCGTTTTCACGGGATCGGACGCCTTCCCGTGGCCAGGCACAGAAGCCGTGTCCCGTTTGGTGCGGTTCCGCAAAGCGCTGGAGGCCTCCGCCAGCAAGGCACCTGCGTCGCTGCCATCTCGCGCCACGGCGGCGCCCTCCTGGTACCTGCTAGGGTACGGCATCGCCATGCTGTGGTCGTCCCCTGATCCGGTGCGGTGCGTTTCCCCGTCGTGGTGCAAATGGAGGTCATTGTTCGTGTGGCCCTGGTGGACACTTCCATGGCGGTCTTGGCCTACGCTGCTGAACACATCGTTTCCGTTGCCGTCGAACATATTCTCGGGTTCCCCGAAGTCGGAGAATGGTTCAGGATTGTGAGAAGGCTCGTCCTTCAGATGAGGATCGCCTCCGAATGAGATAGTTGGTTCTACGAAGTCGTCAAATGTGAAGGAACCTGGCGGCGATTCCTCCTCTTCTATGCGCTTGGTACCATCACCTTCGAAAACGACGATGGGCACATCGAAGTGTTCGAACCCGTGCAGATCTTCGGGATGTCTGCTCCTGTCCGGTTCCCCGCCGTCGTCGTTGTGGTCAAACTTTTGACCAGGATCCATGAATTCACTGAATCCGTGCGGATTTTGGAACATGTCTTCCTTGACCCGATTGTTGGCGTTGTCACGCTCCTGGTATATTGCTACAGGCCTTCTGCCGCTGCCGAAAGTAGGTGCATGACGTGGAAGTTGGTCTCTTATCCGCCTCCCCGCCTCTTTGCTTTCATCAAACATATTTCCAGGTCCACCGAAGAAGCGAGTACCTTCTGGCGACGCTTCCCTGACCTTTGTGCGCTTCTCGACCCCGCCAAACGCCCTGGCCGTCTTCTCCTTAATCTTCTGCATCAGCTTCTGGTGGTGCTGGTCACCCATGAACCCCGTGAAGTCGTCCTTCGGAGTGGCACCTTCATGCTTGATCGTGCTGTCCGCGAGGTCGCCCTTCCTCTCCCCGGAGAACGTAACGGGCCGGATGTCACTTCTTTTGAAGGGCGGACCGAAGGCCGACCCAAACCGCTCTCCATGGCCTCCGTGGCCAGGATTTCCGTCATGGCGGCTCCTGAACTTGCTGCTCATCTTAGGGCTGTAGACGGCATATTCATCCTCCGGGTCAGTGGCGTGACCTGAGTCCCTCTCTGATCCGCCGTAACTTCCGCCACCATAATACCCGTGGCCGCCGCCACCGTGTTCATTGCCACCACCGCCGTAGTGGCCTCCACCGCGGCCGTACTCATCTGTGCCCCCGTAATCGTTTCTGCCGCCGCCACCGTATCCATGCCTACCACTATCGTACTCGTTCTCATCTCCCCCGTAGTAGTCTCCGCCTCCACCGTAGTCGTTTCTTCCACCTCCGTATCCACCATCACTGTGCTCGTTTCCGCCACCGTAGCCGTGTCGGCCACCGTCGTAGTCGCTGCTGCCACCGCTGTGGTGGCTTCCCCCACTGTAGCGGTCTCCGTAGGGCTCTTCGGAGTGGTAGCTGCCGGAGTCGTGGTCACCGTCTTGGTAACTGTACTGCCGCCGACCGTCGTCCCCGTACCTGTCCGATCGTGGAAACGAACATTATTGTCGGCGCAGAATCAGAATCAGAATCAGGCGACGTCTGAAGACCGGACGCGGACCGGACGTCTGAAGACCGGGTGATAACGAGGTGCGATGTGTATGGCAGCATGCACACCAATATTCTATGAAATTCTTTTAACGCATGGAGTGCCGTTTCCGGTAGTCTCTTGATGCTTACTTGGATCATCATGCGCCAGTTGACATTTAACTAATCTGTAAGTCAAACTGACGTTTATCGTTATCCGCTAATGACGCAATACCATGCAAAGCGGTCCGATCTCATGTCCAAACACGAGTCCAAACATGCCAGCCTTCAATGCGCAACACCGCATGTCCGCACCATCCCATGTTGTACTCGCAACAAAGCTGAGGAGTGACAGGGAACAAGCCATAGCTGACTCCTATGGATCGAACACGACTGGCTTCAGCCGTGAGCAAGCCCGAAGAAAAGCGTAACGAAAGTACGCTGTCTCTCCCAAAAATTTTGTTCTGTGCGATCAAACGAGGTGTGATTATGTGGCACGTAACGCTCTCCGCAGCCTATCTGGTGAAAATGGCGGAGGCAAAATTATCCGCTTGAGCTGATGGCACGGCTTCAGTGATGGGTTCTGGACGTACGCAAGAAGCCATGCTAACAGGTATTCTGAGTCTGAAGCCATCCATGTAAACCATGGGAGGAATTTTGAGAAAAAAATGTTTGTAAGTTTTTATATCTAGTGTTCCGTCTCTTCAATGGCGTCAAAGAAAAGCCTGTTCGCAGCCCATCGTGGCAGTTGGCTGTGACGTTAAAAAATATGTGCCGTGATTGCACCTGTCTCTGGTATTAAAGGTGGCTACCATACCTTATGCGAGATACTTTTGTATGTCTATGGCTTTGGACAGCTTTTTAAGACGTGAAATTGCATTACAATCATTCGCTGATCTCATGCGTTGTTTTGCCTAGGTGCTCTTTGTACCGCCACACACGTCCGACTAGTCCCACACATCTATCGCCGCTGATTTTTGCGATATGCCTCAAGGTTCTCACTCTCCCCTCGAAGATGACGTTGATGTCTCAGTTTCGGCGCTCAGCGCCACAGCCGTACACCACCCCAAGGCAAGGCGCCAACGGCATCCCGTCCTGCTGGCTGAACATCTGGACCAGCGTACGCCCGCGAACCGCGGCGGGTGCTCAGCCAGCCGGGCTAGACATCGCGTTACGATACGGTCCGCGGGCGGCTTCTGGGCCATCGGCAGCACGCGGGAGCGCTGTGGCTGGCGTGACGTACCTTGAATTGAGCTCATTATCAAATGTAGGTCTCGAGATGAGGTGCAGTGAGGTTCGGTTTCCGAGATGTTCTAGATTAAGAGTGTGAGGGATGTGAGTATTGCGGCTATCGTTGCTAATGACTCGCGTGGTAGTGCTGGGCGCAACGGCAAAAATAGGTGGAGTGGGACCGCACACGTTGTTAACGCTGACACCCGACATAAACCAGCCATCCTCCGGTAAACATATTCGTTAGGGCATCTGCACCCGGTTCAGCGCCGCAGTGACTCATACCTTGCAGCTGCAGCATAAACTTATTGGCACCGTTCCGGATGAGACGCTGTGACTTTCATTGACTAATTATGCATGAAATCGCGACACGTGCATAACTGGTATGAAGACAGCGAAATGCTCGGTGCTGCGTCATATGCACATCCCAATAGTTCAAATTTTAGCAACCTTTTATTCACAATCGTAACGACTCGATCCTAGACGAAAACTGAGAGCGTGGGTTCGATCCCCACTCCAGACAACTTTTCCGACTGCTTTCCAACAGCAGCTGGTGACGTTTAGCGCCCACAGCCTACACCGTACGCAAACTGCCTAAGGATTCGCAGAACAAATGTCTTTGCCTCTTTTCACGCATGCTGCACTGCCACGCTAAATTTAGGGATTCTCGGGGAGACACGTCACCACGTCCCGTCACACGTCCCAGTGACGTCACCTGTTTCATTGACGTCACTGCGTCCCCCATGACGTCACCCGTCCCAGTGACCCCCGTTCCCCGTGACGTCACCCGTCCCAGTGACGTCATCCGTCCTCGTGACGTCACTTGGCCTCTCACTGACCTGTTGGAGCTGCCTCTCTCCGGCTCGTCGTAGCGGACTGTCGTAGCTGCTGCTCTTGGTCGGCGCCTGGTAGTGGTTGTTCCAGGAGGTGCCGTAGCTGTGCGAATTGCCGTCATCGTACCCGCCCTGGCGCGGCGCCGCCGCGTCCCGGGACATCCCATGGGACGCTCCGGGTGACGTGGAACTGGACCGGTCTCTCTGGTCCGGGTGGTACGTGTCCCGCGGTCCGGGCGGCGGGTACTGGATCCTGCGGGGCCGCTGTACATCTCGGCGGGGTCCGTGAACGAGCTGAACACCGCCTGCGGGGAGGGGTCACGCAAAGGATCAGAGGATGGGAGATCAAAAGCGGCCGAGTGCCAGAAGTCGTGCATTGGTCATAAGGTCAGGAGTGGTGCAGAGGTTAAAAAGCCCGGAGGTCAAAGGTAATGACCTTAAGAAGATCAATACGTCGGAGCCATGTTGTGCCAAGGTCAGAAGTCTGCGGTCAGAACAACGGTCAGAAGGTCGATCCGAGGTCACGAATTGTGCGGTCTAAAAGGGATGGGGAGTTCAGGGGATTGGAAGACAATTCAAAGTCGGGGGTTATGCAATTGTCAGAAAAACACAGGGTCAAGTTTTGTCAGTCGTTAGGACTCGTTATATGAATGGTGCTATGGCCTTGAACTACGATCCTCCTTTTAAGGGTTGCCATTTGCTTAGTGTTGCTGTCAGCTGCTTTCTGGTGGTTCCTATCTCTCATGACCATTTTTGTTTATCCTGGCATGAATTATTTCAATTATATTCATAGAAGTTATACAAATGATAACGCTACGCGACGAGGGCAACTTGTCGAGCGAATCTGGCTATTGGTATAATATCATTCATCTATAAGTAGTTTGCAAATCTGCTCCAGAGGCCATTTTCAAATGGCGGTTTTCTAAAATGAACGTTTGTCAGTGGCGGGGGGGAGTTATGTCCCGTCTTTTACTGGCGTTCTCTTGGTTGCTGACTTGACAAAGATGCGTCACTTGATCACAAGTTTTCGTTCATCATGCTCAGAAGTATCGAAACGTGCCAAACACTGTCCCGGCGAAGTCCGTGCGCCGGCTTCTGGACATCAGACGGCCGGTGCCTCGCTGCGCGGCATAACATCAGAGAACCGAAGGGTTTCACCCGGGAACCACGGCCGCCAAAGCACCTTGACTGGCGCTTACGCCAGCGGCAGAGGCGAGTGCAGCACCATGACGTCACACCCCGGATGCCGCCATTGTTGTAGCCCGGCCGGCGGCGTCGAGTGCGTCAGGGCCGGTCACCATTGACCATTGGCTAATTGGCCATTGGCGGACTACGACGCGCGAGGGCTTCTGCGCTCGGTAATTACGCATCGCTTACGCTCACGGCAAATTAATTACTCAGCCATTGTGTCACGGTAGCTCGCAGCACTTTTCAGCGCATTCATCGCAGATCTTCAGTGTTCTGCCTCTTTCCCATGAGAAAGTTTCCACTTAAAAGCCCCATTTCCGATAAAAACCATTTGCCCTCTTCACTAGAAACCATATGATAGAGCATGCATCTGAGACTGAGTTAGAATGCACTGACAGCTGGCACGGGCGTACTGCTTCAGTCAATGGGCAAAACAAAACGGAAGTGGGGAACTCTCAGCCTCACTATGGTTAACTGGGTGAAGTGCTCTGAGATATCTCACAGAGGCTGAAAACAAGGGGTAAGGTTTACTGATGCAAGGCTTCAAAAATATATGAAAAGTATATGACCGCAGTGGTTTTACTACATTTACGAAGTTTTATTAAGCTGAAACTGATGTGCTGAAACTACTTGCAGCATGGACATGTCTGCACGATTTTCGAAAACTTTTTAAGATTTTCTGGCAGCGAAGATTTGTTCGTGAAAACGAAAGTGGGATAGCACTAATGTATTTCTCACTGTTTGAAAACGGTAGACAAGCGCAGCAGCCTTAATACTGCATTCCAGAATAGCGCTCACCTGGTGCGCATCCTCGTGTTTCCGTTCATAATCATTCTTGAACTCAGACCGTCCGTCAAACAGCCGCTTGGCCGACGGCTGCTCCGCACCAGGCGCTCCAGCGTGATCTCCAGCAAGCGGATTCTGTGCTCCTGCGTGGTTGCTTCTGCCCATGGCGAAAGCCTCGGCGAGGTTGGCGGGGAACTTGACCGGAGGGCTCGGTTCCATTCCGGCAGTTTCAGCGACCAGCAGCAGCAGCAGAGGAAGGAGGAAGGCCTGCGGAAGAGATGACTTCAGTCAGTTGCTACGTGTCAGTAAGGCAGTTCTGAACAGAAAACAGAAGAAAGACGTGTCTGTAGAATGCTGTTAGACTAATTATCGTTAAGTTGTGGTATGATTCGATGTTTAATGGTCGGTTCGCCTTGGTTGCCTTCGCTTTGCAAAGGAAGTGGCAGCCACCAACATACAAAGCAAAATCATAAATTTGACATTGTTCCGCAGTTCAACAAACATATTGCTTGGACCCAAGATGATCTCCGACATCGACGCGCCCAAACGCTAAGGTCATCGTTTTCATCAACAGGCGTATCATTTACGCTGCAATGCCTGTCGTGCTTTCTGAAACAAATCTGTACGCACTTACATGAACCATTTCCAGCTTACGGACTAAGTGCGCCGCATTGGGATCCCACGCGCAACACCCGATATATCGATGCGAAAGCTGTAATGTCAGTGATTGTAAAAGTTACGTTCACTGTATATCTGTTGAGCTCTTGATAATGAACACAGCGATCCATTACAATGGCTTTTCACAGTTGTTTAATGTGACGGTCTGGTAATGTAGTTCATATGCAGATGTACGTAAGTTGCTAGATGCATTTGCGAGGAACATTATGCGTAGAGAAAAAACAGCATTGTTAGCCACATGTCTTGTAGAACAACCAGGAGAAAGGCGAGGTTGATGCATAAATACACATCTATCTCTCCTTTCTCCTGGTTATTCTACAATTAATATGGCCTGCTGCACTGTCATATCTATAAGCAGATGCACCCCATTTGCCGCAAGATTAAAACAAAGGTTTTTGTTATCACTATGCCTTATTTCCCAGATACGATGAAGCTGCATGTTTTTGGACTGCTCATATTATCAACAGAAAACATAAGCCGCTGGCTTCAGCCGGTTACCTGTTGACCAGCTTGGTTTTTGCTTGTCGTGGGATTCGAACCTGCGGAAACAAGCGCACCTACGGCGAGACGCCACAATAAAATACCAACGCCAGAAGATTACGACCTGTAAGAGGAGCTCGAAATCCGTGAATACTGAGCTCAGTGGCAGAGACATTAAAGGGTAAAATGTGTGACATGCGAACTAAAGACAAATACAAAACTTCAACTTCGCAAAGCATCCACGCGTGATGCGTTTTGTTTTCGGCGGCCAAACTAACGCAGTCCTTGAATTATCAAAACCTGACACAGCCTTCGAGAGGGAAAGTGGGAACAGATTGGGGTTGCTTTGTAGATCAGTCACATAGGATCAGCTGTTGAGCAGCGGGCAAGCTGGGCATCCTCCTCCGACCCTCTGACCTCTGACTTTGCCCCCCCCCCCCCACCCACCATTCATCCACCTGGCGAAAGCGGCGTGGGATTTGCGGTACTGATGCCCGCAGCAGCGACGTAAATCTTGAAAACATCGTATCACTTTTCATCTGAACCGGGCAAGTGGAAATGTGCGTATTACTTGAGCGTTGTCGGAGACGCCTGAGTCCTTTTCCTAACGAGAATGAGAGTTGCGAGGGAAAAGGCGAGGTGCATGTGAAGTCATTCAAAACACTTCACGAGCTGCAGTAGTACTGCAGCATCAAGGAGAGGTTTTGCTCTAAAGAACGTTTCTGGAACAACCTGCTTGCGTGAACCGTTTTGGAATTAAAACAGTCCCAGCATCTGCGCCTGTTCGTACAATGAAATAATGGCAAAAGGCTGTTTCTGCCGAACAACGAAAAAATCGCATTAAAACGGAAACTCGGCGTTAGAAAAACGAAAACAGCTTTTCACCTTGCCCAGCTTGCACCTGCTTGGTTACCCTGGCTGGAGCTGTCAAGCCTGGGAATGCACTAAAATCGGCCGCACGTGCCGGTTTGTTCGTGCGATCGGCTCGAGCAGGGCTCCTGATACCGCACGTACGTGGGAATGGCCGAAAGGTTTGGAACAAAACTTTTACCAAAACACCATGCTTTTTCTAGTTTGAGGGCCACCTGGCTGCAATATCTGACATAAAAAGATGTATATATGTATACAGAAGCAGAGAGAGAGAGAGAGAGAGGAAAGAGAGAGAGAGAGAGAGGAGAGAGAGAGAGAGAGAGAGAGAGGAGAAGAGGAGAGAGAGAGAGAGAGGGAAGAGAGAGAGAGAGAAGAGAGAGAGAGAGAGAGAGAGAAGAGAGAGAGAGAGAGAGAGCGAGGAGAGAGAGGAGAGGAGAGAGAGAGAGAGAGAGAGAGGAGAGAGAGAGCTAAGAGATAGAGAGAGAGAGAGATAGATATATATATATATATATATATATATATATAGGTACGCTTAACATACTTTTCAACTATCGTCAAAGCCTACTGAAATATTATATTGTATAAAATGTGATAATGTATTATTTGTATATTTCAGTATGGAATCTGTAGCATGTCACTTTTTCAAGCTCAGTTAGCCACGTGGTTCTGTGTGCACCTTCTCAGCCAACCTGGCCACCCTGAACTACAGTCAGACATCTGGCCTAGTGTGCACCTCTTCAACCACCTGGCCACGCTGAGCTACAGTCAGACACGTCGTCCAGTGTGCATCTCCTCAGCCAACCTGGCGAGCCCGGGCTCTATCCTTATGTCGTGCTTGGCGCAGCCACCAGTCGGCCACAACCGCCTTGAACCAGGATTCCCATAATCAAGATCAAGTGCTCCACGTCTTCTTGCTTCCGATTTCCTGGATAACAGGAGTACAGCATGCTACGGCTTAAGCCAACTTTTTGACTTTTTGGCATAACAAAAATTGGAATTTGGCATAAAAATATTAAGCATGCAGCATCGTCTTTGATGTACGTGTAGGATTTCAGCCCATTGTGGTTTAAAGGCGGGTCAACCGCTTTAGTTGTATACACGCTCACTCCAATGTAACATGCTGACGTCATTACATCAGTCCAATGTTGTGTTCCTGACCTCTGTTTTGTTTAAGTCGGCCTTAGTCTGACTCCGGTGCCGAAGAGATCCGTGACGCGTGCCACAAGTGTCATTTTAAGGTCCCAATGTGCTTCATTCATGTGGACATTTGGGTTGAAGAACAGGACAATCAGGGAAGGGTGATAAGTGCCGGTTGGAAATCGTGAAGGTAAGTAACTCACAAGAATATGACAGATTGGGTTGTCACACCTCAATTCGAGTTTCGTGTAAGGCTGGTAAAATTGGCGATGCAGCCCCATTACCTTATTTCTCACTGGCAGGCCATATAGGTTAAGGTCATGCGCTGGAGGACCAACATACTCAGTGACTTTTCAACCACAGCACGCGGATTAAGTGCTTGAAATGACTTTGGACGAATCCGACACAGCTACAGCCTTGCAAGGTCCTTGTAATGGCAGTGAAGCGGTCCAAGGACGCAATAACGTTGTTTTGGTGTGCTTGAAACCAGGTCGCTAGGACACTGCTTAAAACACCACCAAAAGCTTATCCCTCTCTCACAGAAAACATCACGCAAAGCCCTCACCTCCATTTCACGAACGTCCATCCTCACCCGCAACTTAGCGCATTCTCGACCGACACTCCCGATCTCAACCAACTACGCGCGTTCTCCGATGACCTGACCCGGAAGCCGCCAGCACCGCCGCCACTCCGCGAGGACCGCCGCGCTCGCACTGCGTCTCCAGATTTCGCCGCGGGGTATTTGAGCGTTTCTTGGCGACGTCGCCGCCGAGTTCGGGCACTATCCCCGGTCGGGCACGAGCCGGAAATCGAGCGTCACCGTGTCGCGGGCCGGGCGTGAGCGGCGCCAGTTCGTGGGAAAGTGCGGGCCACGTTATGCAACGCCGCGCGCCACGGAGCTGGTGTCGGAGCACGTGTTGTGCTGCAGCCTCCGTGCTCCGGTTCCGCGGTGCTCGGCTGGTGCTCTATTGGCTGACCCGCGCCGGCGTCTTGGGCACTTTGCTCGATTCCCATGAGACGTCTGATTTTCTGGGATGGATGGACGTCGGAGTGGTTTCGGTTGGCGTTGTTGGCTAGCTTGGAGGTATGGGACCGTGACATGCCACGAGATGAATGCCCAGGTATCCAAATCTCGGCAGTGCTCGAATATGACTTGATCCGTTGTAAAATATAATAAAATTGTAAAACGCGGAAAACTTTTCAAGAACGAGTTTCTAACAGTGATTCCAAACAGCGGATACGAGGCCAAAACAGGCAACCGGCGACTCAAGTTCTGCAGTTTAGATCACTGTCGCTAGGTTAGTTGTTCAGGTCATTGTCAAGGTTGGACCAGTTCAAAGTGAAATGAATTCAAACCAGTTGAAACCATTTCACTGGAGGCCAGCGTTAACATAGTGTGCTGGCTTTCCATAGTGCCCGGGATTTCGCCACTCGAATCTCTGGTGATTTTAAAGTCATTTTAAGAGTAAGGTCCGCACAGATTAAGAGCAATCGCTCGGTTTCTTCATAACTTATGTGCATTCATATTTTGTATCTCCAATTAACGATTATTTTGATGTCATATGAATGCAAATGCTTGTGCAGATTCAGAGAATTTCTCGTATTCCACGTGTCTTATTTGTTCAATGTCATGTTTTCTCCAACCTTGTTCACTCGTGAAAATGAGTACAGTTCCAAAACGTCGGGTTTTGCCAATCTAACAAATGCTGGCTTGATATGCCGTCCAACCAGCGCCTGCTGCTTATCGGCATGTTGAAGGTTGATTATTTTCAGTGTAAGAACTTCCAGCTCATAATACTTGGCATAAAGGCGTAAAGCGTAACTAAAAAAGTGTCTCCTATTTCTTTACACTTGTCATTACAGCAATAAGATATCCCGGCCCATTTCAACCAAAGATAAAAAGATCCGTATTCCGTTTCGACGACAAAGATCAGTTTTCCAAGCATTTCATTGCATCAATTGCGTAATGTTCCGTCGAGTTTGAACAGCTCATTACCGAAAAAACTTCAAATTAAATGAGAGGAAAGTTGCGAAACCTCCTCCCAAATTCCATGCCGCTGTCCTCTCGTAAGGCGCTTCCTCTTTAGCCTGGAATTTTCCACCTGGTCCCTATGGGAGGCCAGTACGCCGTAGCGAGACTGGAACTATCAAAGCTGTCAAGATTGTAGCGTTAATGTGGAAAAAAATCGATAAAAGCCATGATAACGGCATTATGAACGCCGTTCTGTTTTATCGGGGCTGCTCGAAACTCGTTTTGGAATCAGTCTTCGCAGCATTCTAAAACTGCACCAGGAATCGTTTTGTTATCTTCATTGTCTTACCATACCACTACCTTTCAATAGAAAGTTATGGACTTGCCAAACATATTTGCTTTAAAAAAAATAGTAAATACGTCATGGAGTTGCCAGACACTTAAATCAGGACCGGGTAATATAGTTCATAGAAACATAATTTTGACTGCACTTTTCACCCCTGGGAAGAGGCCATTGACATCTCCTGGTCTCCAAAAAATCCATGTGAGCCCAGGCAGCATCAAATATGTCACTCTACCCGCCGGTACCAGCTGGTACCAATCGCTGGGAGTTGTGGCGTGCTCCTGCAATCCGGCGACTCGGAGGCATGGATTTGTGGATCTCTTGAGGACGGGAGTCCTGCCCTGCGGCGCTCTGTGTCGATCGGGTGTCCGCACTAAGCCTGGCATCAATATGGGGCCCCCGGAGAAGTCCGGGGTCGCCAGGTTGTCTAAGGAGGTGCGTACTGGGCCAGGCGGGCGACCGAGCAGCCAAAAGTACCCGTGTCGGGCAGTAGTGGGATCGCGCCTGAGAACAGGCGTCGTTGGGCAGCCCGTCCAATAAAGGGAGACCAGATTCTTTTCGGATTTGTCACGTTTGAGCCTGACTCGTATCGTGTTCGACATTGTTTGTTTGTCATTGCGTATTTTACCAAAACGCTAAGAAGTATTATGGGCTATGGAGAAAAGTTGAAACTTGCTCATCTCAAAGCCTGGTGCGACAAATGATGCTATGCCTTAGAGGAAGGAGAGACATGTTCAGACCCAGTCATGCATCAGTTACACCCGCGTGCATTGTTCAGTCAGCCCGCAGTCGGGGTACGGATAGCGTGATACCAAGGAGCTGACATTGCATGCATGACGGGCCCTGATGCAACCAGTTGGGATGACAGAGGAATTCAGACCTCAAGAAAGTTTCAACGAAAGAAGTTCAGACCAACCGTTTACTATCTACCATCCAGTTCCAGTGTTCGATACGACAGTTCGGTCCCACTGTCTACTATCTACCATCCAGTTCCAGTGTTCGATACGATAGTTCGGTCCACTATCTGGCTCCGCCGTCCGGTCACGCTGTCCAGTCCCGCTGTCTGGTCCCACTGCCCGGTCCCACTGTCTCGTGCCCCTGCCTAGTTCCACTATCCAGTCCCACTGTCCGGTCACAATGTCCGGTGCCACTGTCCGGTTGCACTACCTTCTACTGTCAAGGCCTAGTGGGGCAAATGATGTACATGTACCTCAAAGCTGGACCCCGTACATACATACGGCCCTGCGGCTGCGTTATCCCGTGTCCATTTGTGAGACCCAGCCATGCGTTAGTTGTCAGCAACGTACATTGTTCAGTTCTCCTCGCAGTCGCGAGGCAGATAGTGTGGCAGCAAGGGGCTGACATTGCATGCATGACGGACCCTGACGCAACCAGTTGGGATGGCAAAGTAAATTCAGACTTTAGGAAAGTGGCAACGAAAGAAGTTCAGGTCAACCGTTCACGGTCCACCATGCAGTTTTACCGTCCGATTCCAGTGTTCGATCCTGTTGTCCAGTCTCATTGGGGGTGGACTCGTTGTTCGGTCATACCGTCTGGTCCCGCCGTTCAGTTCCACTGTCCGGTCCCGCTGTCCGGTCACACTGTCTGATCCCCTTGTCTGGTCCCGCCGTTCGGTTCCACTGTCCGGTCCCACTGTCCGGTCCAGCCGTCCGATCCCGCTGCCTGGTCCCATTGTCTGGTTCCAGTGCCTGGTCACACTGTCCGGCCCCACTGTCCGGTCCCACTGTCCGGTCCCACTGTCCGTTCCCACTACCTGTCTCTACCAGCTGGTCCCAATTGCTGGGAGTTGTGGCGTGCTCCTGTAATCCGGCGACTCGGAGGCATGGATTTGTGGATCTCTTGGGGACGGGAGTCCTGCCCTGCGGCGCTCTGCGTCGATCGGGTGTCCGCACTAAGCCTGGCATCAATATGGGGCCCCCGGAGAAGTCCGGGGTCGCCAGGTTGTCTAAGGAGGTGCGTACTGGGCGAGGCGGGCGACCGAGCAGCCAAAAGTACTCGTGTCGGGCAGTAGTGGGATCGCGCCTGAGAACAGGCGTCGTTGAGCAGCCCGTCCAATACAGAGAGACCAAGTTCTTTTCGGATTTGTCGCATTCGTGCCTGACTAGTACCGTGTATTGACATTACCTGTTTGTCATTACGAGCACTGCTAACACGCGCTCGGGGGGTCAAATTGACCCCGAAGGTTTTTCCAGAATGGTTTCCGAACGGCGTGATGACGTTAGGAGTGATGATGATGATGATGTTGATGGTGAGTAACGATGACGTGATCAGTGTTAGACGAAGCCAGTGCATCTCCGAGATGCTTTCTTAGGCAACACAGCAGTTGAATGAGGAGGTTGCGTTGACCTAAGGTCAGGTATGATGGTCAGACCAAGGTAAAAAAGCAACCTGTTGTATTACTCCAGGGCTTGCTATATGGGATAGTTCCTGGTGCTCATTTCGAATTTATTGATAGCAGCAACCGCATTGTACATCTTCCATGGAATTCTTTAAGGTCAAAATAGGTCATTGACCAAAAATGGCCCAGGTCAACACTTTGTTTTTAGGAACATGCTGTTAAGCGTAATCTTTGTCGCCTATTCAAATGCAAAACTCAGAGCAATCTTGCATAATTTTGGTCACCATGACCTTCAAAAGGCCAAACAAGGTCACTGACCCTAAATGAGCGTGTGACCTTTTGCTTAGAAACGGTTATCTAGGTTCCGGGGGCACTTGACAGACCAACCTGAAATTTGACATTGTTTGACTTTATTCGACCCAAAAGTCTTAGCCTAGGAGCCTGAAACTTCGACCTAAGTGAGTTCACGTACAGATCAACACACCTTAAAAATTTGGTGTCTCTGGCTTTCTTAGTTTTCGAGATATCGGGGCGGGGGTAAATTGACCCCTACCCGAACGAAGAGTATCCAGCCGGCCGCTCGGGCGCGTGTTAAACTAAACACTTATAGCCTCGTCTTATGGGCTCGTCCTATGGGCTTAATCGTCTTATGGTCTCAAAAGTGACGTTGAAACTTTCTCATTTCAAAGCCTGGTGAGGCAAATGATGCCATACTTTAGGGAAGAAGAAATATGTACCTCGAAGATCAGCCTCGTACATGCATGCCGCCATGCGGCTGCATTATCCCGCAGTTATTTTTGAGCCCCAGCCATGCGTGAGTCGTCAGCTGCGTGTATTGTTCGGGAGGGGATAGCGTGGCAGCAAGGAGCTGACATTGCATACATGACGGACCCTGACGCAACCAGTTGGGATGGCAAAGTAAATGCAGACTTTGGGAAAGTGGCAACGAAAGAGGTGCTGGTCAACCGTTCACGGTCCACCATGCAGTTTTACCGTCCGAATCCAGTGATCGATCCTGTTGGCCGGTCTCATTGGCTGGACTCGTTGTTCGGTCATACTGTCTGGTCCAGATTTCCGGTCCCGCTGTCCGGTCCCGCTGTCCGGTCCCACTGAGCGGTCCCAATGCCTGGTGCCGCTGCCTGTTCCCACTGTCCGGTCCAGCCGTCCGATCCCGCTGTCCGATCCCGCTGCCTAGTCCCACTGTCCGGTCTCACTGTCCGGTCACACTGTCCGGTCACACCACCCGCCGCTACCAGCTGGTCGCAATCGCTGGGAGTTGTGGCGTGCTCCTGTAATCCGGCGACTCGGAGGCACGGATTTGTGGATCTCTTGAGGACGGGAGTCCTGCCCTGCGGCGCTCTGCGTCGATCGGGTGTCCGCACTAAACCTGGCATCAATATGGTACGCCCGGAGAAGTCTGAGGTCGCCAGGTTGTCTAAGGAGGTGCGTACTGGGCGAGGCGGGCGACCGAGCAGCCAAAAGTACCCGTGTCGGGCAGTAGTGGGATCGCGCTTGAGAACAGGCGTCGTTGGGCAGCCCCTCCAATACAGAGAGACCAGATTCTTTTTGGATTTGTCACGTGTGAGCCTGACTGGTATCGTGCTTTGACATTGTTTGTTTGTCATTGCGTTGGGTATTTTACCAAAACGCTAAGAAGTATTATGGGCTCAGGAATAAAGTTGAAACTTGCTCATCTCAAAGCCTGGTGCGACAAATGATGCTATACCTTAGGGAAGAAGAGACATGTTCAGACCCAGTCATGGATCAGTTACACCCGCGTGCATTGTTCAGTCAGCCCGCAGTCGGGGTAAGGATAGCGTGATACCAAGGAGCTGACATTGCATGCATGACGGGCCCTGATGCAACCAGTTGGAATGACAAAGGAATTCAGACCTTAAGAAAGTGTCAACGAAAGAAGTTCAGACCAACCGTTTACTACCTACCATCCAGTTCCAGTGTTCGATACGAAAGTTCGGTCCCACTGTCTGGCTCTGCCATCCGGTCACACTGTCTAGTCCCGCTGTCTGGTCCCACTGTCCGGTCCCATTGCATCGTCCCACTGTCTAGTTCCACTGCTCAGTCCCACTGTCCGGTCACAATGTCCGGTGCCACTGTCCGGTTATACTATCTTCTCATGTCAAGGCCTAGTGGGGTAAATGATGTTTTATTTTATTTAAGGAGAGACATGTACCTCAAAGCCCGACCTCGTACATACATACGGCCCTGCGGCTGCATTGTTCCGTATCCATTGTTGAGACCCAGCCATGCGGTAGTTGCCACCTCTGTGCATTGTTCAGTTCTCCTCGCAGTCGCGAGGCAGATAGCGTGGCAGCAGGGGCTGACATTGGATGCATGACGGACCCTGACGCAACCAGTTGGGATGGCAAAGTAAATTCAGACTTAAGGAAAGTGGCAACGAAAGAAGTTCAGGTCAACCGTTCACGGTCCACCGTGCAGTTTTGCCGTCCGATTCCTGTGTTCCATCCTGTTGTCCGGTCTCATTGGGAGTGGACTCGTTGTCCTGTCATACTGTCTGGTCCCGCTGTCCGGCCCCACTGTCCGGTCCCACTGTCCGGTCCCACTACCTGTCTCTACCAGTTGGCGCCAATTGCTGGGAGTTGTGGCGTGCTCCTGTAATCCGGCGACTCGGAGGCATGGATTTGTGGATCTCTTGAGGACGGGAGTCCTGCCCTGCGGCGCTCTGTGTCGATCGGGTGTCCGCACTAAGCCTGGCATCAATATGGGGCGCCCGGAGAAGTCCGGGGTCGCCAGGTTGTCTAAGGAGGTGTGTACTGGGCGAGGCGGGCGACCGAGCAGCCAAAAGTACCCGTGTCGGGCAGTAGTGGGATCGCGTCTGAGAACAGGCGTCGTTGGGCAGCCCGTCTAATACAGGGAGACCAAGTTCTTTTTGGATTTGTCGCAGTCGTGCCTGACAAGTACCGTGCATTGACATTACTTGTTTGTCATTACGAGCACTGTTAACACGCGCTCGGGGGGACTCAATTTGACCCCCAAAGGTTTTTCCAGAATGGTTTCCGAGCGGCGTGACGTAGCCACGTCACATTTTGCACAGCTGGGTGAAATTGAATATCAAATCATTTCACATAAAAAGGTAGATGCATCTAGTCGGGTCGCTGACTTATAGCAGGTCAAAGTCAGGCCATGGTTTCAGCGAAGTTCATTTCTAAGGAATCGTTAAATCTGATGCAACAACGGAGTGTTAGACGAAGCCATTCATCTCCGAGATGCTTTCTTAGGCAACACAACAGTTGAATGAGCAGGTTGCGTTGACCTAAGGTCAGGTATGATGGTCAGACCAAGGTAAAAAACAACCTGTTGTACAACTCTAGGGTTTGCTGTATTGGATAGTTCCTGGTGCTCA
>NW_023596805.1:1492257-1508815 GCF_011947565.3 Pollicipes pollicipes | reverse complement strand
AAGGTCAGGGAAGCGTCGCCAGAAGGTACTCGCTTCTTCGGTGGACCTGGAAATATGTTTGATGAAAGCAAAGAGGCGGGGAGGCGGATAAGAGACCAACTTCCACGTCATGCACCTACTTTCGGCAGCGGCAGAAGGCCTGTAGCAATATACCAGGAGCGTGACAACGCCAACAATCGGGTCAAGGAAGACATGTTCCAAAATCCGCACGGATTCAGTGAATTCATGGATCCTGGTCAAAAGTTTGACCACAACGACGACGGCGGGGAACCGGACAGGAGCAGACATCCCGAAGATCTGCACGGGTTCGAACACTTCGATGTGCCCATCGTCGTTTTCGAAGGTGATGGTACCAAGCGCATAGAAGAGGAGGAATCGCCGCCAGGTTCCTTCACATTTGACGACTTCGTAGAACCAACTATCTCATTCGGAGGCGATCCTCATCTGAAGGACGAGCCTTCTCACAATCCTGAACCATTCTCCGACTTCGGGGAACCCGAGAATATGTTCGACGGCAACGGAAACGATGTGTTCAGCAGCGTAGGCCAAGACCGCCATGGAAGTGTCCACCAGGGCCACACGAACAATGACCTCCATTTGCACCACGACGGGGAAACGCACCGCACCGGATCAGGGGACGACCACAGCATGGCGATGCCGTACCCTAGCAGGTACCAGGAGGGCGCCGCCGTGGCGCGAGATGGCAGCGACGCAGGTGCCTTGCTGGCGGAGGCCTCCAGCGCTTTGCGGAACCGCACCAAACGGGACACGGCTTCTGTGCCTGGCCACGGGAAGGCGTCCGATCCCGTGAAAACGAAGTTCAGCGAGGCGCGGTTCCAGAACGTGAGGCCGGTCATCCACCGGTACTACGACGGAGTGCCACACGAGGTGCACCGTCACATGGGGGATGAGGTCCATAAGACGCCAGAAGGCAGGATAGAGCTGACGGAATCGGGCCTGGCGGACGTCCGGCCGGGCGGTGTCGGTCTCCAAGACCCGCGCAATCCTGCACTTCATCGCCGGGAACGAATCAATCGACCACCGTTGGCGCTCAGGGACCACCGAGGGAACGTGAACCCAGTGCCCCTGTACGCCCCACCGGGGCGGCTTCCGCCCAGGGACCTGCCGCTTCTACCTAGCAATCCCTATCTGAACCAGCTGCGGCGACAGCGCGCCAGGAACGGTCCGAGGACTCTCTACCCTGGTGTTGTTCGACTTCCCCTGCAGAACGAACGGGACGTGTTCGGTGGTCGCCCGCCCCTGCAGTTTGAGAGGAACGTCTTCGCCCGTCACATTCCCCGGCACGTGGACGGTGTTACCTTCGGTAGCCGACCGCCTCTCAGGGAGCAGGTCGTGGCCCCGCAAGGTCTGCCAGCCCTGGAATATGGCCCTGACGCGTTCGGAGGTCGGCCAAACCTGGAAACTCCCAGGGATGCCACACATTCCTTTGATGGTCCTCCAGTCCAGGAATCTGTGAGGGAGTCGCTAGGTGAGCGTCCCTCTGTGCCCACACAGGGTCACTCACACCCAGACACGAGCCATGACACCTCATCACCAACGCACTCGCAGCAAGTGAGTCCCGGGTCTGGAGGACCTCCACCCCTGACGTCAGCTGACGTCACCACCAGAGAGACGCCCCCTGGCGACGGACAGCTTCACATTCCGCAGAAGCTCAGGGACCTGAGGCTCGACGACAACCTTGTAAACGTTGACACCCTGTTGCATGTCCGGGATGGCCAGCGGCCTTCAACTGCAGGGGTCGCTGGCCCGCTTCGCCACCAGGACAGCCTAAGTCAGTCCTCGAACGTCGCAGCGTACAAGAGACAGGCGGACTTCAACGTACAAGAACGTACAACGTACAAGAGACAGGCGGACTTCAAGCCTGGATTCAAGCCTGGCGTCCTCCACCGCGGCTTTCTGCCCATCGTGCCGAAGCATCACATCAGCCGACGGGCCCTGCTCGGCGGCGCGCCTGACCCTGATCCCGTCGTGACCCCTGTGACCCCCGAAGCTCAGTCGCTGACCCCGGAGCATCGATCCCTGACCCTGGCTGGCTCAGACGTGGCGGAAGTGCCGACCGACGTGTCGGTGTTCCGCTCCGCCCCGCTTCTTCCTCCCGACCTGTCGAAGACCTCTGCTGACCCTTCCGCAGCACTGTCAAACTTTTCCACGACCTGGGAAGACCTAGCACAGGCTGGGTCCAGCAGACAAGCCATCTACCAGCCGCACTACAGCAACTACAAGGGCCGCCAAGGGCATCGGAACTACATGTCGGAAAGCGACCCATACGAGAGATACCTGCCAAAATACGACGAGAACGACCCATACTTTAGGTAAGTGAAGTGACAAGAATATCGCCGTGATTCGAAAAGGCATCGCAAACCACAGAAAACTTTCAGTCGTCGCGCTCGAGAGATTTTTTGTTTTAATGCCTTAATCTTCCTAATAATCCGCCCCTTGCAATAACGACCAAATAATTCAGAGCTACTAACGGCGGTCAAAAGGACCAACATACATGATTAACGCATTCGGAATCTGGTTAAGAACGCGCTGAACCAAGTAACTTCAACCAACAATTATTGCATGTGCACAGTACACAGCGGCCACACAACGGCACAGCCGATGCTGGATGATGCCTAGTTATGCATAACTATCGTCTCACACACTATCCACAGTCTGCACTTGCTCAGCTAGCCCTCGCATATGAGTTTACGCAGTCCCAGGATGCTTCCTAAAAGCCAGCGCGAGGGCACCGCCTGAGGCGAGGTGTTTGGCAGGTACGCGTCCCGTGAGAATATTCAGCACTCCCACGCCGAAGATGGCCCGGCGGGGAGAGAGGACCTACGCCTGGAGCGGCACAGGCAGAATGATTTCTACGGCGGACGTGCTGGGGGGAAGGACCGGTACCGCCGCAGGGACAGACCTGGGGCAAGGTCAGTGCGATCACTGGGTGAAGGCTAGTGGGGTCAGTCAGGGTCATGGTCAGTTGCGCTTGGTCAGGTCTAAGCTTTGTGGGATTCGTAGACTTCAAGAAATTTGGGATCAGTGACCTTAGTCGAGTTCAGGCAGGGTCAGGGTCATTCAGGTCGGCCAAGATTAAGTGTAATGTGGACCACTCGGGGCTAGGCTTGGTGTGGGCCAGTCAGGGCCAAGTTCGGTATGAGTTGGTCAGAGCTCGATTCAGATGGTCAGCAAACGCACGGGTTGTTATGGGTCTTTCGAGGTCAATTTTAAGACGGCTGATGACCAAGTGATCACTGGACACTTTGGTGGGTATTTCGCTCACACTGGACACGTATCTGCCTCAGGGACGAATATGGCGACAGCAGCATCAGCGACTACGTCGAAGAACGTCCCCACTACAGCCCGCGACTGCGGACGGCGGGTGCACACGGTCGCGGCTACGACGCGTCGTATCCAGACTACGACGCCGAGGAGTACGAGACGCGTCCCAGGTCAGTGTGACTCGCCAACGAACGTGCTCCTCTCGCTCACGCCACGCGAAGCGTGCGTCGTTGGTGGAGCGCTTTCCAATCGATCGTGGGTTGTGGGTCGTGGGGGCTTGCGACGCACTCAGCTGCTGAGGTCGTGACGTCGCCTGCCTCTCACCCTGGCGGGAAGGGCGGACACCGCGGGGAACCGGCCCTGGTGGAGGAACCTATGGACAGTTGCGGAGTCACGCAGTTTTGACATGGGCGCTCTCCACGCCATTTCAGGCGGTGATTGGTAGCGTTTTGACATGGGTGCTCCCCGCGCCACGTCAGGTGGTGATTACTAGCATTTTGACATGGGTGCTCTCCGCACCACGTCAAGGGGTGATTGCTAGTGTATAGACATGGGTGCTCCCCGCGCCACGTCAGGTGGTGATTGCTAGTGTTTTGACATGGGTGCTCCCCGCGCCACGTCAGGTGGTGATTACTAGCATTTTGACATGGGCGCTCTCCGCACCACGTCAGGGGGTGATTGCTAGTGTATAGACGTGGGTGCTCCCCGCGCCACGTCAGGTGGTGATTGCTAGTGTTTTGACGTGGGTGCTCCCCGCGCCACGTCAGGTGGTGATTACTAGCATTTTGACATGGGTGCTCCCCGCGCCACGTCAGGTGGTGATTGCTAGTGTATAGACATGGGTGCTCTCCGCGCCACGTCAGGTGGTGATTGCTAATGTATTGACATGGGTGCTCTCCGCTCCACGTCAGGTGGCGATTGCTAGTTTTTAGACATGGGTGCTCTCCGCGCCACGTCAGGTGGCGATTGCTAGTTTTTAGACATGGGTGCTCTCCGCGCCACGTCAGGTGGTGATTGCTAATGTATTGACATGGGTGCTCTCCGCGCCACGTCAGGTGGCGATTGCTAGTTTTTAGACATGGGTGCTCTCCGCGCCACGTCAGCTAGTGATTGCCAATGTTTTGGAGTATCTGTCCCGTTCGTAATCAAATCACGCATATCCCCGACAGCTGACATAACATATCCCCGACAGCTGACATAACATATCCCCGACAGCTGACATGCGTGCTGGAAGGTCCACCGTTTACAAATGCTGTGGTTAAGTTGCGTCATGAGAATATCAAGAGCGGATGAAGCGTCACGCCCGTTTACAAGTATGATAGAAGTTATACAAATTGTAAGAATTGTGTGATACCTATAATATATGCGCTTACCGAAAGTTATGATTTCCACGAAGTCATTATAGGAGGGTTCTCAGTAATTACGTTATAAAACTGATCATATGATTGGTGCCTTCTCGCAAATGCGCACAAATCGATGCAATTCGAGGATTAAGAAAGGTGGCCCACCCTGATGCTGGCAATATAAGAGCTTTATAGAGAATAACGCTAGATATCGCGCTATTCCTCATCAAGGGTGGCAATTTGGTAACGAGTAATTGCCTCACTGAGGCCAATTGTTTTTCCTCTCTTCGCGCCTTGGACTCTCCTCTTAGTTTCATTTTCTGCTTGCTACGATTGACAACTCTATCACAGCCGTCACAGAGGCTCCAGTGACTCCAGTGACTCACAGTGACTCTAAGTCGAGACTCCGAGCTGACAGCGGTGGGGTCGTCGCTTCAAAGCAGCCGGGTCTCTCGCGCTCGCGGGTCCGTTCGCGGCGTGACCGCCGCCTTCCGCATGCTCACACGCCAGCCGCCCCTCCCTCCCCGGCTGCGTGATGAAGCGTGACAGTCAGACGACGCCGTCACGACGCGAAAGTGCGGACTGGCAGGTCAGCGTTTACTGCCTGTTTGTAGCAGGTGTGACCGCAGTGACGGGCGGAACGCGGCGGGCCCGCTCGGCCCTCGCGCACGAGTTGCTCCGCGGCGTGGTTTCTCCCGGTGAGACGGCGCTTCGAGGGCAGCGGGTGGAAATTAGAAGGTGGAGGAGGGAGGGGGAGGTGGGGGGGGGGGGGGGGGGGAGGGGAAGTGAATGCGTGTCGTTTGCGCGACGTGTCAGGCGTTTTGTTAACAGATTCTATGAGAAATGGTGCTAGAATGTAGACGGCTTTTATCTCTGCGGCGTGTTCAGCAATTAGTGGCGAGGAATTCTCGGTTGTGGCATTTGATCCCGTTTTTTGCAGACATAAAAACACGTCAACAAGCCACACCTAACAAAAAGACGTCGTAATACTGGTTCCAAGTGGGTTCGCTTCATGACGCCTGATAGGGGACTGGTTTACGTATCTTCGTTATGTAACTCAAGTTATGTATAGCTCTCTGAAGCTAAACGGAACGTTAGTAGTCCAATGTTGCCGGGTCTGAATTCGAGCACCTTATGATTACAACTGAAGTTGGAACAGATGGGTGTTCCATTTTAGTTACATAGTCATGCCTTAGTTCTGCATAGGAATTCATGGGAAACGTTAAATTTAATCGCGCATGATGAATACGACAAAGCGTCGCGTTTTGTCGCGTGTTTAGTCACGTGACCGAGAATGACATCGACGACCTCGCCGCCGCTGTCGGCTGGTGTTTAGGTGGCTGTGATGTGATGATGTGATATAATATGTGATGTGATTTGATGTGAGGTTATGACATGCCAGTTATGACCCAATGGGACCAAATATTTTATTTCGCAAAGTAGTGATATTTTCAGTATTTTTACGCAGAATCAGATGGTTTGAGCACGTCCAGAGGGTCATAACACTCCATGGTATCCTTTGCTAAGAGCTCGTTAAAGCGATGCATTTCTTTTAGGGGTTCACCGGTGCGTGATGATTGTGCCTGTGGAGCGGTAGGTTGTTCGGTGTTATACGTAACGACCACACTCGGGCCGTCCAAACGTCACGTTACGCATGGAGGGGAGGGGATACACTGATGTGACATGTCCAAATCGTGATAAGGGCGGGGGGTTTTGAACAGTGGGACGATACGCTGTCCAAAACGTCTGGGTGCTGGTGTCGTTGCAAACATTAATTTTTTTTTATATTGAAGATCATGGAGGTCGGGCGTCGTTGGCGGCCTCTCGTAACGTCACGTCCGTTATTTGTTTTGCGTCTCTAACTCAACTAGGGGTCAGACAGACGTTCCTTTTTCAGCTGCTTCTCTTGTCACAACGCAATCGGTTGGAGGGGGGGGGGGGGGGAGGGGAGGGCGTGTGGCGCACATTGTTTCTCCAGGGGAGAAGGATGGAGAGTGAAGAATGACCACAGATGCCTGATGTAATTTATGGTAACCCTCCAACGGCCAATTACACCTATTAGTGGTCGCCACGTAATTTGATCTCTAAGACCACATTTGAAAATGTTTTCAGGTACAGCGAGGAACGCCACAGCGAGTACGTTGACGAAGACGGCAGCCACCGCAGCGATGACGAATACGACTACGACAGCGACGGTTACCATGACAACGGACGCCGCGGTGGCGGTCGCTACGACGACGAGAGGAAGTATGACGACAAGCGGCCGTACAAGAAGAAGTACCAGCGGTACCACGACCCAGCGTACCAGTCCGGGCGGTACAAGGAGGGGGGCGATGAGGATGACTACTACGGTGCCCACGGTGAAGACCGAATCCGAGACATCGATGGTAAGCTAAGGTTTGGCCTTGGGGTGGAATCGCTTTACACTGGGTGCTACTGAAACATTGACCATCCGCACCTGGCACCAGCGTAGCGATTACAGGAAGATGTTTCAAAGATGAGGGCGAGGGTGACGTAGTTCGAAAATTTATCTGGACACATGCGAAGCAGGCAGGACTGCTTTTTTACCTAGACTGCATGTGAGCAGGCACCAACGCAGTGCGCGCGATGGCGCAGGTTCGTTTTCGTTCGATAGATCCCGTCTCATTAGCAAGAAGCCCAGATTTCTGTCCGGTGTTCAGCTGGAGTTATGGAGAAACTCAGCTTGGGGCGACATGAACTCGTGAACTGTGTAGTGCATCAGTCCCTGCGCCCCATTGGCGGTCGTGGTGAGTGGGCCGAAATTGAAATTTAGGAAGCTACACAGCAGCTAAATGTTTCATTCCTCGTGATGGATTACAATGAAGGCGCCTATTGTCATTCAATGTGATTGCGTACATCTTATCACGTCGCTCAAAAAGCACCATGCTGGGCTGTCTGACCCTATGTTAGCAATGCAAGGTTGCATGCTTCTCCGTTTTCTCGAGACATTTAAGACAGAAAAGACAGTTTCAACAATCAATAAGCAACACCAGCACCAGTAATGAGCGCAAGACCAATTTTTGCACGCGTATTCTTCAGAAGCACCTGAGCGGCTTTGCGCCATACGCGTTGTATTTCATAAATCTGCGCAAATGCTGCTGCAACTAACAAGCACGTCGACAATCAACTGTGATAACTCAACGCGAGCGAGGGGCCAACGCAAACAGCACGCCGCTCAAATGCCCCAGCAGGCCGTGTCGAAGACCTTGTAGGCGATCTCGGCTAAAAACGTGGCCGCGTGGCGCTTTCGGGCGGCGTTTGTTGCACGATGCGTGCGAACGTGTGAGAACCGTGGCGTTTTGAATGCGGCTGGCGTGGAATTGCCTCTTCGGGCATTACCTCGACACGGCCTTCTCGCTAGAGCGGCGGTGCGTGGGGAGACAGGGCACGTGGGCGCTTCTATTCACAAAGTGCGGTGAAACTTGCCGGGCAAACGGGTTTTCCGTCGTGAAACAGAAACGGCGCCAGGAGGATGGTCGAGGAGTGGATGGTACAGTCGAATTCATGGTGCTCTGTGTCTTCGCTCATGCGCAACGCATGCAACGGATTCGGATCAACTGTCTGGGCCTCTATGTTGGCAAACAAACGTGGGTTTGGAGCGGAGTATGTCTGTGAAATCGCTTGTTGCTACGTGGAACACATTATAAATCTTGGCTTTTGGCAGTGCGTTACGTAGTATGGTGGGGATTACAAAACCCCTGAATGCATTGGTTTTCTTTTTTTCGGCGCTGAAAGGGACTGTCGGCTGATATTTGTTCTCTCATGATTGGTCGCCTATGACGTGGTCATGACCAATGAAAGCGTCTAGACTGCGTGCTAGATCCTTTCCTTGGGTGAATTGAGACCACGTCCGGAAAAGCCTGAAGCCTTCCTTTGCGCCACAGAAATTTGGCATCTGCTTTCAATAATGTCTCATTAAGAAGTAAGACATGCGTGCCAGAATGTGTATCATCAGTCCTTGGAAGCCAGTGATTTGCCTGGGCTCTCTGCACTGACGTTTTTATGTTATGCATTATTATACGTTTATAATTCGAACCGTTTAGGATTCCTTATCGCATCGAAGAGCGGCCACGACGATGACATTGGATTGGACTTTGCTGGGAGGTCTCTGTGCGGACAGATAATTGTTTAACCCGGTGCGCTCATTATCAGGTTATTGCTGTGATATTCGTGTTATGTACCAGCTTGGTTTAAGGACTACAAGCAAAGTGATGTCCACTTACGTGACTAACATAAGCTTCCTGTTCTGTGCTTCACACGATGACTCACTTATTTGATTGGGCATAATCACGAGACACCCTCCAAATCTGTGGCCCGTGAGCATGGGCACTCATTCGTTGACGTCTTCTGTTTTTTTTTCACCTTTTCATTTGAGGGCAGATAGGATGACAGACACGCACGGAAACAAGATGCACCAGGCTCACATCCTTTCTGATGAAAGACTGTGGTTAATAAATGTCCGCAGCGCCGCATTACCGCTACATCAGCACACTCATCGCGTACTTTAGAAGTCTAGCAGGGAAGTAGAAATTTTGGTGCCTATGAGTAGGTGAAGCCTCTAAATTGCTGCCCGTAAAAGTGATGGATATTGCATAACTGTGTTCCTGCCTTTCAGTTGTATTTCATGTCCCGTACTCCAGGCATTGTATTTCAAAGTGTTTTATGTGTCGGCTTCCCCCGAGTGGTATTTCAGCGTAGTTCACAAGCTGTTTGTCATCACTTCCCATCGCGTGGCGTCGCAGCATGGTCCAGGGTCATACAGTGCAACAGCACACATCCTAGATGAGAGCATTAATGGCCTTGTTCCTCGTTGAATAAACAGGAGAATGGAGAGATAGAAGAGAGAGGCATCTATCTCTTCATTTTCCTGTTTATTCCTCAAGCAATAATGCTATTAATACTGTCTCATCTATACGCATAATGTTCCTCGCAAATGCACTCAACAATTAACATAAGACACATCCTGCGCCGCGTTACAAACCCTTGCCTACCATGTGGTCATTTTTCCACGTCAGACACGTTTTTCAGGCGAGATTCGGCACGAGGCGTCGCGCGGCTACGACGACTCGCGCCGCACCGTGAACAGCATGCTCGACGCCATCGACGAGAAGCGCAGCGACTCCAACTGCAAGGAGGTGGCCAAGGACGGCATGACCTGCTTCCAGTGCACCGACGCCAAGGGCTTCCAGGTGAGGCGCATGCTGGCAATGATGATGGCCAGGGACGTGCGCAGGAATTCTCAGTCGGTGGGGCAACTAAAAACTCACTAAAACCCGCCTTGGCGCGCATTAGGCGCGCCAAATTCTTTGCGCGGCGCGAAACATCGTCACATATTCTCGATTTATATGGCCCGATTTGTCTGCTTCAAATTTTGGATTGTCAACATGTTGATGTACACGCAGTAAGACACGTGATCAATCCGATAAGGAGGGGCGTGTGTTACTGGAGGCCACCGTGTGTACGCCCCTGTTGACGACAAAGGTGAGCGCACTGATCGTGATGATGGCAATGTTGATGATGATGCTAACGGCGATGGAGTCACGCGATGCATCTACGGGGTAAAATGGCTACAGCGAGCCGTCTTGAAGATGAGTACACAGGATAATCACAGGATGGTCAGTCTCCGCCCAACAAAAGTTGTGGTAAAGATGAGCACAAGATGATTAATGTCTGTCCAGCAACCGTAGAAAAATCCACACGCTGAGCGTCGTTGTCAAAATGGTGTGTGCATAATGACAGTGCTCCACGACGTACTTTCATTGACTTCAGCTCCAGCATATGGAGCTTGAGTGCGTACTTGCTTCCACCGGACATAAGCGTACCAGTGGACTATCGACGACGATCGCTGATGGGGAAAGTCACAGCGGCTGGGTGTTGGGAAGGGTGGGGATATCCAAAATTGAAGCGCATGGTTCCGTCTGTCGCACATCAACGCCGCCGATGACCCCTCCCCCCTCCCCCACCAGACTGAGGACTGTGCCTACGCCAGCAAGGACCCCAACAACCACCACGTCAGCTATAGCGAGTCGTCCTCCTATGGTGACGACAAACGACGCGGCTACGAGAAACGCGGCAAACTGCGACGCAGGCCAGGCGGGCGACGGCTGCGCGATGGTGGCGCCGCGTATACAGACGACGACGAAGCTGAGTTCTATCCCGATGGTGGCGTCATCTACGACGATGACGGGCGTGACATTCGCGGCGGGTACGGCTTCGCGAACGGACAGACTGGGCGGTTCCCGGAGGCTGAGGAGGGCGAAAGGTCGCGACTCGAACAGCTCGAGACGCCCGGGGCGTTCCAGGTGGGTCGTTTCCGAGACTCGTACACGGGCGGCTTTCGGGCGCGACGCAAGCGCCACCTGGACCACGGCCCGCGCCACTACGTCGTCGATTCGCGCACGAACGAGGTGTCACCAGACCCCGTGTACCGCTATCCCGTCCTGAACCGGTCCTACACGTCGCAGGCCCTGGCGAGATTCATCGGCGACGATGACGGGTTCGTCGACGTCGACGCGGAGGCGCGCCGCGCCCGGAAGTACCGGCGGTACCCGCGCGCGGCGCCCGGACGCGCGGCGCCGGCGTGGGTACCGCGAGTCAGGCGTGGTACCCGAATACCACCGGCACGTGGAGTCGTCCCAGTCGTCCGGTGGCGGGTACGATGAGTACGCAACCGGCTCGCCGGAGGCTACTCGGGTCCTTTGCTCCAGGGGCGGGGGGAAGAGGACGACTGACATCGGCTACCGCCTGGCCGACGACGGCGACGCCAATCGGCGAGGTGTTCGACTACCGCTTCGGCGAGAAGCCGATAGACGCAGGTTCGTCGAGCGCCTGGAGAGTGAGCGTGAGGACAGGCCGGCGCCTGCCGAATACGACGGAGACTATGGGGGACAGCGATGGGGAGGAAGACTACGGGCGATCAGGAGTGAGGAGGTACCCGGAGTACGACTATGAGGACGAGGAGCGGCCGCAGCAGCGCAGCGCCACCGAGTCCGCCAGAGGGCGCGCAAGGTGAGACCTGCGCATACTTGGTCACTAGCTGGTCACTGTACCGGTCATGCGCATTCGACGCCGGAAATAGAGCTAATAGATGACATAGCACAATTGTGAGATAATTTGTTCGTGAGGTCTTAAGCTCGTCATGTCTCAATGACGCTTTCCTTTCGGTGTTATACGCACGCTGTGAAAGTAGTCTGATTGGCTAAAACCCTTTAAACTTCTCACCTTGCGGTAAATGGCCGAGGGACCATCTGAACAAAATTCTCCTCTTGGAAAGAGCACATCTAGGTTTCTTTCGTGCACACCTGACCTGCACCCTTGAGCCATGCATACTGGCCGGTCACGGCACGCTGATCACCGCTAACGCACACCCTCAGGTATTTCGCGGACGCGGACGAGCCGTCGGCCCGGGACGAGCGCGGCCGCAGGGACGAGCCGGCCGAGAACGAGCGCTCGTTCGGTCGCGTTTGAAAAGGCCAATGCCCTGCTGGAGCAGGGGTACCGGTTCGGCTATGGACGCTCCCCAGTCTAGGGACGCCGAACCACCAGCTGCTTCCGGCGATTACGTCCCGCGGGTTTCGGCCGTTTTCGGACGAAGAACGCGGCAGCGGGCGGAAGGCCGACTCGAGCGATGTGGCGTCACCTTACCGGCGATGAAACGACAGGAGCGCCGCGTTGCGGACAATGCCTGGCGACGGTGGCAGCGGGGGCGTCTCCGATGACGTCAGGCGTCGCCATGGCAGCCATGACGCGGACGAGAACGCCGGGCGACGGTGATGGTGACGCCGCCTATACTAGTGGCGAGCGACCCGAGCGCAGCAACGCGGGACGGCGACCGCGACCGCGAGCCACGCCAGCGATATGCAGCCGCTTGAAAACGACGAGCCGGCCGCGTACGAGCAGCACACCGCTACGACCGGCCAGACATCACCCGCGCCCTACGAGGTCTCGGTCAGGCAGCGGGCGGCCAATGGTGCCCGAGGCGGCCATGACCCGCGCGGCATGCACAGCGACGACGAGCTGGCGCCCTCGCGCGTGCCCGGCCTGGCCGCCGCGCCGCCCGACCACCCGCGCCGCGGACCACTACTACGGCGCACCGGAGACGGCATTTTGGCCGCGCCGGAGACGTTCGAGCAGGCTGAATCGCGGCGCGGAGATGACGCGCGAGTACCGCGACCCCCGGGCCGTCGAGTTCTTCAGCCAGCACCCGGGCCGGCTTCGAGCACTTTCCGACGTTTGATTACGTGGAGGGCAGCGACAGGAAGAAATGATGAAGTCACCGGAGACCGGAAGTGACGTCACGGGAGACACGAAATGGCGTCACGGGAACCGGGTGCGGAGGTCTAGGACCGCTGGACGGTGGCGCGAAGGTCGGTGACGGAGGTGGACGTTGAGTGTGTCGCGTGGCCTTGCCACAGAAAGGTGACAAGATCAGATGATCAGATCAAGGTGGCCTGATCTGATCAGATGGTGACCTGATAGATAGTGTGCCGTCATCGTAGTGATGTTTCACCAAATACGTTGTTTTTGTTGCCGTTCCCTTTAAAGGTAAAAACTGGTTAAGCCTACCGCGATTTACATGTTTCTAAGGTGTGTTTTCCCTCCTTGCGGATGAGGCAGTTATCAAATGTGGCAAATCTTTATTTCCTTTCTATAGTAATTGTGCGAGTAAAACTGAGCACACCAGATGGCACACGATGGGCGTACAAACAAGGTCAAGGCTTTTCAAGTTGACGCTCATGGAAAATCTCCCAAAGTCACACTAAGGATAAATCTGCGGTTTGTTAACTCACCGCGGTATGTTGTCTGTGGAGTAACATTTAAAGTTCACGCAACAAAAGGACAAAGCGGCACTTTCAGAGAAATTCCAGCCGATGATTATTCCCTCCTAGCACCCGTTAATACCTTGCCATTTGCAGGCAGTTTCTTTCGTGCACCACTGCGTAGTTTCACATTTGCACTATCTTTCAGTGCCATAGCCAGAGAGATGGGATTTGTTGGATCTAAAGGTCATTATCCTGCTCAACTTGTTTTGGGTTTACTTACCTGAAAAGACGTTCAACTTGCGCTCGCAAACGTCATGTCCAGGTTTTTGAAATCCCGGGTATCGTTGATATGAATTATCAATATCGGTTGGAGATTCTTACGAAACGCCGACAGAATCCACGTGCTTGAGTACTGGCTGCTCGCTTTTTCTAGTACCGAAGACATGATGCCCTAGTTTTATTCGAGATGTGCTATCGCTAGCATCTGGTTCAGAATAAGCCTAAGTAAGTGAGATGATTGTGCAATAGTTTTGTTTTTGTTTGTTTAATCAGTTTGCATGCATTGGCGTGTGTAACAAATATGCGTCAGGGAAATCCCTCGCAGCATCGTTTGTCTTCACTGGCATAAGGTTTACCATGATATGCTATGTTTGGGTTTACAGCCTCTTCAACCAAGTGATGCACTCATTTAGCGTAATTTGATACAGTTTGGTGTGCGTGAGGAGTTAAATGGTATAGGCATGCATTTATGTAGACACTGCTCCGCTCACTATCGTTGTTATCGAACAAATAAGGGATGAAAATGTGACGCTTTTTCTGCCGTATATCAGAAGGGCTGCCGGACATTGGCCGGTATAAACACACATACACACATGTATGTATACGTGTTTATGTATATACATGCACATATATAGATATAGATATAGATATAGATATAGATAAAGATAGATAGATATATAGATAGATAGATAGATAGATAGATAGATAGATAGATAGATAGATAGATAGATAGATAGATAGATATATATATATATATATATATATATATATATATATAATATATCTATATATCTATATATCTATATATCTATATATCTATATATATATATATATATCTCTCTCTTCTCTCTCTCTCTCTCTCTCTCTCTTCTCTCTCTCTCTCTCTCTCTCTCTCTCCCTCACCCTACAAAAGATGTTGTGAACGCATCGCCCCCCAGTCCTCACGCATCGGCTCTATGCCAAACCTTGGTACCCGCCGTCCCTCAGGGTCGTGCCGCGACCATCACGCCTCGGGCAGGCTCAAGAAGCCCACCCTGCCATCTGCGCCTGCGCGTACCTCCGAAGAGGTGTCCCTCTGCTGGTGTGAACGAACACCAAAGGCCCTATCACTGTGGTGGCAACACTGTGCCCCCCGGAGTTATCTGTCCGCTCCAATCAACCAAAGCCCCGGAAAGGGCCAATGCTTTTTTCGGAACGGAAGTTCGGAAGGGCTCAAGGTAGATCCCCCTAGCCCTAGATCCTATTCCCCCTTTGGTAAATGCATGTCTGCGCAAGCAATTATTAGTCAAATACATGTTTGTGCAAGCAGTTTTTAGAGAAAATGCGTGTCTGCGCAAACCAAGTCCTCAGTCAGCTATACATACACACATACACACATGTCTGGCGCAAGCAGGGCCTCGGTCCAGTGCATGTCTGCGTAAAGCGAGCCTCAGGCATGCATAGTCTTCGCGCGCAGTCCGCAGTCAAATGCATGTCCGCGCAAGCAGGTCTCAGTTAATTCTTGTCTGCGCAAGCAGTCCTCGGTCAAACGTATGGACGAAATGGAAGCCTAAACCTTGCGCTGCTTGACTGAAGGGGTTTACCGCACGGTTTACCGCACCAATGCGGATCGTATTTAGTTGGTGTGTGGACTGCCAGAGGCGGATCCAGGAGCAACAGACGGTGAGGTCGGGTACTTCGCTGTCTACCTGAGTCAAGCTCAACGACCCATGGAAGCAATGAATCGTGTTATATTGCTAGAAAGCTTCCACTTATGATTTACAAGTAGCTCACAAAAACACAAAAGTTAACTTGGAGGGGCAACAGACGTCACCTGGCAGTTGTTACATTGGGAAGGCACGAATTATATTTTTCAGACTACTCGCTGAACCATACCGTTTTGATTTTCATCTTTTCTCGTCACTGGCATCATGCTCATCGATAAAGGTAATATTTTGGAAGCCTTTATAGGCGTGCGCAAAAGCAGTGTCAGACAATATACATCAGAGGCAGATAGTCACATAACAAACTTTTCTGGTCATTCTAGAGTCTGCCATAACGAACTGTCCACCCTTCAACAACACTTAGTCAGATATTCATGGAGGTTTAGGTCAGGATTTGTGACCGGGGTAGCGGCGGGAAACATTTGTCAGGGGTGGAGACAAAATCGATAATGGGCATGGGTGAGTATCATGCATGTCACCTTAGTAAACGCTGTGTGAGTACCGGCACACAACATTTTCTCAGATCACGTGAAAAAATTATCCCTTGTTTGGGATACACATCCCCGGAAACGCCACTCTTCACGAGTTTGGCCCGGGAAACCTGAAAATGGCGTTGCGGTTCGAAGCAGTAGTAGTCGCGTATTTAGAAGCAGAGCCGCCAATTAGCTTGTCGAATCCAGTTATGTCCCAGCAGTTCGTTTAGGGACTTACCAATTCGGTCTTCACCCTCGCCAATTGCGATACCGAATATGGTCGGTCGGCAGTGGTGGAAAGCTACTGAGTGGGTGTAACTGACGCATGTCTTACATTTTTAATCGCCGCCCCCATTTTTTCGTTGCTGTTTATTTTTGTGTGATCGACGCGACAAACCTTGCAGAACCACTGCGATAGATAAAATCTTCCCCAGCAACAGCGCCGAACGCCTTACTCAAGATGTTACCAAAGCAGCTGTTGGCCTCCAGGTGAGGGCCGTTAGTTCGTTTGCAGGACAAATTGATGGTGACTGACTCATCGCTGCCCCTCTGGAATTTCTAAGGCAGTTATGCCAGAGCTGCGCCGCAATAGCCGCATTTCTAATCGTCAAGCCCGCTTCTCGGATCAGCCAATTGGAGGTTTAACCCAGCGTCTGATCAGCCAGTTGGAGGTTTTAACCCCGGCGTCTGAT
>NW_023596805.1:1487630-1491257 GCF_011947565.3 Pollicipes pollicipes | reverse complement strand
GGTTGTGGCCGACTGGTGGCTGCGCCAAGCACGACATAAGGATAGAGCCCGGGCTCGCCAGGTTGGCTGAGGAGATGCACACTGGACGACGTGTCTGACTGTAGCTCAGCGTGGCCAGGTGGTTGAAGAGGTGCACACTAGGCCAGATGTCTGACTGTAGTTCAGGGTGGCCAGGTTGGCTGAGAAGGTGCACACAGAACCACGTGGCTAACTGAGCTTGAAAAAGTGACATGCTACAGATTCCATACTGAAATATACAAAATAATACATTATCACATTTTATACAATATAATATTTCAGTAGGCTTTGACGATAGTTGAAAAGTATGTTAAGCGTACCTATATATATATATATATATATATATATATATATATATATATATATATATAAATCTCTCTCTCTCTCTCTCTCCTCTCTCTCTCTCTCTCTCTCTCCTCTCTCTCTCCTCTCTCTCTCTCTTCTCTCTCTCTCTCTCTCTCTCTCTCTCTCTCTCCTCTCTCTCTCTCCTCTGCTTCTGTATACATATATACATCTTTTTATGTCAGATTGCAGCCAGGTGGCCCTCAAACTAGAAAAAGCATGGTGGTGTTTTGGTAAAAGTTTTGTTCCAAACCTTTCGGCCATTCCCACGTACGTGCGGTATCAGGAGCCCTGCTCGAGCCGATCGCACGAACAAACCGGCACGTGCGGCCGATTTTAGTGCATTCCCAGGCTTGACAGCTCCAGCCAGGGTAACCAAGCAGGTGCAAGCTGGGCAAGGTGAAAAGCTGTTTTCGTTTTTCTAACGCCGAGTTTCCGTTTTAATGCGATTTTTTCGTTGTTCGGCAGAAACAGCCTTTTGCCATTATTTCATTGTACGAACAGGCGCAGATGCTGGGACTGTTTTAATTCCAAAACGGTTCACGCAAGCAGGTTGTTCCAGAAACGTTCTTTAGAGCAAAACCTCTCCTTGATGCTGCAGTACTACTGCAGCTCGTGAAGTGTTTTGAATGACTTCACATGCACCTCGCCTTTTCCCTCGCAACTCTCATTCTCGTTAGGAAAAGGACTCAGGCGTCTCGACAACGCTCAAGTAATACGCACATTTCCACTTGCCCGGTTCAGATGAAAAGTGATACGATGTTTTCAAGATTTACGTCGCTGCTGCGGGCATCAGTACCGCAAATCCCACGCCGCTTTCGCCAGGTGGATGAATGGTGGGTGGGGGGGGGGGGGCAAAGTCAGAGGTCAGAGGGTCGGAGGAGGATGCCCAGCTTGCCCGCTGCTCAACAGCTGATCCTATGTGACTGATCTACAAAGCAACCCCAATCTGTTCCACTTTCCCTCTCGAAGGCTGTGTCAGGTTTTGATAATTCAAGGACTGCGTTAGTTTGGCCGCCGAAAACAAAACGCATCACGCGTGGATGCTTTGCGAAGTTGAAGTTTTGTATTTGTCTTTAGTTCGCATGTCACACATTTTACCCTTTAATGTCTCTGCCACTGAGCTCAGTATTCACGGATTTCGAGCTCCTCTTACAGGTCGTAATCTTCTGGCGTTGGTATTTTATTGTGGCGTCTCGCCGTAGGTGCGCTTGTTTCCGCAGGTTCGAATCCCACGACAAGCAAAAACCAAGCTGGTCAACAGGTAACCGGCTGAAGCCAGCGGCTTATGTTTTCTGTTGATAATATGAGCAGTCCAAAAACATGCAGCTTCATCGTATCTGGGAAATAAGGCATAGTGATAACAAAAACCTTTGTTTTAATCTTGCGGCAAATGGGGTGCATCTGCTTATAGATATGACAGTGCAGCAGGCCATATTAATTGTAGAATAACCAGGAGAAAGGAGAGATAGATGTGTATTTATGCATCAACCTCGCCTTTCTCCTGGTTGTTCTACAAGACATGTGGCTAACAATGCTGTTTTTTCTCTACGCATAATGTTCCTCGCAAATGCATCTAGCAACTTACGTACATCTGCATATGAACTACATTACCAGACCGTCACATTAAACAACTGTGAAAAGCCATTGTAATGGATCGCTGTGTTCATTATCAAGAGCTCAACAGATATACAGTGAACGTAACTTTTACAATCACTGACATTACAGCTTTCGCATCGATATATCGGGTGTTGCGCGTGGGATCCCAATGCGGCGCACTTAGTCCGTAAGCTGGAAATGGTTCATGTAAGTGCGTACAGATTTGTTTCAGAAAGCACGACAGGCATTGCAGCGTAAATGATACGCCTGTTGATGAAAACGATGACCTTAGCGTTGGGCGCGTCGATGTCGGAGATCATCTTGGGTCCAAGCAATATGTTTGTTGAACTGCGGAACAATGTCAAATTTATGATTTTGCTTTGTATGTTGGTGGCTGCCACTTCCTTTGCAAAGCGAAGGCAACCAAGGCGAACCGACCATTAAACATCGAATCATACCACAACTTAACGATAATTAGTCTAACAGCATTCTACAGACACGTCTTCTTCTGTTTTCTGTTCAGAACTGCCTTACTGACACGTAGCAACTGACTGAAGTCATCTCTTCCGCAGGCCTTCCTCCTTCCTCTGCTGCTGCTGCTGGTCGCTGAAACTGCCGGAATGGAACCGAGCCCTCCGGTCAAGTTCCCCGCCAACCTCGCCGAGGCTTTCGCCATGGGCAGAAGCAACCACGCAGGAGCACAGAATCCGCTTGCTGGAGATCACGCTGGAGCGCCTGGTGCGGAGCAGCCGTCGGCCAAGCGGCTGTTTGACGGACGGTCTGAGTTCAAGAATGATTATGAACGGAAACACGAGGATGCGCACCAGGTGAGCGCTATTCTGGAATGCAGTATTAAGGCTGCTGCGCTTGTCTACCGTTTTCAAACAGTGAGAAATACATTAGTGCTATCCCACTTTCGTTTTCACGAACAAATCTTCGCTGCCAGAAAATCTTAAAAAGTTTTCGAAAATCGTGCAGACATGTCCATGCTGCAAGTAGTTTCAGCACATCAGTTTCAGCTTAATAAAACTTCGTAAATGTAGTAAAACCACTGCGGTCATATACTTTTCATATTTTTTGAAGCCTTGCATCAGTAAACCTTACCCCTTGTTTTCAGCCTCTGTGAGATATCTCAGAGCACTTCACCCAGTTAACCATAGTGAGGCTGAGAGTTCCCCACTTCCGTTTTGTTTGCCCATTGACTGAAGCAGTACGCCCGTGCCAGCTGTCAGTGCATTCTAACTCAGTCTCAGATGCATGCTCTATCATTGGTTTCTAGTGAAGAGGGCAAATGGTTTTTTCGGAAATGGGGCTTTTTAAGTGGAAACTTTCTATGGGGAAAGAGGCGAACCACTGAAGATCTGCGATGAATGCGCTGATTGAATGGTGAAAAGTGCTGCGAGCTACCGTGACACAATGGCTGAGTAATTAATTTGCCGTGAGGTAAGAGATGCGTAATTACCGACGGAGAAGAGAGAAGCACTCGCGCGTCGTAGTCCGCCAATGGCCAATTAGGCCAATGGTCAATGGTGACCGGCCCTGACGCCACTCGACGCCCGCGGCCGGGCTACAACAATGGCGGCATCCGGGTGTGACGTCATGGTGCTGCACTCGCCTTGCCGCTGCGACGCGCCAGTCAAGGTGCTTTGGCGGCCGTGGTTCCCGGGT
>NW_023596805.1:1448016-1486630 GCF_011947565.3 Pollicipes pollicipes | reverse complement strand
GACATTAGTTCAGCCATGTACCTTGCGTCTTTTGAGTGCGAAGGTTGGCTTGAGCATTTCGTAATTGAAGGACATTAAGATTATGGAATTTGGTCTATGCAAATTCAGATGTTTTTTTCATAAAGTCATGAGGTCACTGTGCATATCATGGCGCAAAAACCCTTTCCTGTTTCTGGCAATACAGTTAATTTAACGGTCATCTTATACTTGCGATACCACATTTTGCATGACACATTTGAGGCATCACAAATTCCTGACAGCGCATGATAGACACCACAAGCTCCTAACAACGCCTCATACGGTATCCTGTTCGACGCCCCAATCAGCGACATTCACAAGCATTACACTCAGACCACCTTCAGCTGCAGCTAACTAATCTCATCCCGACATGTTTTAGTGCCGACAGACCACGCCCAGTTTTTGTCATGTGACATGTGTCATGCGTCATTTGTCATGTGTCACGGCGCTCCGGCTTGTTTCCAAGCGGCCTGTGACGATCCTCAAAATGTGACGCCCACTTCCTTCCACATCTGCGATGTCGTTCCCCCCGCCCAGGCCCGCCGAGGACAAGTTTTTCGGTCGGGGTCCGGAGGGTGGAGAGCACGATGTACGTGATTGGTTTAGAGGAGGAGGCAAGTACAGGTATAAAACATGGGCTGTCCTGGCCATCAACATCAGTTCGATTCCCAACGACATCGCATCATCATCGCCAACATGAAATTCGTAAGCTCAAAATATCACTGCAACTGCACGTCTTTCTTTCTTTCTTCTTTCGTCTTTCACGTCTTTCGAAGGGACAGTGTATGTCCATGACCATATTGGTGCATTCGCTTTTGACTGAGGTGCTTTCTGATGTGCTTTTTAATTGATATTGGAAGAATAATTATTGCAAACCGCTTAAGTGCACTACTGGTGACTTTGCCTTGTCTTTTCATCAGTTTTCACAACTTATCACAAGGTTGCCGTGCGCGGGACACGTTTTGTCGTCTAAAGCTTTTAAGTCTATAATTGTATGAATGTATAGTTTAATGTATACATGTATAGTGCAATGTATGCATGTATAGTCTAATGTATAAATGTATAATCTCCAAGTGTCTAAACGCGTATTGAAACAACTAAGTGCAAAGCGTTCTCATATACGACCGCTGCATGCATCACGAAAGCCACCGTCATACCGAAATCCAAAGGTCTGACGATCGATGGGCCTCTTCTGTTCCAGTTCCTGACCCTCATGCTGGTGGGAGTCGCCTGCGCCACCCATCACGTCGCCGACGACTCCTCGGTGGCCTCGTCGACCTCTCACGCCGGGCATCCGGGTCACCTGGGTCACGCCTACGTCCACCCCACGCACCTGGGCCACGTCGGCTACTCCGGACATCACGGCTTTGGGGCCTATCCCGTCGTGCACGCGGCCCACCCGTACGCGGCGCACTCGGGTCAGCACTACGCCATGACCCGTAAGTACAGCAGGTGTGAGCGCGTGAGCGCGGGAGTTGAGCACACGTAAGCTTGCCAGCTGACTAACTCGCAGCTTGGACGCTCCGTATTTTGTACTTGTTTTTCAGTGTCCTGTCCGTGTTTGGTGGGAATGCTTGGTTGCTTGTGCATTTTTTTCATTTGAAGATATCAGCAAGGTACAAATGTTGCATTCCGTGCCAAGTAACCATCGTTAGAAATGACCTTCATCTGTCACTGATGTTCTTTCGCGTCTTTACGAGACAAATTGTCTTCCTGCTGCTGGCCCCACCAAAGCACACAATCCTACATACAATGACCTTAAATGTTCAGCTTTGGGCGAGTGACCAAGCCATGCAACTTGGGCTCTGATCAATGCCTCCCCTCCGGTGCCGTGTAAGAACGTGTTGGTAAAGAAACGCTGCTTCTTTCCAGACGGAGCCGGCGCCGCCGTGCACCACAACGCCCATGTCGCCGGCGCCCCCTTCGGCTTCCCTTACGCCCAGCACCACGTGCTGTAGAACAGCATCAGATCCGACGACACTTCCCCAAACCTGAACTGACCCTGATGGTTCGAGCGCTGCGAAGTATCTCCGATAGCTGGTTGGCAATAAACGAGGCAAATGCTTGACGCCCAGTGGTTTTGATGGTGAAGCTGATGATGAAGGTGAAGAAGACAATGAACGATGCTGTCGTTCCATGGCTCATACACAAACGCATGTTCGCTAGGCTTTATCCGCTGCCGATGGGATATAATGAAGTGTATCGAGCTCAAAAAGAAGGTCAAGGCTAGCTTAAAAAACAAGATTCGCCGAACAGCTATGCGTAGCTACATCTTCCGAATAAAATGCATGTGCTGACGATTTAGTCCATTTTGGCAACTGCAGCACGTGGCGCTGTCTTGGGTTGGATCAAGAAAGTAGTTCACCTAAGGCGCAATCTAGGGTCGATCAAAAGGACGAGAAATTTTGAGCTGTCATGCAATGTTTGCAGCCACTTTGCCACACAAGTTTGAAGTGGCTTAGTTTCAAACTTCAAACGACGCAAAGACACACCGGAATTTGTATTAGTCGGGATTTTGTGTGATAACTTTAGGCGCATGCGATGGAGAACAGGGCTCGCAAACATGCAATAAAATGCTGCAGTCAAAGAAGCCCGCGGTCTGTATTGCCTACAGTCGGTACACTACCGTTCGCATTCGCCCGAAGTGACGTTAGCTTTTGGCTTAACGAATACTGCGAAAAGAAGACAGCATGCTATTCTTGCTGCTCACTGCACGACAAACCTCCGGCCGTCCAGTTTAAATCTTAGCGTAATTGCTTTCAGAGCAGCAGGCTTCGAAATGTGTTTCATTTTCTAGAGGTCTTTCGTGGCGGGGGACGAGGGACGTGTGGCAGACGTGAGCATTGGTATCATGCCACGACATGACAGCTTAAGCAAACAGAATCCATCAACTTTGGGAACCACTTTAAATAGGTCTTATGACGCTTTGAAGTGACTGTCTTTCATGACTTTAGCGGGCAAGGAGGTTCACTAGTATAAGATGTGTGCGCGCAGACTGGCGAAGGACATTGACTGAAGCTGGCTGGCTGGTGTGTTCATCTTATATGGCGACTTTGGCCCGGCCTGGCAGCTTTATCGAACAAGGCCGTGGAATTCGATCTCATTCGCGTTTTCGTTGACTGCGATCAGACTATCGCGAACATTGCAAGTCTTCTGCATGGTTTGTGGTCGCAGTGAGCCGGACAAAACGTCTGTACAGTTGACATGACCCGACCTCTCTTAGGTGAGGTTTAAGTGAGATCCATCAACGCTCAAGGTGAGGTCAGATTCGAGACCGGGCCTGCAAAACACGATATTGGCCTTTTCCGGCCAGTCACTGGCGGCGCGATGCGTCGGGACCGTGTGGAGCGCGCTCAGTGATATTAGACGGTGCATCCACCTCCACCACGCGCAGCTGGTCGTACGCCTGCATCTTTTTTGATCGCCGATATTTTACATTAGTTTTTCCTTCTCCCACAGTGCCCGCTCCTCCGCCCAGGGTGGGAGACAGCCGACGCCCTATACTCTCAGCAGTTGGATGAGTTGTGAGGCCCTGATTACACACATCTGCGCCAATCCTCAAACTGTCCAAGAGCGGGGAAGTCAATGGTCTGTGCCCAGATGCGCATAGGCTGGAGTGGGCTTGTCTGGTTGTACAGATCTATCCACACTTTATCAGCACAACTACCCTGAATGTGATGCACGTTTTCTCTGCTGTCAAGCGATTCTGGTCTCGTGCTGCTGCAGCCCAGATGAGAATGATGATGTCACCAAGGTAAGAGGTGAGAATGTTACCGGGATGAGGACTCGGCTCAAACCTGCGTTCTCAGGAATGGCTGTCCCACGACAGCCATTCCTGACCAAATATCTTCCCTGCAAACACCTGAACCGTATTACGGCACAGATCAAAAATTTGTTACTTATTCTTGGAATCTACAGGGCGAGAACCGCGACTGGGGTGGCCGGTCCGGGTCGCTAAAGCTACACAACTTCCGGCTAAATGACGATGAGGGAAGGCCGTCCACAGTAAGCGAGTCTGCACCCTTGCACGCAGCAAGTGGGCATTTTCACGCATGCGATGCTGACCACAAACTGCGCGTGTGATGAATATCACCGGAAAAGGGGGTAGATAATGTCCTGGCGTCACGAGAACATCGCTGCTGTTCCACGCGCGGTGCACAATCGGCAAAAACCAAGGTCGAGCTTGCGGGCTACGGCGAGGAAGCCACGGCCAGTGGCGCTGGTATAAAATGACGTCACTGCGGGGCGAGTTCATCAGAGTGAGTTGAACAACTCAGCTGACAACTACCAGCATGAGATACGTGAGTTTTGAATAGTGACCTAACCAACAGGGGAGAGCACATGGACCATGCTCCCCCTCTCCTGAAGCAAGCAATTTACTACAGATGCTTAGTGATTTCGCAGAAAATCGGTTCCAATTCGCACAAGTTCGGAGAAAGTTTACTTTTGCCCCCCCCCCCCCAATCAAGGGAATATTAATTTTGGCAACCTGCCTGATTGTGAGATTACTTCCACACGATGAATTCGAGGGACATTAGATATTAAGATGACCCGTTTCGCGCAGATCCAAGTCCATTATTGCATACTTTACGTGTTGTCGTCATGAAGCACCTAAGCTTGTCCGTATAACTGTAATTTCATCGCCGCAAGCCATGCTCCAGATTTCGCGCAGAGTTTCGTGCAAAATTTACTATGGGTCCCTCCGTTCCTTCGCAACTTCGTGTTCTGCCATCACTGCTGATTAAACCACGTGGATGAATGGACACGGCATGTTGTAGTGCAAATCTTCAGGCAGTATGTCAGAGGAAACATCGGTCATGCTTCGGCGATTACACCGTCCGCGTCCAAGTCTTTATCCTACGCCCAGCGAACGCCCTATCTTCCGTATTCTCTTCTGACCACGAAATCCCACCATTTTCCACATAACTCCCCTCGAGTCTCCCTGGTTACGCCACTGCTGACCGACCTTGACCTTATCTGCCACCAGTTTGCAGTTCTGCTGTTGGTGGCTCTCGCCGGTGCCGCCCCGGCCAAGGAAGCTCCTGCCAAGGATCTGAAGGCGGACGAGTCCTTCCTCTACCCGTCCCTCTACAGCACCAGCGTCTACACCGGCCACCCCTACGCCTACGGCTACCACTGTGAGTCACAGCTCCATCGGATTCATCCAGCGGTTGCGTCGATGACTGGTGATGACTTGTGGTGACTTGGTGACACCCGTTTCCCGTATCGCTGTCCGGGATCTGTCTCGTTTTTGTTCGTTCTTGGTTTGCTATGAAAACTTCGCCATCCTGATGGTGCACTTTGTTTTTGTCATACCTAGCCCATGGTCTACAAACGGCAAAAAAGTCCTGTACCGTTTATCTGCCCGCGGAGGTCTTGGAAATGTTTCACTCGTTCTGATTCATTGCAATAAAAACAACGCTGGTAAGACAGTGTTAGTAGCCTTATTCTTCGGAGAAAACCGGGGGAATGGAGATATAATGCGTTGATATTTCGGCAATATGCCTTTATCGAGACAATTATTGTTTCGATAAAGGCATGTTGCCGAAATGTCAATGCATCTACATCTTTTTTCCCCGAGTTTTTCTCCGAGGCATAAGGCTATTACTACGGTCCTACTTATATGCATAATGTTGCTCGCAAATGCACTGAACAACTTGTATTAGTTACATTGACCGGCTCAAGAAGTGCATTAATACAATTAACAGTAGATGATATATCAAAATAGAGGAGGATCTGAATATATTTAACTAAATGATAAGTCTAGAGTACATTAATAGGCTCAATGAAAGCCAGTCTGCTTTCTTGGGCCACTCCGGTGTTACCGTTAAACGAAATTTCCGATGCTATTTAATATGAAACCAATCTTTGGACTCGTCATTTCCGGTTTATATGCATTTTTATCTATCTATTTATCCACTTGGGAAACTGCGCGCGTTTTCAGAGTGAAAACACAGCCGATGGTTTCAGCGCATCAGGATCGTAACAACAACACCGCTCTGTTCTCTTCTACCTGCTCATTCGTTACGTCGATGTTTTTCCAGACGCTCCTGCCACTGTCTACGGCACGGGATACGGGTATCCTTACCTCGGCGGGCATCACGGCGGATTCCATGGAGGATTCCACGGAGGATTCCATCACGGATTCGGCTACGGTCACGGAGGACTCCTCTACTGAGATGATGCACCTTAGCTGCTATGAGCTACGTTTCACTTTTCTTAAAAAGTCCTTTAGCGTAGTAAGTTCGGCTGATGGATAGAGGAATCAGCTGGTCTTAAGGGGCGTAGTGTATTGTGTATTTCCATCCTCAATATACGCATTGAGCCTGCATTTGCATTCGCATTTGCGGAAGGACAAATATCATGTTTCTCCATCTTCTGCAGTAGCACCGCATACTTCTCGACCAAACTCGACGAGCTGACGTTGACAGACTGTTCGACAGAGCGAGCGTGCGTTGTATGCTGCAGGACTTCCAATAAAATGCAATGCAGTTGTGACCGTGGGACAATCTAAGAAAACGTGCAGGCTAGATATCGTTCCAAACATCAATGACGTCCACGCGCCGCTATGGCTTTAATGATAAACTTGCTACAATGCATGCTTTGTCACGAGCAAAGCTGCTGGCCGGATTACGTGCTTCTTGAGTAACTTAATTTTTAGAGCGAGAGAGACGGAACCGGAGCCTTCTGGGCTGTAAACTCCAACTCACTGCGCCTACCTACCGGAAATATTTGCGTTTTTTGCAGAGCCATAATAAACAGCGCAGTCGTAAAAGGCTTATATTTCATCTGTACAAATTACGATGTCAGGAAAACGATAACTGGCGAAGTTTGGAGCGGTCGATTTGTTTCAAGCTATCTCGCGAGCACTGCATTGGGGAAAAACTCTCGTTATTGAAGCATCATGAAAGTCGGTCCCCCAAAGGCATTGGGAAGACTCTACCTACTGAAACACCATGTAACTCGGCCCCCCAAAGGCTTTGGGAGAACTTTGCCTACTGAAACGCCATAAAAGTTGGTCCCCAAAGGCATTGGGATGACTCTGCCTACTGAAACACCATGAAAGTCGGTCCCTCAAGGCCATTGGGAAGACTCTACCTGCTTAAACACCATGTAAGTCGGTCCCCCAAAGGCATTGGGAAGACTCCCCTTATTGAAACACCATGAAAGTCGCCCCCCCCCCCCCCCCCCCAAAGGCATTGGGCAGGCGTGATGGCATTCCTTTAGAAATACGTCTGACTCCATTTCTTTTTTAGTTTCTGGCCAATATCATCTTTCTTCACATCATGATAGCTAACCAGAAAGACAATGTGTACTCTATCACTGCGACAAAAATGTTATGCGAAAGACCAGCCCAATTGTGAGATACTCCGTGTCCTGACGAGCATTTTCAAAAAATGGATATGAGCCTGTAAGCATGAGTGGAGTATTGCACCTCTTTAAAACGGACTCAGTTCCTCGCAGTGTTTGACCTAAGTCCCTCAAAACACGACCGACATCACCAAAAACATCATTCCTAAATTAACAGAACTGCACAGCTATTTATGTCTTGGGGATTTCTAGTCCTCAGACACCAACTGTTTTGTAAGGTCCCATTTAGGCCTGTACGAATAGTGCACTCGCCCGCGTGAATCATTTCATCAGCTGTCCCTGAAAGATAAATCATGGTGCGTTTGGCAGCAGACAATACGGTGGAACGACTCCCTCGTAAAACCGTATGCAGATTGAGAGCAGTTCTCACAAACATTACGACTGAAAGGACGACTCCACCCTCACATTTCTTTGTTCAGAAAATGAATAGGTCAAGACCTTCTTGCTAATGATTTGCCAAGCCAGCAAGTCCAACGATATCGGCTCACATGCCTCAAAAACTCGCCATCGCTAAGGTTAGTGACGTTATTTCATTCCTCCGAGTCGGTAGCTGTCAGAACTTGTAGTTTGCTTATCAGCCGCTGGATGGCGAGCACACAGTTTTTGCGTCTCGTGGCCCGTTTGCAGAATTGGAGGGTTTCACCGGACGGATGGCACGGATTAATTGGTTACTTTTAGCTTTTAGTTCAGTAAGTTTTGACTAGTTCTAGCTTCAAGTAATTAGTCAATCAATTAGTCATTGTCAAATTAGTTGCTGGCTTCCATTTGTATTGTCAGTTAGCATCCTTTGTTGCTTCTCGTGACCTGCCGTTGCCGATCTTTTCTGTTACACGCGATGCATTTTATGTCCTGTCGCCTCATCGGTTTCCGAAACAGTTTCGCAAAACTTGACGGTCCGAGAACCACACTGCGTAGACACATTGCCACCGCGTTTTTTTACGTGGTGTTACTTCCGGGCCACTTTCGGGCCGATTGACGTCACTCGTCGCGGTTTGACCTCGACCTCGGCGATGGGGGGAGGGAGAGCAGATAAGCACTCAGGGAGACCGAGATGTGCGTGCTTCTGCTCTAGACGACAGGAGCCCATACACAAAACCAATGCATTCCCGAGCCAACACGTTTTCGCCTTTCATACAGAAATATGGAAAGTTAAGATGAATAAGTAGATGCATGATAGATAAGATGGAATGTGGACATACAAAGCAGGTCGATAAGGAGACACATTAGGATCTTCTTAAAAAGCGACAGACACAGGATTTTTTATGCATTCATTTTTCTTGCGATCCTCCCGAGTAAAAAAGCTTAAGCGACTTTGTGCCGTGCTTTTCATTAAAAATGCTCCACATTCATACCACTGCAAGGCGTGAAGATGGGGATAACCTCAGCAAAATGCACGTGAGCCATTCTATCGTTTATTTTCGTAAATGTCTAGGGTGCCGAGGGAAAATGTTATATCATAAGAAGCAAAGTGAGCACGCTCCTTGCCTGAAATCAGCCTAAAACGATACCAGCTCCGTCGGACAGTTTGCGGTAGATTTTTCGAAATAGATTAGATTTTTCGAAATAAAAAAATGTCTGACCGAGATCTGTTCGCTGCTTAGAAGTGTTTGTGATTGCAAACGCACCTTCCTGTTTCTGGTAGCTTTTATGGCAGCAAGATGCCCCCTCACGCCCAATCGAGATGGCTATCGATGTTGCCCGAATGCCGCCCGGGAATAATGGCGGTAGAAGAAGCTGATGAAGATGTGCTTTCTGCTTCATCGACGCCCGTTGATTCGTCGCTTAAAAGGAGTTTGGATTTGAGGCCAAAGGCTCGAAAAATATAAGGGGTTTGGAAAACAAGTTTTCTTGGGGGAGAACAAAACGTTTTTATGGTTGAAGTGTGTGCTGAAGTGCAAGCGTGCGTGGAGTATAACACGAGTTAAAATTGGTGATTCAAGTTAAAGCTAACGCAGTGGATCAAATTCAACATTATAACCATAGCAACATGACTTGACAATATACAGAGCGTGTCTGTGTGCTTAACTCACCAGAAAGATGATGTCGAATTCATCTCTGGTGCAATCAATTCCTAAAACAACAGCACAAAGTTTTCTAGGGCAAGAAGGTGCAATTTTTCCCGAAATGGCTTTTCTTGAACTGTAAGATCTTCCGCTGCGAAAAAATAACTGTACAAAAAAATAGCCAGAGTTGTCTTGGTATCTTAAAACAGCGCCAAAAACAGGCACACGTGTCATTTCTACGGCTTCCTCAGTGCCGGTTTTATAAAACTTAAACACATTTCTCAAGCTATCATACGTGTGTTTATGTCCAGAAAAAGGCTATGGAAGAGAAATCTCGGCTCCGAACAATCATGTGCAACAGCATGTGTTATAGGACCAATACACGAGCGATTAGATATCACAGATTACAAGTGATCAGCGTACACCACAAGCAAACGAAATATGGGGCAGAGATACCACAAAGGGGGAATCTAGTACGTGGGGCGGGGGGGAGGGGGACCAGCTGTCACGACGGTGCTTATGTCTCCAGGGTTAGCTTGTGCCGACGAATAGCCGTTGATTCAGCAAATTGCCGGGGAGTGATATATTTGCAAGTGCGCAACATTTTGAGGGTGAGCTTTTCTGGTGGCATGGGATCGGTGGGCTGCTTTTTTAGTATGTGATGGCAAAGAGGAGTTCTAAATGCTTTATTCTCCGTGTCCCAGATACGTTCATTATGTCTCGTTCACACATGACACGTTGTCTCACCAATGTAGAAGGATTGTCTTTCAAGGCTGAGTTCCCCATTAACAAAGTGACTATTCTATGACGTCACAAGTGTTTACGCCATACGCAAGCAACTACACTCCAAGTCGTAAAAACCGTTGTCACGAGCTGACCAGCGACATCATATATTAGAGCTTGCTGAAGGCGTTTGACAATAGGGAACGCGGCAAAGAGGTACGCGGCAAAGAGGACGACGTATCTCCTAGATGACGTTGCGCGTCGTACACCTGCCCTCCCCACCCGCCTGACAGGTGCTGCACGCACAGTTACCTGTGGGTCGTGTGTGAGAGCCAGGGGAAAAAGGATCAGTCGGTCTTTAACCGTCTGTTCAGTTTTGTGTGCCACTCGAAGGGGATGCAGAATGGACGTGTCTTTGAGTTTACTATTTTAGTTATGTTGATCTCTGCGAATGGAGAGAGAGAGAGAGAGAGAGAGAGAGAGGAGAGAGAGAGAGAAAGAGAGGGAGCGAGAGAGAGAGAGAGATAGTGAGAGAGAAGAGAGAGAGAGAGAGAGAGAGAGAGAGAGAGAGAGAGAGGAGAGAGAGAGAGGAGGAGAGGAGAGAGAGGAGAGAGAGAGAGAGAGAGAGAGAGGAGATGTATATATATATATACATATATATATTACGCATGTTTTATGTACATATGCACATGTTGATATGCCTATGTTTTATCACTCGGTGGATGGGAGATGTTGTTTCCATTTCTCGCGCGAGTCTGATGCATCGCGCATTTTATCACGCGCAGTGCAGTCATTTTAGGTGAAGATGCTTCCCACCTTTATCATCCCTTGTTGCACCGCCGTAGCATCTGAAACGAGACATCTCGCTGGCAGGATTGTGAGTGGAGCACTGGGCTCCACTCTGACACTGAGAAAGAGAAAAGCCGACGGGAAGCAACCCGTAAAGGGAAGCCTGTTGGTTGTTGTTGGTGAAGTTGTTGTGCGTCCTGTTTGGGGCTTAGTTTCAGACATCATAATACTTGTGATAACTGCCAGTTGCGCCTGGACTGAACTCGAACTTGGAATGCAAGCTTTGTGAACTTCAGCCTCAACAATGCGGTCAATTAAATTAAGAAATAATTTGCCGATCAGTGTCAGTGATACTCGCCTCTAGAATCAAAGTATTCGGTGAGAGTAAAGCAGCTCTAATTGGGGTGACAAGTGATTTTCAGAATCAGTTACATAGCTCTTAGCAAAACACCGCCGCCAATTTTAAAGGCTGAAATATTCAACACCGGCCAGTTTACTTTTTGCGGTATAATTAATTTTGATGTCAGCAGAATAAAATATATGATGCTCAACAAGAACTCCTGTAATCAGCAGTCACTCCCGATACTCTAATAAATATATCATAGACTCGCTGTCGTACTTTTGTCACTGCTATATGACACCACTGGCGGCTGATCCAGCGACGGGCCGGAACCGTCCGGAACCTTATCCAGTCCTTCCGGGAGAGGAGCAAAAACACAACCTTGGCCCACACAGCCAATCGCGGACACCCTTGGCAGCGCAACCAGCCTCCGACATCCGCTTGGAAAGCGGCGTGCCGTGTTTTTTTATTCTTTTTTTAAGCGTTTTTATGCGAGTGGTCGTTAGTGCTGGAGCTCATGGCATTGAAGCAGGGATGAAAATTTGTGCCAACGCATTGCACGCATTCGTCGCACGCCGTGCTTACGAAGCGGAGTGTAACATCTCACATTTATTGTCCCTGGAAATTTCAGTTCTTTTTGAGTTTTTTGCTCAAATAGTAATCCCGGTCCAATTTTAATGCCCACACCTTGCTTCTATTGCACGCCATCTTTTCTTTAGTACACAAGATACCTTGTTCACACTGCGATTATATGATCTAGGCATACAGCGAACAAGTAGCTTGACCCAAACATGTAAGAGAGTAGGTGATGGACTAAACCATGATGAGCGATTTTTCTGTCGCAGCATGGAGCTATCAACGACGCATCGCTGATTCAATGGTGATCATTGCAAACAGGGCCAGCGGTAACCCTGTATGCATTTGCCACACAGCGGCAGGTCTAACGTTAACTCAAAGCACAAAACGTCATACCTCCAAGTCATGCGTGTCGTTTTCTTGAGCATAGCTGCACAACATTTTCGCTGTTGGGATATAGTGGAGCATCAGTCCCCATCCTGCTTTGAGGGGAGGGGACTGACCGACTGAAGGCATTTTTAAAGGCAAGTAAAGCATGTCTCATAACCGCTAAGACGCATCAGCTCAATTCTTCGCTGACGATGTGTTCCAGCTTCATCTTTGACCAATAAAACAAAGTCAGAAAGTAGCTTAAGGATTGAAAATGAAGCGGCAGACAAAACCATCACCTTACATGTTGGACAGACACCGTTTGCCGCAAATCAAATGCTATCGGCATCACACCGACCGGCATCACAGCGCACCGACAAAGACACCTTTTTGAGCGATGAGAATAGACACGGTACACTTCTTTCAATTAAGCTTTCTTGCTATTCTAAGGCCGTATCAGGAGCCACTCAAAGTGTTGCCATTCAAAAGTTAAACAGCACTGATAACAAATCGTCTCCCTCAGTTTTCAAGCGAGCATTTGCTTCTGCGAGCGCCAGCCCAGCTCATAAAAAAGTCAATGGAGTATTCATTCACTCGTTTTTCCGTCAGTTGAAGGCCTGGTGCTGCCGATGACCCAGCGAAATTGGTTCGTGCAAACTTACAATTCAAGCAGTTCATACAAGTTAGCAGTTTCAGCAATCCATGCAAACTAGCAATTCAAGCGATGCATGCAAACTGGGATGACCCATTCCCCACCCCATAGAATAGAGGTTGCAATCACAAACATGACGCCATTCTAGCTCATGCAAGCTGTCCTGACTCCCCCACTGCACAAGGCACCCATCACCTAAAAACTGATCATTCATCTCCCCCTCAAAACAGAGCCTGGCTCCGCCGCTGCGCACGCCGCCGCATCACACACAAAAACAAGACCAGCCATCTCCCCGCAGCAGGGAGCCTGGCTGCGCCGCTGCGCACGCGAACAACGCATAAATTGGGACAACGCACTGTGCCGACGATGTGGCGTAGAAACGGCGGGAGCGGGGGTGCGGGAGCACGTCAAGCCAAGCCAAGCGGCTCGGACCGGGTCGCCGCGGCGCAGCTGTGGGTCCTCACCAGACAGCCGCTTGTTCGCCAGACAGCCGCTTGGCGCTTCCGCACGTTGATATGTAAGTTGTCGGCCAGTCGGTTTGAAGTTAGACACGTGCGAATTTTTTTTCGTGTTTGTGTAAGGAACGTGCTCGATCTGTGTGCTGAGCTTACGCTTATGCTTTGAGTGCTATAATAATGATGCATAAGGGACGATGTTTTACTTCGTTAGGTGATCGACTCATGCTTAAAGATATGTTTTTGTGTGAATAATGATTCTATTAATATTGATGTATTTTTTGTGCAGGCATTCGAGTGGAAAGCATCGCCCATTCGAGAGATGTCGTAGGATCTAGAGATGTTGCGGCACTCATAGAAAACTCAGTTCTAGAATCGTCGGGTAGGCCCGTCTAGTCCAGCGCGTGTTCCATTCTAGTCACGACGGTTAGTTCCCGACTCCGCCACCGACATAGAGTCAGCAACTCTCTGAGCATGGTTTTTAGCACGTTTTTGTCGTTTAGTTGGGTCCACCCAAGTCTGGAAAGTGACCACCATCTGGCTGCCAGCCTGACGTGTTATCTTGCGAACCATGGTCAAACGGAAAACTTTCCTTTTCAATTTCCCGTATTACATAATAGCGGGAAATAAAAATTTGTAAAATTAAAATGGGTTATATTGATACTTCACTTTTTGTTACCTTTTATACAGATATTGTACTTTTCCCATTATCAGAACACAAAACCCTTTACGATCATAATAACTTTTAACGTGTTACTTGTTCAAGGCGTGACTTCCTAGCATGGTAGTGGGAAAGTGCATTCAAATACTCCCTCTCTCCCATAATATGTACCAAGAGCATCATTTGCTGTATGCCTGGCTCCACGCCTTTTTGTTTTTCAGAGTATTGTTTGAGAGAATGCCAGTCTACGGGATCGTTGAAACATTGGAAAGCTGTCGGGAATGCACCGACCCCTTTTATGGCTTAAGTTGTGATAACATCTCTTTCATTTGCAGCCTCATGAGGTTTTTTGCGATTGTCGCCAATATCTTTTCCCTCAATAATATAAGCTGTTAGGTGCAATTACGAAGAACATTATGCGTATACATAAGACGGTAGTAAAGCCTTATTTCTCGCAGAAAAACAAGAAGAATGAAGAGATAGATGGGTTGATATTTCGGCAACATGCCTTTTCCGAAACCAGTCACTGATATTCGTTTCGATAAAGTTATGTTGCCGAAATTACGTAAGCTGTTCAGCGCATTAGCGAGAAACATTATTCACATAGATAAGACAGTAGTAATAGCCTTATTGGTCAGAAAACCAGGAGAATGGAGATATAGTTAGGTTGATACTTCGGCAACATGCCGTTCTCGGAAACTTCTGCTCTTGTTTTGAGAAAGGCATGTTGCCGAAATATCAACCTAACTATATCACAATTTTCCTGTTTTTTTCCGAGGAATAAGTCTAATACTACTGCCTTATGTCTGTTGCCGAAATGTCAAAGCATGTTCTTCTCCATCTCCTGGTTTTTCAACGAGGAATAAGGCTTTTAGATTTATTTTCCCGACTTTTCATTGTGTTGTTGACAAAACTTGTCTTGTTATTGCCTGACCTTAGACAAATGCATGACGGTTGTACTAGTCACGCGAAGTAAGCCTTCAATAGGACTCCCAGCATCTGTTTAATGCTTTGCTTCCGTGCTGAGCATTGTGCAAGACGAGACCAGATGGTCATGAAGAGCTCAGCCAGCCCAGATAGTCCAGACAGTCCTGAAGAACCCAGGAAGCCCAGACAGTCCAGACAGTCACGAAGAGCCCAGACGGCCCAGACAGTCCATACAGTCATGAAGAGTCCAGACAGCCCAGAACAGTCCAGACAGTCACGAAGAGCCCAGACAGCCCACACGGTCCAGACAGTCATGAAGAGCCCAGACAGCTCAGACAGCAATGAAGAATGATGTCTGGGGTCTGCTAGAAATATAAACAGTTCAACAACGGGCAAACACGGATCGCATTTGCAGGGTTGGCGCGCGTGGACCATCGTTTAAGACTTTCGTCGCATTGATAAATGATTTAGTTCAGCATCATCATCATCATCGGCCGATTCCGACCGGTGCGCTCTTGAGAAACCAATACTGTTAGAGCTGCCGATCACAGCTCTGTTGAGTTTTCAGGAAAAGGTGACGTAAATCTTAGCAAATGTGCTGCAATAATTATATTTCATAACACTTTTGTCATGTAATAAACATTATATTTGGGTAGCAATAATTCACCAAGGCCCATTGCACAAAAATTGCTTGGTGTGAGCGGTTTTATCAAGCCTGGTTGTCTTGCAACGTTGCAAAATGACATAAGTGTGAAATTGACTTTGTTAAATATTGGCACGACAGTCTCCCAGCGTCAATGTCTCTGGGCCTAACTCAAATCCAAGCTTCGGCTAACCGTGGTGGTATGACCACGGGATCATTCCATCTTGGCTGAGCAGAAAAGAAGCGATGAGATCCCACAAATGCACGTCGTTGAGTGCAGCATTTCACGCGCCACCCAAAGTGCAGACCATGAACCCACCATTTTGTTGTTTTTTGGGGGAGGGGAATTCAAGGTTCGCGGCGTCCGATCACGCAGCCAGAGCAGATACGGAACTTCGAACTGTAAACGATAGTGACAAAGCTCCTGATTTGGCGCGTTTGGCGCGTTTTGGCGCGTTTAGCGAGTTCTTCACGTGTATTTGCAGCACTGCGTCTTTTGTGTGTGACACTGAATTTTTAAACGCAATTTTCTTTGCCCACAAGAGCTTTTCTTGAGGTGGCCATGCGTGAAAAGAAGTTTGTTTCCAACGGTGTGACACCTCTCGGGGTGAATGCAAGCTTTCTAAAAAAAATTTATCTACATTGTACGCCAGCAATCAACGAGAGCACATGTTAAATCATTTGAGCTATCTTTCAATCGTGTCAAGAACTCTACAATATTTTTAAAGCATTAGACCTGCATTGAGGAAGTTTTCACCTTTGCCCTTCGAGGGGAGGGCACACAATCCCCCCTGACATATCAAAAGTAAGCCAACAGGGGCCGCTCAGAACACGACATTGTAAAGATCTTGCCGAATTTCACTGGGATGTGCGTTTAAACTACTGGAAATATTCCAAAATGAGACTGGATTAGCACTCTCCTACCACTAAGTTAGAATATCCCTTCTAACTCAACAACTTAGCATGCTACGACAATGACAAGACACTGTCGAATAGCTCATCAAAACGCTTTCAGATAGGCACTAGTGGACATTGACAGATATATCCTGCGATAATGTCACGTCAGGTCAAGGAGATCAAGGTGATCATTGCATTGGTCCGACCGGCTATATCGCGAATTTAACAAGCCATGTCAATTGGGGAGCCTGGTCATAAAACTCGTTCAAGACATAAGGCATGTGTCATTAAGTCTTAAATCGTATGCTCTCCAAACAGCTAAACCTGCTCACGAGGAACAAAGTTTGACCTAGCCTCACCCTTAACGCTCTAACACCACTCGAGCCACCAGGACGGTAGCGATACGCTTCATAATGTTTTAGAAGAAAAAAGTAGTTTAAGAAAGATCTTTTGGAGTGCATTTCCTGCGAAAAGTGGGCATTGTATGTCACTTTCCAGCCTATGTCACCGAAAAGACCTTGTGAAAAGCGTTATAGAACATAAACTGTCGGTCTCAAAGGACCTTTTCATCTCCACAGGATGTGCAATAATGATGTAAGCTCAGGTACCCCAAATTTCACTGCTCAGAAGTTATTTCGGAAAGCCTTACAAGTGGCCCGCACGCCTTCCCGGCCCCCTCGTAGGAAGGGTTAAGTATTTGCGAGGCTTGGAGCCCGCGCTCAGTGTCGGGCCTTGGCAAAGTTCTTTTATATTCGGAGCGTGCTTCCCTGGGGGCTCCCTCAGCGGATGGATTCCGCATGAATGACGAGGACATGGCATATTCTCATCATCCGTCCGTAAATACGATAGCGTGCACTCCCTTGAAATATAATAGCTTTCATTGCATTGCCTCTGACAGACTCACATCACCGACAGTTTGCAATGTTGAAAAGGCGCTAAACTTACGTTTTCTGTTATGCTGAATGCTACAGTAGCCACTTAAATCGCGTGGCAAGTGCCCGTCAAAAATTTGCGAAAAAAATATGGCGGCTTGAGGCGCATTACAAAACGGTTATTGTACATTCAAATGAAACGAGTATATCAAACATGCCATTCACGCCCCGTATTGTGCATCATACGTAGGGTCGCTCATTAATATGCGGTTGGGTGAAAGAATTGTCGTAAGCGCCTTCAGCCGGCATTTTATATAGTTGGGTTGATATTTCGGCGACAAGCCTTTATCGAAACAATAGCAACAGTGAAGTCGAAGTTGTCTGCCGATGATCCTACTCAATTCTTCAGGTTTTTTTGAAACAGCAGACCACAGTGTTTACAGGACACCAACATTCAGGGGATGAAACAAAGACCGATTGCCAGCCATTACCACGATACAGTGCCTGTCTGAGAATTAGCATACGCGAACATACGGATTGCCTTAGGCGATTTGTGAAAATATTAAGAGTGATAACAATCTTATTTGAAACCCCGACGAGATGGCATTATATTACCACGATAACGGCTCTTATCACGGTCATAAGATTTCCTCAGAATGCAACAGGGAAGACCCAATTGTTATTTTAAATTATTACTGTGCATTGCCACACAATTTGAAACTTTTACTTTCCGTAAGGCAGAAATTCTTTTTCTAAGGCGGGAAGTGAAACTTTCACTTTCACGTTCCGTGAGGCGAAAATTTGTTTGGTTCACCATGTTCATGCAAATATGACCATGTCTTTCGTCGACTCGCTGGTATACCGCCCAAAAAGGTGCATCACTGGCGTGAGTGTTCAGTTTTCCATTTCTTGGCCATTCGGAACTCGCACGCAGCTTAGTTGCGCCAGCAGCCAGTTCCATAATACGAAGCGGTAAATTTTGTCCGTTGAAAATTTACTCAGGGTAAGCACATGGGAAAGAAATGTGCCTCTTCATCTGATATTTTGATTTTTGGCTGCTAAGGGATAGCGCAAGTCTACAAAACCAGGTATTTCTTCACAGCTCTTCACAGTCCTTAGTACAATCTGAAAGGTGTAAAATCACAGTTTCACTTTTTCCAACACACTACTAGATTTTGTGATGGAAAACAGCCGCAAAACAAAGGTTAATTGGAAAATTGCACTGTTATTGTAAGCATTTGCGCACATGTCCATGCTTGCAGTAGCGAATCAATATTTCAACATAATACAAACGTTACGTTTCACCAAAGGAATCCATTCCTCATCTAGAACAGATGAATTTCTATAAAGCCCATAGCATGTTAAAATTGCAACACATTCATGCCCCACGACCCATGCGACGACCCATACCGTTCTCCGGGCAGGGGCTTACCATCAACGCCTGAATCAACGCCCATTCCACCGCCCGCAGAGTCCGCTCCAAAATGTGGACAACCCCCGCCATCGTCTGCGGCGTCTGCCTGGCGTTAGTGACGTCCTCCCCGGCCATCGACGACGCCGCCCCCGATAACTACGTCTACGACTATGACGACTACGCCGACTACGGCCCGACCAAGGAATCGCTGCCGTTCACTATCTTCGACGACGTAAAGCCGCGTCCGCCTGCGCCTGACGTCAAGCTGCCGTCAGCCTGCGCCTGGGCTGTGGTCCAGTGCTGCGCCAACCCTGACGCCATGGTGAGGCTGAGGCCAGGGGCGCGCCCAGGCTGGCAGAGGGATGGGGTGCTGAGGGCAGAGGCACGGCCAGGGTTGCAGGGGAGAGGGTTTTGAGTGCAAGGTGCACCCACGGTGGCAGGGGAGGGGGCAGGGGCAGAGGGGGCAGAGGCACACTTAAGGTTGCAGGGGGGGGGGGAGGAGGGGTGGGGGCAGAGGTACACCCGGCGTGGCAGGGGATGGGGCGCTGACCGGAAGTGCACGGGAAGGGGTTATTCAACAGTCTCCTAGTTATTCAAATTTCATTAGACCATGTGTCTCCTCTTAAAGCCAACCGTAACAGCAACAGGAGAGGGGTGTCCATGATGGTGGTGTTTCGACATAAATGACGTGATAAGAAATAATTTGATGAACGCTCAAATCTCCTGTAGGTGCACATGCCTTACGCCCCTGGTTTTCTCTTTTACTGCTTTGCTTTCATGTCATTGGCTCGGGCTGCATTGACGTAGTTCTTAGCCTCAAGCAGCCTTAGACGTTGCATACGTTGATGACCAAAGGGTAGTTATTATACACACGTGTCAGACTGAAGCTCGTTTATTTAGCTTCGCTCGTACACAACTGACAGCCATGAGACCCGTAACAAATGTGAAGCCTATGAATACAGCTACTCTGATATCCAAGTGTCAATGACATTCCCACCCCACATATGTAGGGGTTGGGGGGAAGGGGGCGCGTACTGAGAACGTGTTTCTCGCTGATATATTTACATGCTTTCCATTTATCTGGAGGACTTTTGGCACGCGTCGGGTTATTCGACAACAATACGTGAATTGCGATCCCCGTCCGAGACTTACGCGCATCCCCCCTGTCTCCCCCCGAATATTAGCACCTTGCAACGCCTCTGACGGAGGGGTCCAGAGTGGCTTTATTGGTGGCGAGGTCAGCCTCAAGTGGCCAGGAGGACGCTGGTCTAAGCCAGCTGGTCTAAGCCAGCTGTGTCGCGTCTCACTCGTGTGAGGCCGCCTGGGGCTTGCGCCGACGACGTTTGTGAAGCCGTGGTGAATGTTTCACGCTATGTAGTTTAAACGTTTTGGATATTTCGGGAAACGGTTTTGCCTTCTTTCTGTGCAACACCATTGACTTGTGCTGGTTTTTGACAGTGGGACATGATGACTCTTTGGCCTCTCCCCTCCCTCTTTTATCCTCGGTTTCGTGCTCATATTTTTTACATAACAGGCTATGAGTCAGAAAAATGTCTTTGCAACGTGGGCCGAGCGAGGTCGTTGAGTACGTCATGGCGTCATGGCTTCATTGTCCATGGCGTGGGCCGAGCGAGGTCGTTGAGTACGACATGGCGTCATGGCATCGCGCCCTGGCGTCACTGCATCGCGTCATGGAGTCATTGTATCGCGTCATGACGCCACTGTGTCGCCCCATGACATCACTGTATTGTGTCATGACGTCATTGCATCGCGCCATGACGTCATTATATCGTGTCGCGACGCCACTGCATGGGGGAATCGCATGGTATGTTGTTCTAAAGGCTTAATCCCCTTTTGTTACAGGGAAGCCGAATCGGCTGTTTTTCAAACGTTGGTTGCTCCGGTGCCTGGCTACAAGACTTCTGCAAACCAGAAACCAAACAGCTAGTGCTGAAAATGGTTTTGCAATCTTTCCAGTTGACGCATAAGAAATAGGGTTGGCTATTTGGGCGCTGCAACTGTTGTTGACGCAATTCTATAATTTCATGGTCATTTGTCGCCGCGAAATGCTGGAGTTTTATGTCAAAATTGACTCAAAATCCGGCGTTTTCCGTTTGCGGTCATGACAATTTCTGCATGGTCAACACGATCACTTTTCAATCATTTCAGGCACGCTATAAGCCATTCTCGGTCAGTAAATTGTCATTCTCAGGTACATCGTGGAAACAGAACTGTCCAAATGCAACTATCTGTAAGAGAAGGTGACAATGCCTGAGAACGACTGGGAGCCTATTGATTGTGTTTTGGTCGCTTTAGATACCATATTGTTGGTAACAGTCGACTGTGTCTGAAGAACTATGAGGCACAATCCACAAACGACGGAGTCATTTCAGTTGGCTATGTGTACCGGCCATCGAGAACTGCGCCAAGAATGTGCGAATGGTAACGAATGTAAGTAAGTCGTGTGACTACGTGTGACTACTAAGCGTGTGATTCGGACACACAAGTGAGATAATGCACGGTTCGATCAGGTGAATCACCCTTAGAAGATAGATATATGAATCTGGTCAGGTTAATGCGTGTCTTAATAACGCCGACTCAAAAATTCGCAACCGTTGCGGAAGCCGCTGTGTCCATGCTAGCCTGACCAATGTGACGATACGTCTGGTGTTTTCATTCATTGTAAATATCTTCCACTGGGTGGTTCCCGGTGACCATTACACTCATGATGAATACATCGCACTCGATAAAAACTGTTTTTCTTGGTGCGGCGCGTGACGACGCAATGCCGGTGGTTAGCACTTGAAGATGCTTTCGTGACAAATTTTTACGTAGCTGTTTCCTCAGTGCCAACGAAACAACCGCCATGAAACGCTTTCTCATCACTGCGAGTCATTAAATCTTATAATGCATAGTGCAGTATAACACACAGCGAAACTATGGGTGACCGCTATGCGTAACTGCATTGCAACAGTGCACGCCGTGGGATGGCAATAAACTCTCCTCGGTTTACGATGTTCACTCAGATGACTTTTTCTACAAAGCTACTGGTGTAAGTTCAAAAAGCACTCACTTACCTCCTTGTAGCTTGGGGTCAAATTTGAGAGGAGTTTTCCTCCAAACTACCTTAATACTTAATGGCAGCCTACCAATCCTCGACGCGCGGGGGGAGGGGCGTTACGACATCACCAATATCGCATTACCGATATCATGGAAAGACGGTAAAAGTGACAATGCAAAATTGGTGTAGCTGATGGAATGTACACTTGAACGCTTTACAAAAAGGTCAGCTGGTGCGTTACCTCATGGAGCTATTATGTCGCCTCTAACGGACATCAAAGCCATTTTACTAGCATCAGCATTTTGCGGATAGTGACGATCTGGGGTTGCCTTACACACTCTGACATTTTGATAAGCATCAATCCCTTGCTAATTAAAAAGCTCGGTAAAAGTAGGCGCTTCTCTTTGATCTTGATGGCCGTCACCAACTGACGTTCGTATAAAGATGGTTCTCGATGTGTTGGCAAAAATGATTCATCACCGCACAATTCTCGACCGATGCACGTTTCGTGGAATTCGAGACCGGGCAGTACGTGAATGCTCTGAAAACGTGCGATCGTTTAAGACATGTATGCGCACCAGCATCATTTATATTGCTGTCATCGTTAGTAGGTTGTAGCCGGCATAAACCGTTTCCTTTAGCATTCTTCTCTGTAGGTCATCATCATTGTACACCGCCGATTACCTTAATGATTCTTTGAAATCAACAATCATTAGTTATATCATCATCATGTGATCATCACCACATGATCACTATCACCCAAATGTGATCGCAGATGACGTCAACGTCACTCGAATAGTCTCCTTCCACTTTCAGGACTCTGAGATCACGAACGCGACTCACAGGTCCTGACACACCAGAGGCCAGCACGTCGAGTCACCGTGCTCACCATGGCGTGGGAGGCTCAATTCAGCGAGCTACCGGGAATACATGACTATTCGCGCCACCTCGGTGCCCTCGCGACTAATTTTGGCTGTCCGCGCCTCCCACAAGGTCCTCAAGTGACTGAATTGGCGGTAGCCGGTGACTACCACTTCCGCGACGCTGTGACTGGTTGTCGTTTCTTATTTCGAGCCCCCGCGGACAGTCACGTGACATTTCGTCGGCGCATTCACGTGATCACGTGACGTTTTCGCCTGGCATAAGCCAGCGGTCACGTGACAGACTCCCAGGACGCGCTGTGGCCACGCAACAGGAGCAGGAATATCAAACGGGCGACGCGGCCTTCCCAGCCCGAGATAAGCTGAATCAAAACAGCGGGCGACGCAACAGCTGCAGAAGATTGACACCCGTGATAGGGCGGTCTTTGATTCGGCGAGGCGTTGCATTGCAAATGTCTCGCGCGTCTTGACGCTGCGGTTATGCAGCGTGACGCTCTGGGCTGTCCTCCCGCTTGTGAAGGCAGCATCAGATCGCCACGATGGCTTCGGCTCCGCTGAACGTCGGAAACCAGATTCTTGCTGCAAACTCTGAACCGACTGGTCTCTTGCGGCCGCGGCTCCGGATCGTGGGTTTTGCCGGATCCGGCCAGATCCGGCAAATCCGCCAGGATTCTGGTTTGATGTGTAGCGCACAGTACTTGTCGACTTAGGGAGTATCCCCCCCCCCCTTCTTTACACCTAAAACTCTTTAGTTTCTGACCTACACACCTGCGGAGATGTGCAGGCTCCTTCGCGCGGATTATTTCAAGATCACCCAGACACCCATGACGCAATGATAACGTCATTCAAATCCTAGCATTTCATGGGCCATGCGGCGATCAAGGCGAAAAAAAGACATCCTTGCCGATTTGTTCACATGTGACGTTCCTGAGTGCGATTTCCAGATATAATGGCCGTCAACTCTCTCAATCGATGTTGTGCAAGGTGTGGTGACGCAATCAAGCAATTAAGTATTGTGAAAAATATTAACTACGTGGGGGAAATTGTGTCGTCTAGGGCAGTCCTTTCCACTTCAAAGTATACTTATTGTCAAAAGTGAGCTTATTTCACCACACCTGATGCTTGCTTCAATATCTTCAAATTTGAAGCATTGTCTTTAACGTCTCTCGCTGGGAACGCCCTGTTAAAGTCCTGTAGACAAAAATCCAATTCTACGGATTACGCGGGACCATAGGATAGTAAAGCCGAAGTAATAATTTTCCAAGACGAACTCTATTGCCTGTGACAATGGTGCTATTTTGGATATTACGTTTCGACCGGTTTTCTTCACCCGATTATTTTTCAAACAGTATTTCACCAACAGATGCCAGTTGATCATGCGATGTGCCTGCCAATGGCTGCCTGGCAGACAATACCTACAAGGCCTCATTCATGGCATTCGAGGACGTGCGGAGGTGCTTAGGAGGTGCGGTTCGCGACTGGCTGGTTTCCGCGCTCAGTGCACCGTGAATGTCATATGAATTATATAACCATGACACCCACTCACTTCACACTCATCACACGACAGCAACTACGTATTCCAGGAGTGAGACCATCCCAAAAATGCTGAGGATGCGGGTATCATTTCTAGGTACGTTCTTTCTTTGTAACTCCGTAGGCGCACATTCCACGATAACTCGACACGTGCCTTACACCCTCTGCCCTTAAATTTTGATCGAAATGGGTCATAATGGTTGCCATCAGCGCTGAGGTCGCCTATGACATTCTTAATCTCTCATCTGCACCGTTTCGGAGTTAGAGCTTTCGGCAAGTTCGAATTGCGTGGTTGCACTGGCAATTTTTTTCTCTTTTATGGCAATTTTTTGTGGCAATTTTTCCACTCTTTTAAAGAAAGTTTGGCAAACCTATGCGTTGAAATGTTCAGCAAACTGTCCAGAATGTTTTTATGCCGCTCTTAAAATCGCCATTGCAAAATAGATAATAATCAGGACACAGTGAACTTTTTTTGCAAGGCACGAAGAACAATTATCCTATCTGATATTGACCTTTTTTCTTGCTTGCGTTTAAAAGAGCGTGGTGTGGTCCTCAAGGTCCAAAAATAAAAGGAGTGGTCCTCCGCTTGATCATTTGGGACCTTTCAGAAAACTATACTTTCGTAGTTCAAGGCGAGGTTCAGCTGTTTCACCAGAATGCAAAGCAATGCACGCCGCATCTTTTCGTGGTATATTAACTAGAACCTGGACAGCTTACGCCTACGAATTATTGCGCGCTGTCAGACACGATGAAACATAATTTGCGGTTGCGGTCCATACATTTTTTCTATTTTCTATTTCTACAGCACCTTTTACCGGAAGTGAAAAGCCCCATTTCACACATGAAAAAATGTTTTTCTTTTCAGATGGATCCGCTACGCAGTGCAACAACGGGTCCAGTTCTTTAAATACTTAGTTTCATGAGGGGAACTTAAGCGCGAAGTGCAAGTGTCATAACGTCGCCATATCCTATAGGAAGAGCCCTTTCCACACGGTTGGGGACCTTGAAAAGGGTTTGCTGCCGGTGTCAGCCTGTCGCGCTTCCATTCAAATTATCTTCTCTCTGCTGAGAAGCTATGCCAGCTGTTGCAGAGCAAGGCTAATGTGCAGACAGTACGTTTCCGCGTACCGAAAGGAGCAGTCCTTCGCGAAGAGAATGACCTCAGCACCAGATTGCCTACCGCTAAGACTGTCAATGGGACAATTCAGGCCTGCAGAGTAAGCCCAGCGAGTGCTCGGACCGCCACTGTCGGTGAGCTAGATTCAGGCGTTGAGAGGGAAGTAGCAGTCGCTTGATTTCAAGAGCATTGATAAGTCAGAGAAGTTAGGCTGAGTCACTGGCGCACTGAATCGACTTCCACGTGAATGCGAGCCATCTTGATCTAAGCTTAGTGCTCCCTCACAACGTCCTCATTTTCCGCCGCCTGTGCGGAGAGACGCGTGGGAGTTACTGCGCCGGCAGCCAACGGTGGATGGCTCAAATAAAGTGTAGTCCCTTATTTTGACATCCTTTCTTAACCTTCCAGGCCGATAACCACCTTTTTTGCTTTAAATTATGGGTTAAAACTACGCCACTTTACACGTGAACGACAATAGGCTCTAAATCACGTAGGAAAATGGTTCTGGTTGCCTCACGATATTCATAATATCACAATCAAGATTTATTGTGCAATGACGGTTCCAACTACAACACACACACACGTAGCCTAGAAGGTTTTTGAACCAATCTGACATCCATACTTGTAAGGTTTTCTTTCATCGTAGTAAAAAAAAAGCCTCCGAACGTAGCCATTGAACTTCACAGCGGGAAAATACCAGAGGCTGTGACTCCGAGATCGCTCAACTCAGAGGCACGAACATGTCACAGGCGTCTCCAGCGCCGCTGACAGCCACTGTAACCCATTTGACCCAAATCCGAGAGATGAGGGTATAGAACTGACCCTTCAACCTGTCGATTTGTTGTGGAATGCCCTAGTGAGGCGCTCGTTTTCTGCAGACCGCAGATACACCTCTAATGAACAGTAAAGCTACGCCCATAAGCCAACGCCTCCGGAAACACCGATGTTAAGCCACGACTGAGTCATGCTGAGGCGGTTGTACTCATGGTTGTAATCAATCACTGCACCACATCGTTTATCAACAGGACGCGCCTGCCCGACCTCATTAAAACCACAACGAGCGGAAAACCCGCTCACTCCACCCACTACTAAGCCGCGCCTTTGCCCACCACTATCTCGCCTGGCCGGCCGCAGGCGGCGTCGCCCAAAGCCGCGCCGCGGGAAATGCGGCATCCGTCTGCGCGTTTGCGGTTGAATTGGGACGACCTTGACGGGCCGCCAAGGTCACCGCGTCTGGGTTGAATGTCGACGATTGCTGTTACGAGGAAGGCCTGCTTGAACGAATATTCGTCGGGCGCCGGTGATGGCTGTTGAGTGGTGAAGATCGGGCCTCTTGCTCGCGATCTGTCTACACATGTCTGACGACCTTCTGACATGAAGTGTTAGGTTAACTTACCTAGGAAAGCCCTTACTCAACACCGGTAGCGTTGTTGATGACGTTACGTTAATCCTTACCTTTTGAGGCATGTTACGACGATAAGATGGATATGAACCGGACGTACTTGACATAAGCAGGCCGCAAATCCTCCACTTTGCAACGAAACGTTATGACTAGCATTGGCACGAACGCGTCTCCTACGCAATGCGCACCTTCACATATGCGCAGCACGTGCAGAAAGCGAGCGTAAATGTGCGTTTCCTTGCAGCGCGCGCGTGCGTAATGACGCTCCCAATGGGTTAACTTTGCACGTCGCGTTCGTTGCCGCGCACGTGCACGAGTCACGATATTACCACGCGGAGACCAGATCACGCGGGAACCAGACCCACGCGGGGACCAGACCCACGCGGAGACCAAACTCACGCGGGAACCAGACCCACGCGGAGACCAGACCCACGCGGAGACCAGACCCACGCGCCTCGCGCCAGTGATTCAGTGATCCGCGTGATTGCCGTAGTTGAAGCGCACACATTTGATCTCCGCGACTCGCGGTTTTCACGGAATCCCGGCTTCTGCACCAGATGCCACGAATCAGCTTCCGCTCCTCACTGCAAACATTGCCGCCCAATTCTAGATAGGAAGGCAGCGACGCCCTGACTCATCATGTCTTTGCGGGAATGTGGGAAGGGTCATTGCATGGCAAATGGCTTTTTCCATTCGTGAACGGATGAGCGGAGGTATATTGTATTGCGCTAGGTACATTGCCTTTCATTATATATACTTGCATTTAGGGCGCAACAGAAGAAAAGATAGCATTTCAACTTACACCTCATTGCTCTGCGTGCCTACACAGCCGCCCATAACGACCTAGACTTACTGCCAATCTGGCAACGGTATAGACCATATACTGGATATATTCATTGCTCTAGGAGATAACCTAACATCCTCCAAAAACTTTACAAACAACAGCGGACGCGGTATGTTCAGGGTTCGTCTTAATGGAAGACCACGAGCGCGAGCCCACGAGCCCAGAATCCCACGCTTATCGATATTTATTCTTATGCTCTGTCTGTTGACGTGTTAAGTAGTCTTGCTGGTTTGGGTTTTTGTTTGCTAGTTTTTTTGCGGCCTTTGTTTTAAAAGTTACCATTCCCAGGACATACTATCTGTAATCAGAAAGGACGGCACGACTAAACGAGGCAGCACGTTATGGTGTTTCGTTGTATTTAAGGTATTGCCAGTTTTTCAAGCCGCTTTAACACGTTGGGCATTTACACATAGGTGGTAGTAGAATTTTCTGAACAATTGCGATGGCTAGTACTTCGTCTGCCCTCTAAAGCATCACGCGCAAGATTATCAGCCTGAAGACTTCGCCGAGTGGTCACTCAGACTTCACTAGTTTTAAAGTACACGAGTTAGAGCGTGAGTTTTAAGGTAGTCCCTCAAAATGCAGCTAGAAACCTGGCGTCGCAAAGAAATTACAACGCAGACCGTTTGCTAGACGTTAGTGCAAAACATATTTTGAAACGATCTCTCCAAAGCATTATTGTTAAAACACCTTTAATCTGGGCTCAGTGGTACGTCACTTCCTTTTCGGAAATACGTTTGGTTTTGACATGTCTTTGAAATAACCATGATTGACAATACAATTAGACGTGGCGGCTGTTTGATGGGACGAATCAGCCTCCCGGAAGGCGTGGCTTCATCACCTTCAGGACGATACATATTGGTAGATCCAGTATAACGACTCGTGGAAGCCCTCCACCCCCCCCCCACCCCTGAATCGCATACCAGTCCCCAAAAATCCTGCCTAAAGGGCGGGAATTTTTATCCCGTTGTGTCCACCTAGATCCACTCCCGATAAGGCGGCCGGATTTATTGGTATGTACTACGGCGCAAGGTAGTTTCTGCCGTCATGTGCAATATGCTATAGCTTCTAGTGTAACTGCTGCAAACGCATCGTCAAAGGCTGCAGCATCACCGAGGCATGCCCATAACGCGATCACGTTTCGTTTTTCCCTGTGCATGCAATTTGTGCTCTGTGTTCCTCCTTTTAGGAGATTGGACTGACTGGCATACTAGGTTAAGATCTTATCATCGATGCTTTTGCAGAACGTGCATGGGCATACATGCTCACTGCAGAACAGACAGCTTCGGCGTGTTAGGGTACTTGTATTCCATACTTCCGTGCCACATATGGTATGAGGTGCATACACGATGAGAGCCAAACGATGAGATGCGTTAGTGTAACAACAACAACAAACATAACAAACACTTCACATGAACGCGTGTCGTATGAAACAGGTACAATTGTCGAGACTCGCAGGTGGTAGTAAAGCCATGCGTGGGTACGTCACGTTTTCAAAGACTCAGAAGCCACTCATTCAGTTCTTTCTCACGCAACAACACCACTACAAAGGATGTTGATCTTATCCATCCTTATAGATGAAGCGTCTATTCATTCGGCGAAGCTAAGGAAGGCTGGGCCAAATTATCGCTCAAGCTTCTCTTCGAAGCCTTGGGAATTTTGTGTCCTCTCAAGGCTCCACATCACACCTAAAGGACAAAAACTGACAAAAATCGCCCGCAACCAAAGCCCATCTGAGTCTACCACTCCTGCCAACCATATTCGGCTACCCTCCCACGGCTGCTGCTACAACATCAATCACCGCACAGACTCGTCACTCTCCTCCAGCCCGAGCGCCCCCTGACGCCACGCATCAGTGCTTCCGCAGCGAGTCCAGCACCATCTTGAAGATGGTCTGCTTGATGGTCGGGGTGCACAGGTCGGTGAAACCAGGCGCCACTGCAGCCGAGGCGGGCGAAGCAATCGGCGCGGTTGCTCTGGCAATAGTGAGAGACTCTGTTAGAGTCATGAGTCACGAGAGTCGTGGGCCTCTCCCGCAGGACGAAGGACGCGTCCCTCCAATTTTACAGGAACGTTACATCGTGTCCTGTTACACGATTGGAACGACACGCATTGGAAAAGCTCCATTCTCCATTTCATTTGTCAAACCCGTGGTAGAGCCATTGTCAATGAGAGAGGGTCCTCCTGTGGTTTAAATAAAACGACACTTGAATCGCTTGATTTGGTCAACATCAACAGCGTTTGTATAATCGATAACAACAGGCTCACAGACACACGTAACTGAAAACGTCTCTTAATTTGCTTTTTGGCAATCCGTTTTTAAAACTCGTGTCTGAGTCCGCTGATGAGTTCTGTATATTGTGCTACCCTGGCACCAAAACGTCAAAAAAATATGGACGCCAAAAGACGTCAAACGTCAAAAAAACGTCAAAGACTTCAAGTACTTCAGACGTCAAAAAAGTAAATATGGTTTATCAACAAGATGCTTAATGACCTCTACTTGACCGGGCCTGGGCACTCACCCGTCGGTTGGGGATGTCGCAGCACTGCACCACGCCCCAGGCGCAGACCGACGGCTGCGTCTGGTCCCAGCGCGGGCTCCTCGGCTGCACATCCTCGAAGATGGCGAACGGAAGCGACTTCTCCTCCCTGCGCCGCTGCTCCTCGTACTCGTCGTCGTACTCGTCGTCGTAGTCGTACTCGTAGTCGTAGTCATCGTCGTCGTCGTCGCGGTCGGGGGTCGGTGCGGCGGCGGCCAGCGCCACCAGAGCCAGCAGGAGCAGCGCGAGTGTGCTGGGTATTCATGTTGGAGGACCTGCCGGCGCACAAGGCACGAGTTATAGGAGCGTTGTGGGAGCCTGTCACTGTCTCCAGTGGTGAGCGTGTTCAAATAATGCAATTATGCTTGCCGCGCGCTCCAGTAGTGAGTACCAGGTCCAGCGAGCATCGACCCCTTGTAGCGAGCATTGACCCCAAACCTCAGCCCAACTCCTTCAGACAACCCGATCACGGACATCCGCACGGCGGAAGTGAACAACGCCCACCAGCCATAGAAATATTGTTCAGTGCGCTTTTTTCAGCTCGTCGCCCCGGGTAGAAAGTGGTTCGTGTTCGTTATCGATCAGTAGCAATGTGGAATGGCAGCAACACAAATCTCAACGTGCAATTTCATGACGGCAGTCTGAGCCAGCAAATAACCTCCTCATGGTGGGTAGGAGCCCGAATAGGAGTTGAAACACTTTCACCATACGACAGCGCACTGGGTATCCGCGTGCACATGTGGGCATTGTGACTGGCAGAGGTGGGATATGTCTTGCCAAAATGTAGCTTCAGTGATGGGTAGAAATTTATCGCCTAAACTCTCTAAACTCGTTGCGTAACGCTTTTTAAAGTTTTTTTTAATGTTTTCTATTAAAAATATGACTGTATTAAAATCATTCAGCTTAACATTTCTCCCAAACGAAAGGCAACAACACACCGACCGGCTTAGATACGTGGCACAGTAGTTATTTAACAGGACGTAATCCAGCAAGGCTTCTGCGTGGTAAGGGCGACGAAGGTTCCAGCGTGATACAGTTATTTCCAGCGTGATACCCCCCTCCCCACAACGTTTTAAACATGGAGAATGTGGCCCTTAAACGTTGCAGAGAAGAAGTCAGCCAATATCCTGTCGTGCTACCAATTTACGGCTGTTATAACATTCACAACACAGAACACTCCATAAGCAACACAACATGCAGGCTGCCACCATCTTTACACTTGGAGGGGGGGGGGGGGGACTGGCCCCTCCGAATGAACATCGTGTGTCATAAACCTCTAACCTTTTCTGAATCGACTTCTCACTTCTCGTCGTACGCTTCTCACTTCTCGCCGTGCGCTTCTCACTTCACGCTGTACGCTTCTCACTTCTCGGCGCCGTCCGTGCCCGTCGTCTCTCGGTTGCACACTGCTCTGCATCGGCCGGGCGGCGTCTATAAAGGGCACCAACGACATCCGGCGGTGAACCAGTGACGTCACCGCCCGGCGTGGGGAGACCAAAGATTCGCGGACGCCGCGAGGCGGGGCGCCGCCAGCTTGGAAAAGCCGGAACAGCCTGCAAGCGCCCCGCGGAAGCGCTGACTACGCGTTGTGCGTGTAGCGTGACTGGCAGGTAGTGAGGTCCTCCATGTTCGGGATTTGCGCGCGGTGAATCGTTGGCAGTGCTTAGCATCGGTAATGCGACGGGATTTCTGCGGAGCTCGGCGGCAGGCGTCTGTATGCATCAGCGCGCGGCTGCACATGCCGCCCGCGATCAACCGCGATAAGAGAGTCACCTGTCTGGCCGATAATCGAAGGACGCTGATTGGCTGGCGGGGCTCTGAGCGACGGTGCGCTGCTTGGTACCGCGCCGGCGGCACTTGGTGCCATTAGGCGTAGCTTTTGGAGCGAGGTTACACAAACCTGCGCGAAAAGTGCTGAAAGTGACGTGGGCTCGTGAGAATAGACTGAGCTGCTGCAGCGACCTCGACATAGCTTTTGATGGGCTTACACCACAGGCAAAAGAAAGGATATGAGTCACCCCCATCTGTTGAAGGTTTTAAAAAATCCATAACACTACGCATTATGCTTTATGTAGAAAACAATAATTTCAACAATTAAATTACCTTTGTTTACATTTCATTTACGTAAATTCGAGCGCCATTGGTCTCGCGTATCACATCCACAACACTGGACTAGTTCAGTTGGTTATCGCGGTGTGTCTCGGCGGTAGTTGTGTCGGAGGTCAGCGCTTTAGAATAAATTCCCATAAATGACGACAACGCTTTGCAACTGCTTCTAAAATTTACGGTAGTAATATGCGCTATCCTTGGTAGTTCCAGATTATCCTTTCCACAGTACATTTGCCTGCTAGTTCTTCCCAACCAGGAAGGATTAACTCAAATAAATCAGATGTCGTCAGTGGCATGCAACAGAAGAGACAGAGTGATGCAACAGCTAATACCGGTCTCATCTGAAGGGCGGTCACCAGACGTTTGTTTCAGGCACTCACAGGTCCTGGTCCCCACTGCTGCTAACATAGGGGGAGATATGCTCCGTAAGAAGTGCCTGGAGCATACCCTGCTATTGTACCTGCGGACCAACCACCCCGTGGCAGAGTTTCTCTTTTGGCCAGAACCGGTCGCACCCAGGCCGGTCAAGGGAGTACGACTGTAACCTAACGTTACTTAGAAAGGCTTTCAGAAGGCAAGCAGAAAGGCAGGCAGAAGGCAGGCAGAAGACAAAAAGGCAGAAAGGCTTTTGGTTTTAGGGGTATTATGTATTCGAAGGTTTAACGCCAATGTATCGACATTCATTATGCGAGGAAATGCTGGTTAAACGCTGTTTTAGGGCAAACTTGGGTTACATTGCCAGCACTCAATGTTTCAAGCTATATTTATGATCACGAAAGAACGTGATCCTAAGCATAGCTTGAAACGCCTAGCATCGATAATATAACCACCGTTTGCTCGGTATTGTCGTTTAACCAGTTTAGCCATCTGGTGGTATATGCGAGACCGATTACTCGGCATAGGACCTCTGTACTTATAATGGCGATGGGAGCGGGAAGTTAACTCCGGGTGCGGAAAGACAGATCCCAAACAACTTCTGCTGCAGGAAGGCAAATCCAAGATGACTCCGGCTGCGACATGACAGATCCAAGACGACTACGGCTGCGGAAAGACAGGTCCAAGACCACTCTGGCTGGGGAAAGGGATCCACTCACACTGACCCCGTCCTGATATGCCTTTGCCTGTTTGCTGAAGCTTTCAGAATCGTGTGCTTCACTGCAATGTGGTCATCACAATTCGTTTCGTGTCCAATCCCATGGTTTTCGCCAGTCACATCTCACGCGAGAATCGCTTCACCTTAACTCTCCTTGATTCACTTCGCCTTAACTCTTTTTGATTCACTTCACCTTAAGTCTTATCGATTCACTTCACCTTCACTCCTATTGATTCACTTCGCCCTAACTCCTCTTGATTCACTTCACCTTAAATCTTCTTGATTCACCTCACCTTAATTTTTATTGATTAACTTCACTTTAAATCTTCTCGAATTACATAGAAACAACCAGGCTCTGACAATTAAGAAGATGAAAGCTGTCATGAAGTCATGTCGTGTCTATGTCAGCTGAGGTGCTGGGCTATCCCATACATGGAAACTTTTCTTCCAAGCTGCTGAAAACTAGGAGCTTGCCAGATCAATCTATTATACAGGCAAAAACGAGACCTTGCCTCGAAGACAGTGATCCCGTATGAACAGAGGTATGGGATACGTAGCCACGCGCTCAACTCTCGCAAAAAATCAAAATCAACCACATGGCGATGCGTAACAAGAAATAGTCAATATCTTCCACTGGCCCGCCTCCTGTTCTAACGTTGTCAAAGGTGTTTCATTCCGCGAGGGATTACAAGAGATTTAGTGGCCTGCAGCCCCAGACTGCAAATATCGGAAACCGCAAACTGCTGGCTTGCACCCGATATGGTTTCCAAGAGAGATATGACGTCACTTTGCCAAATGCTGTTATACTGCAAAGTTTTCATGGCACAGTCCGAGTCTCCCGCATTCGCACTAGGTCCTATTATAAGGTAATCATGGGTCTTAATCCTGCTATGGAACCACTGGGTTCTCGAGAGTCCTACCGGGCCCAAAGTTTGCTACGGCTTGAATATTGTGCATTCTCTCGCTGTGAAAAGCATATTTTTATGTTATCAGCATGTGCTGAGTAAGCGGAGACGTTAAGCAATTATTGGTATCTAATCACGAGATCTCATAAGAAGTTTTATAATGTATGTCATGAGCATGCTCATCATATACATGGCGAAAGCTATGGGCTAGAGAAAGGTGAGTGTTATCACTACGAATCACAACGACTCCTTGACGTCCTCCTTCGACCAGCCCCTCCTGCTACACTGAAGGTCGTTAATTTGCAGCATGACAGCTCGCATTGCCGAAAACCAAAGCTGCAGGCCCTTCTTGCGCACGTCGAGCATGACTCGACCATCGGTCGGTTCCAGTCACAGCCGACTGCCCGCAGAGCGGTGGAAAACCACAACCTCGTCCAACCCCCATCTGGGCCCCATGCCCATCCGGCCGGCATGGGCGGCGAATTAGGGGGGCAGGGGGCAGCCACCAGCGCTCGGGCAGAATTCAAGACAAGCCCCGTTGCGGTGCACGGGAAGCGGAATCGCAAAGCGCGTTTCTCCCCAACTTTGTCGAGGATCCTCCGCCTCTGCCCGACGGACCTCATCACACCCTGCGCACGTGCGCTCTCCCGCATAGAACTCAGCCACTTCCTGTCCTTCGACCTCTCCCAGCCCCCCTCCCCCTCCCCGCGTCCGGAACAACTCACCGTTCCTTCCTGTTTCGTGCTCGTGGCGCAGAATCGGGGAGGGGCTCCTTCGGGTCACCGAGGTCAAAGGTTTGGACAGCTTTTTTTTCTTATGTCGCCGCGCCGCACCCTGCGCACAACCACACTAATATGCATGAGAAAGAGGAGAGAGAGAGAGGAGAGAGAGAGAGGGAGAGAGAGAGAGAGAGAGAGAGAGAGGAGAGAGAGAGAGAGAGAGAGAGAGAGAGAGAGAGAGAGAGAGAGAGATAGGGGATATATAGGGATATATATATATATATATATATATATATATATATATATTTATATATCTGTGTGTGTGTGTGTGTGTGTGTGTGTGTGTGTGTGTGTGTGTGTGTGTGTGTGTGTGTGTGTGTGTGTGTGTGTGTGTGTGTGTGTGTGTGCGTGTACGTGTGTGCGAGCGCGCGCACGCGTGTGTCTGTGTGCGTGTACATATTATCCTTCGGGTGAAACAACATCCATGGCGATGAACTTATCCAGCTATACTAGCTGAAACCCTTCCCCAACTTTGAAAAGGGAGAGGATTGCCTTGAATGGTGTTTGGATGGGGCAAAGGTAGGCTGAAACCCGCCCCTGCTCGCTCGGAGCGCTGGAGAAGCGCGCCAACCGTGAGAGCAAGACCATTTTTAGATCATCCTTGTGATGCGCGAAGAAGCATTAAACATACACGGAACGGGTGGCCTTCTCTCCCCCCCCCCCTCGTCCACTCGCTCACACCCAGCCCTGTTCCCTGCCTACCTGTACCTAAGCCCTTGTCACATGTTTGACGTTGCTGCCCTCCAGTTTTATTAGTCCTGAGAGGGGCGGCCAGCGGCCCCTGCGTCGCTGAGCCCGAATCGTGCAAACGGGCAGCACCGAGCATGCACGCATATCTTCTTAGTGTCACGTCATGTTGCACAAAAAAGAAGGCCCTGCGCCACCTCTGAGGGTCTCTAGCTGTATAACACCCACAAGCTTTGAGCAGTAAGCAGGGCCGCACGCTCATTATAACCTTAAGGAGATCGTGGCCCCTCCCCTACCCATCTTACCAAATATATGACATGTGCCAATATGCCCGAGACTGAATGTGAAACAGCTAACAAGTTCAGGGTAAGCGCGTGAAGATAAGGTCGAGTAGATAGTAGAGATAAGAACGCGCCACGTTGGTTTATGATACGTCAGAAATTGTGGTTGCCTGCGGTGCGCCAAACTCGGTTCCCTGTCAAATTTTTGGTTTATGCCGCCCCCCCCCCCCCCCATTTTGAGATCCTAAGAACGCCTCTGGCGCCAAGCATGCATGTGTGTGCTCGGAGTGTCACGTTATGTTGGGCAAGCAGATCACGCCCTCTGACATCTCCCGAGCTTCTTAGGTTGATTATACCATGCGCATGACATGGTTCCTACGCACATATTTTGAGTCAACTTGTGCCCATTTGTACATTTCCTGGTCTGCGCATTTTTCGTCTCCTGATTGAAAGAGCACGCGCCTATCAGTTCGGTCGCTCCCATCGTTTGCTTTAAAAGCTACAATTGATATTCAATTAGTATTCAATACTTGAGTTTGGTATCAGTGCCCATGAGTGCTTCGGGGGCATCCTTCCCAAAGCTTTACTTCGCGTCGGCTTTTACGGCACGCTGCGCTGATATGACAGCTGCATGCAGAATACTCATCTCAGATGCATCACGTCAGAGGAGGTGCGGCAGGAAGCTCGTCACGTGATTTCCTGGAGGGCGTTTTTGACCTCACCCAGCGGAAGCTCATGTGTCAGGAGGAGGTGTCGCTTTCCTCCGGGTTCCTGACCCTACTAATCTAACCCGCCCACCCCCTCCCCCGCCATCTTCCCACTTTCCTCCCACTTGCATGGGGTGCGACGTGTGGCGTTTGATAGCACGTAACGAGCGGCCGTCAGATGATAGCAAGCAGCAGCTAGCATGTGAGGGATCAGGGCTGGTAGATAGTAGTAGGCAGGTAGTTTTTTATTCGGTTGACTGAGCTCCAGCTCCCACCCCCTCCCCCCTCCCACCCCCCCTCCCCCTCCCCCCCCCCCGTCTCAACTTGGGCTTCAGCCCCGCTTAACTTTGGGAAGAAGTGGGGTAAAATCCGGGAAACCTCGTTTGCTGGAGTATTTTGGGGATAGGCTGCGTTATTTTTCACTAATCAGCCCCCCCACACCTCAAATCATGTTGCGGAAACTTCGCCCCAGGTTCAGGGTTAGGCTCTGTGAAGGTTCTCTCTCCGTTCCTTACATAGGTAAGGTGAGCGTCTGCATGAGAGGATAATTCGGCATGAATTCCAAAGCCTGCAGAAAAGCTGCGGCATTACGCGGTGTTACTGAAGTATTTCCAGGAAAAAGTTGAGGGCGACTCGCGCTTAAAATATTGACATATTAGCTGAGATCAGAGCTATAATCTATCAAAGCCTACAGAGTTATGAATCTTCAATAGGTTAAACACACACTGTTTTAACGTTACGGAGCAAGCATTACCCACATTGACAGAACCAGACTTTTCAAGTTTTGCTTACGAACACTTGTGATCTATCTCCTGGCTTACTGAAGATCGATAACTCAGCATAAAACTGTGAACTCACGGTGCCAACGGTCAGTAGCTGAATACGTTCTTTGGCTTGCATCAAAATTTAATTGCGTCTGTGCGAATATAGGCAGGCTTTGCCTCATTTCATGTCTGAAATCGCTTTTATCAATTGACGGGCAGGGCTACGCCTTACTCCAACGTCCAGTGGGGGTATCAACGTTGCTCTCCGTAAAATCAGCTCAACCAGCTCAATTAGCACTGTCGTTTGTCCGTCTATTTACGGCTGGTGAACGAGGTGTCATTTATTTGTCTTCCGAAGCACAGAATCTAACAAGATGTGTATTCTCAAAACGGGACGCGGCCCACTTGTTGAATACATGACTGAACAGCAGCTGCAGAAGAGCAAAGATGCGAACTGCGCGCATGATATAGGTAGGTGCAGACTGCAAATAGGTGCAAACTGCGTGCATGCTATAACGAGCGCCTTGAAATAGGTCTTGAGAGTCAGACGCAAAATACATGAGGACCGTCGGAGGAATAAGGAATGATTCCTCCGACTCCGATGCACCTCTTCTTTTGTCGGCGTTTTCTCACCAACAATTTTGGAACAAGGAAACGACGCAAAGCACGGGCTCAAGTTAAAGCACCGTCTAAAACAAAAGCAAACGGCGGCAAAAACGATAACAGTTGCAGTCACCAAAGATTCAAATTCGAAAAAGCATGCGAGGCGAATGAAGACGACCATCAGTGCAAAGTGTCAGAAAAAAACACGAAAGGGGTGCACGACACAAACGCCAACGCTGCTGCACACGCTCTGCATGCTGTTTCACGTCTCAGCCGCAGTACTAACGCCAGGCCAGCATTTCTGTCGAACCGGCATCACTGCGAACCGGAAGCCGATGCAATGTGCATATCTTGACGATCGTGTGACACATCCAGCGCGACGAAATTCTCGCGATGATTCGAGGTGATGGTTTTACTTCCGCAGGGTTCTGAAGGCGTTCCTGAAGACATGCCGCTGAATGCTTGGAGTGCAGGGGTTCTCAAACCACGCTCCGCGGCAGCCGAGCCTGGAGAAGCATCCGGCGCGGCTGCCCTAGAATTTGAGAACTTCCGTCAGAGCAGCTCTAAGCGCGTGAGCTGTCGCCGAGCGAGCAATTGT
>NW_023596805.1:1304840-1447379 GCF_011947565.3 Pollicipes pollicipes | reverse complement strand
TGCGAGCACCGTGCCATAGCAGCCATATCAGTACCATAGCGCAGTTGGTTGGAAAGGCAACTGACTCATTCTTCTTTCGCCGATCCCCTGGTCTGAAAAATGCCAGGGTGATGGCTGTTCTGCCTTGGTCGGGCAGAACAGTCATCTGCCTTGTTCCGCCTTTAAAATGTTTGTTTTAGGAATGGAGGCTTGCAGGCGTTCTAAAAAAGTAACAGAGCATGTGAGCGTCTTACACCAGGTCTAATCCCTTTATAAGACTTTGGAAATGATGCATACGTCATGAAATACCTGGTCAGCCCGTAAACAGCACCGACATTAGTTCAGCCATGTACCTTGCGTCTTTTGAGTGCGAAGGTTGGCTTGAGCATTTCGTAATTGAAGGACGTTAAGATTATGAAATTTGGTCTATGCAAACTCAGATGTTCTTTCATAAAGTCATGAGGTCACTGTGCATATCATGGCGCAAAAACCCTTTCCTGTTTCTGGCAATACAGTTAATTTAACGGTCATCTTATACTTGCGATACCACATTTTGCATGACACATTTGAGGCATCACAAATTCCTGACAGCGCATGATAGACACCACAAGCTCCTGACAACGCCTCATACGGTATCCTGTTCGACGCCCCAATCAGCGACATTCACAAGCATTACACTCAGACCACCTTCAGCTGCAGCTAACTAATCTCATCCCGACATGTTTTAGTGCCGACAGACCACGCCCAGTTTTTGTCACGTGACATGTGTCATGCGTCATTTGTCATGTGTCACGGCGCTCCGGCCTGTTTCCAAGCGGCCTGTGACGATCCTCAAAATGTGACGCCCACTTCCCTCCACATCTGCGATGTCGTTCCCCCCGCCCAGGCCCGCCGAGGACAAGTTTTTCGGTCGGAGTCCGGAGGGTGGAGAGCACGATGTACGTGATTGGTTTAGAGGAGGAGGCAAGTACAGGTATAAAACATGGGTTGTCCTGACCATCAACATCAGTTCGATTCCCAACGACATCGCATCATCATCGCCAACATGAAATTCGTAAGCTCAAAATATCACTGCAACTGCACGTCTTTCTTTCTTTCTTCTTTCGTCTTTCACGTCTTTCGAAGGGACAGTGTATGTCCATGACCATATTGGTGCATTCGCTTTTGACTGAGGTGCTTTCTGATGTGCTTTTTAATTGATATTGGAAGAATAATTATTGCAAACCGCTTAAGTGCACTACTGGTGACTTTGCCTTGTCTTTCCATCAGATTTCACAGCTTATCACAAGGTTGCCGTGCGCGGGACACGTTTTGTCGTCTAAAGCTTTTAAGTCTATAATTGTATGAATGTATAGTTTAATGTATACATGTATAGTGCAATGTATGCGTGTATAGTCTAATGTACAAATGTATAATCTCCAAGTGTCTAAACGCGTATTGAAACAACTAAGTGCAAAGCGTTCTCATATACGACCGCTGCATGCATCACGAAAGCCACCGTCATACCGAAATCCAAAGGTCTGACGATCGATGGGCCTGTTCTGCTCCAGTTCCTGACCCTCATGCTGATGGGAGCCGCCTGCGCCACCCATCACGTTGCCGACGACTCCTCGGTGGCCTCGTCGACCTCTCACGCCGGGCATCCGGGTCACCTGGGTCACGCCTACGTCCACCCCACGCACCTGGGCCACGTCGGCTACTCCGGACATCACGGCTTTGGGGCCTACCCCGTCGTGCACGCGGCCCATCCGTACGCGGCGCACTCGGGTCAGCACTACGCCATGACCCGTAAGTACAGCAGGTGTGAGCGCGTGAGCGCGGGAGTTGAGCACACGTAAGCTTGCCAGCTGACTAACTCGCAGCTTGGACGCTCCGTATTTTGTACTTGTTTTTCAGTGTCCTGTCCGTGTTTGGTGGGAATGCTTGGTTGCTTGTGCATTTTTTTCATTTGAAGATATCAGCAAGGTACAAATGTTGCATTCCGTGCCAAGTAACCATCGTTAGAAATGACCTTCATCTGTCACTGATGTTCTTTCGCTGTCTTTACGAGACAAATTGTCCTCCTGCTGCTGGCCCCACCAAAGCACACAATCCTACATACAATGATCCTTAAATGTTCAGCTTTGGGCGAGTGACCAAGCCATGCAACTTGGGCTCTGATCAATGCCTCCCCTCCGGTGCCGTGTAAGAACGTGTTGGTAAAGAAACGCTGCTTCTTTCCAGACGGAGCCGGCGCCGCCGTGCACCACAACGCCCATGTCGCCGGCGCCCCCTTCGGCTTCCCTTACGCCCAGCACCACGTGCTGTAGAACAGCATCAGATCCGACGACACTTTCCCAAACCTGAACTGACCCTGATGGTTCGAGCGCTGCGAAGTATCTCCGATAGCTGGTTGGCAATAAACGAGGCAAATGCTTGACGCCCAGTGGTTTTGATGGCGAAGCTGATGATGAAGGTGAAGAAGATGATGAACGATGCTGTCGTTCCATGGCTCATGCACAAACGCATGTTCGCTAGGCTTTATCCGCTGCCGATGGGATATAATGAAGTGTATCGAGCTCAAAAAGAAGGTCAAGGCTAGCTTAAAAAAACAACAAGATTCGCCGAACAGCTATGCGTAGCTACATCTTCCGAATAAAATGCATGTGCTGACGATTTAGTCCATTTTGGCAACTGCAGCACGTGGCGCTGTCTTGGATTGGATCAAGAAAGTAGTTCACCTAAGGCGCAATCTAGGGTCGATCAAAAGGACGAGAAATTTTGAGCTGTCATGCAATGTTTGCAGCCACTTTGCCACACAATTTTGAAGTGGCTTAGTTTCAAACTTCAAACGACGCAAAGACACACCGGAATTTGTATTAGTCGGTATTTTGTGTGATAACTTTAGGCGCATGCGATGGAGAACAGGGCTCGCAAACATACAATAAAATGCTGCAGTCAAAGAAGCCTGCGGTCTGTATTGCCTGCAGTCGGTACACTACCGTTCGCATTCGCCCGAAGTGACGTTAGCTTTTGGCTTAACGAATTCTGCGAAAAGAAGACAGCATGCTATTCTTGCTGCTCACTGCACGACAAACCTCCGGCCGTTCAGTTTAAATCTTAGCGTCATTGCTTTCAGAGCAGCAGGCTTCGAAATGTGTTTCATTTTCTAGAGGTCTTTCGTGGCGGGGGACGAGGGACGTGTGGCAGACGTGAGCATTGGTATCATGCCACGACATGACAGCTTAAGCGAACAGAATCCATCAACTTTGGGAACCACTTTAAATAGGTCTTATGACGCTTTGAAGTGACTGTCTTTCATGACTTTAGCGGGCAAGGAGGTTCACTAGTATAAGATGTGTGCGCGCAGACTGGCGAAGGACATTGACTGAAGCTGACTGGCTGGTGTGTTCATCTTATATGGCGACTTTGGCCCGGCCTGGCAGCTTTATTGAACAAGGCCGTGGAATTCGATCTCACTCGCGTTTTCGTTGACTGCGATCAGACTATCGCGAACATTGCAAGTCTTCTGCATGGTTTGTGGTCGCAGTGAGCCGGACAAAACGTCTGTACAGTTGACATGACCCAACCTCTCTTAGGTGAGGTTTAAGTGAGATCCATCAACGCTCAAGGTGAGGTCAGATTCGAGACCGGGCCTGCAAAACGCGATATTGGCCTTTTCCGGCCAGTTACTGGCGGCGCGATGCGTCGGGACCGTGTGGAGCGCGCTCAGTGATATTGGACGGTGCATCCACCTCCACCACGCGCAGCTGGTTGTACGCCTGCATCTTTTTTGATCGCCGATATTTTACATTAGTTTTTCCTTCTCCCACAGTGCCCGCTCCTCCGCCCAGGGTGGGAGACAGCCGACGCCCTATACTCTCAGCAGTTGGATGAGTTGTGAGGCCCTGATTACACACATCTGCGCCAACCCTCAAACTGTCCAAGAGCGGGGAAGTCAATGGTCTGTGCCCAGGTGCGCATAGGCTGGAGTGGGCTTGTCTGGTTGTACAGATCTATCCACACTTTATCAGCACAACTACCCTGAATGTGATGCACGTTTTCTCTGCTGTCAAGCGATTCTGGTCTCGTACTGCTGCAGCCCAGATGAGAATGATGATGTCACCAAGGTAAGAGGTGAGAATGTTAGCGGGATGAGGACTCGGCTCAAACCTGCGTTCTCCATTTATTCCCCCGTTTACAAATTCTACCTTGTCCATCTGAAAACAGGAACGATTAAAGTCTCACGATATTGTAGTGTCCCACGACAGCCATTCCTGACCAAATATATTCCCTGCAAACACCTGAACCGTATTACGGCACAGATTAAAAATTTGTTACTTATTCTTGGAATCTACAGGACGAGAACCGCGACTGGGGTGGCCGGTCCGGGTCGCTAAAGCTACACAACTTCCGGCTAAATGACGATGAGGGAAGGCCGTCCACAGTAAGCGAGTCTGCACCCTTGCACGCAGCAAGTGGGCATTTTCACGCATGCGATGCTGACCACAAACTGCGCGTGCGATGAATATCACCGGAAAAGGGGGTAGATAATGTCCTGGCGTCACGAGAACATCGCTGCTGTTCCACGCGCAGTGCACAATCGGCAAAAACCAAGGTCGGGCTTGCGGGCTACGGCGAGGAAGCCACGGCCGGTGGCGCTGGTATAAAATGACGTCACTGCGGGGCGAGTTCATCAGAGTGAGTTGAACAACTCAGCTGACAACTACCAGCATGAGATACGTGAGTTTTGAATAGTGACCTAACCAACAGGGGAGAGCACATGGACCATGCTCACCCTCTCCTGAAGCAAGAAATTTACTACAGATGCTGAGTGATTTCGCAGAAAATCGGTTCCAATTCGCACAAGTTCGGAGAAAGTTTACTTTTGCCCCCCCCCCCCCCCCAATCAAGGGAATATTAATTTTGGCAACCTGCCTGATTGTGAGATTACTTCCACACGATGAATTCGAGGGACATTAGATATTAAGATGACCCGTTTCGCGCAGATCCAAGTCCATTATTGCATACTTTATGTGTTGTCGTCATGAAGCACCTAAGCTTGTCCGTATAACTGTAATTTCATCGCCGCAAGCCATGCTCCAGATTTCGCGCAGAGTTTCGTGCAATATTTACTATGGGTCCCTCCGTTCCTTCACAACTTCGTGTTCTGCCATCACTGCTGATTAAACCACGTGGATGAATGGACACGGCATGTTGTAGTGCAAATCTTCAGGCAGTATGTCAGAGGAAACATCGGTCATGCTTCGGTGATTACACCGTCCGCGTCCAAGTCTTTATCCTACGCCCAGCGAACGCCCTATCTTCCGTATTCTCTCCTGACCACGAAATCCCACCATTTTCCACATAACTCCCCTCGAGTCTCCCTGGATACGCCACTGCTGACCGACCTTGACCTTATCTGCCACCAGTTTGCAGTTCTGCTGTTGGTGGCTCTCGCCGGCGCCGCCCCGGCCAAGGAAACTCCTGCCAAGGATCTGAAGGCGGACGAGTCCTTCCTCTACCCGGCCCTCTACAGCACCAGCGTCTACACCGGCCACCCCTACGCCTACGGCTACCACTGTGAGTCACAGCTCCATCGGATTCATCCAACGGTTGCGTCGATGACTGGTGATGACTTGTGGTGACTTGGTGACACCCGTTTCCCGTATCGCTGTCCGGGATCTGTCTCGTTTTTGTTCGTTCTTGGTTTGCTATGAAAACTTCGCCATCCTGATGGTGCGCTTCGTTTTTGTCATACCTAGCCCATGGTCTACAAACGGCAAAAAAGTCCTGTACCGTTTATCTGCCCGCGGAGGTCTTGGAAATGTTTCACTCGTTCTGATTCATTGTAATAAAAACAACGCTGGTAAGACAGTGTTAGTAGCCTTATTCTTCGGAGAAAACCGGGGGAATGGAGATATATTGCGTTGATATTTCGGCAATATGCCTTTATCGAGACAATTATTGTTTCGATAAAGTCATGTTGCCGAAATGTCAATGCATCTACATCTTTTTTCCCCGGGTTTTTCTCCGAGGTAGAAGGCTATTACTACGGTCCTACTTATATGCATAGTGTTGCTCGCAAATGCACTGAACAACTTGTATTAGTTACATTGACCGGCTCAAGAAGTGCATTAAGACAATTAACAGCAGATGATATATCAAAATAGAGGAGGATCTGAATGTATTTAACTAAATGATAAGTCAAGAGTACATTAATAGGCTCAATGAAGGCCAGTCTGCTTTCTTGGGCCACTCCGGTGTTACCGTTAAACGAAATTTCCGATGCTATTTGATATGAAACGAATCTTTGGACTCGTCATTTCCGGTTTATATGCATTTAGTTATCTATCTATTTATCCACTTGGGAAACTGCGCGCGTTTTCAGAGTGAAAACACAGCCGATGGTTTCAGCGCATCAGGATCGTAACAACTACACCGCTCTGTTCTCTTCTACCTGCTCATTCGTTACGTCGATGTTTTTCCAGACGCTCCTGCCACTGTCTACGGCACGGGTTACGGGTATCCTTACCTCGGCGGACATCACGGCGGATTCCATGGAGGATTCCACGGAGGATTCCATCACGGATTCGGCCACGGTCACGGAGGACTCCTCTACTGAGATGATGTACCTTAGCTGCTATGAGCTACGTTTCACTTGTCTTAAAAAGGCCTTTAGCGTAGTAAGTTCGGCTGATGGATAGAGGAATCAGCTGGTTTTAAGGGGCGTAGTGTATTGTGTATTTCCATCCTCAATATACACATTGAGCCTACATTTGCATTCGCATTTGCGGAAGGACAAATATCATGTTTCTCCATCTTCTGCAGTAGCACCGCATACTTCTGGACCAAACTCGACGAGCTGACGTTGACAGACTGTTCGACAGAGCGAGCGTGCGTCGTTTGCTGCCGGACTTCCAATAAAATGCAATGCAGTTGTGACCGTGGGACAATCTAAGAAAACGTGCAGGCTAGATATCGTTCCAAACATCAATGACGTCCACGCGCCGCTATGGCTTTAATGATAAACTTGCAACAATGCATGCTTTGTCACGAGCAAAGCTGCTGGCCGGATTACGTGCTTCTTGAGTAACTAAATTTTTAGAGCGAGAGAGACGGAACCGGAGCCTTCTGGGCTGTAAACTCCAACTCACTGCGACTACCTACCGGAAATGTTTGCGTTTTTTGCAGAGCCATAATAAACAGCGCAGTCGTAAAAGGCTTATATTTCATCTGTACAAATTACGATGTCAGGAAAACGATAACTGGCGAAGTTTGGAGCGGTCGATTTGTTTCAAGCTATCTCGCGAGCACTGCATTGGGGAAAACTCTCGTTATTGAAGCATCATGAAAGTCGGTCCCCCAAAGGCATTGGGAAGACTCTGCCTACTGAAACACCATGTAACTCGGCCCCCCAAAGGCTTTGGGAGAACTCTGCCTACTGAAACGCCATAAAAGTTGGTCCCCAAAGGCATTGGGATGACTCTGCCTACTGAAACACCATGAAAGTCGGTCCCCCAAGGCCATTGGGAAGACTCTACCTACTTAAACACCATGTAAGTCGGTCCCCCAAAGGCATTGGGAAGACTCTCCTTATTGAAACACCATGAAAGTCGCCCCCCCCCCCAAAGGCATTGGGCAGGCGTGATGGCATTCCTTTAGAAATACGTCTGACTCCATTTCTTTTTTAGTTTCTGGCCAATATCATCTTTCTTCACATCATGATAGCTAACCAGAAAGACCATGTGTACCCTATCACTGCGACAAAAATGTTATGCGAAAGACCAGCCCAATTGTGAGATACGCCTTGTCCTGACGAGCATTTTCAAAAAATGGATATGAGCCTGTAAGCATGAGTGGAGTATTGCACCTCTTTAAAACGGACTCAGTTCCTCGCAGTGTTTGACTTAAGTCCCTCAAAACACGACCGACATCACCAAAAACATCATTCCTAAATTAACAGAACTGCACAGCTATTTATGTCTTGGGGATTTCTAGTCCTCAGACACCAACTGGTTTGTAAGGTCCCATTTAGGCTTGTACGAATAGTGCACTCGCCCGCGTGAATTATTTCATCAGCTGTCCCTGAAAGATAAATCATGGTGCGTTTGGCAGCAGACAATACGGTGGAACGACTCCCTCGTAAAACCGTATGCAGATTGAGAGCAGTTCTCACAAACATTACAACTGAAAGGACGACTCCACCCTCCCATTTGTTTGTTCAGAAAATGAATAGGTCAAGACCTTCTTGCTAATGATTTGCCAAGCCAGCAAGTCCAACGATATCGGCTCACATGCCTCAAAAACTCGCCATCGCTAAGGTTAGTAACGTTATTTCATTCCTCCGAGTCGGTAGCTGTCAGAACTTGTAGTTTGCTTATCAGCCGCTGGATGGCGAGCACACAGTTTTTGCGTCTCGTGGCCCGTTTGCAGAATTGGAGGGTTTCACCGGGCGGATGGCACGGATTAATTGGTTACTTTTAGTTTTTAGGTCAGTAAGTTTTGACTAGTTCTAGCTTCAAGTAATTAGTCAATCAATTAAGTCATTGTCTAATTAGTTGCTGGCTTCCATTTGTATTGTCAGTTAGCATCCTTTGTTGCTTCTCGTGACCTGCCGTTGCCGATCTTTTCTGTTACACGCGATGCATTTTATGTCCTGTCGCCTCATCGGTTTCCGAAACAGTTTCGCAAAACTTGACGATCCAAGAACCACACTGCGTAGACACATTGCCACCGCGTTTTTTTACGTGGTGTTACTTCCGGGCCACTTTCGGGCCGCTTGACGTCACTCGTCGCGGTTTGACCTCGACCTCGGCGATGGGGGGGGGGGGAGAGCAGATAAGCACTCAGGGAGACCGAGATGTGCGTGCTTCTGCTCTAGACGACAGGAGCCCATACACAAAACCAATGCATTCCCGAGCCAACACGTTTTCGCCTTTCATACAGAAATATGGAAAGTTAAGATAAATAAGTAGATGCATGATAGATAAGATGGAATGTGGACATACAAGGCAGGTCGATGAGGAGACACATTAGGATCTTCTTAAAAAGCGACAGACACAGGATTTTTTATGCATTCATTTTTCTTGCGATCCTCCCGAGTAAAAAAGCTTAAGCGACTTTGTGCCGTGCTTTTCATTAAAAATGCTCCACATTCATACCACTGCAAGGCGTGAGGATGGGGATGACCTCAGCGAAATGCACGTGAGCCATTCTATCGTTTATTTTCGTAAATGTCTAGGGTGCCGAGGGAAAATGTTATATCATAAGAAGCAAAGTGAGCACGCTCCTTGCCTGAAATCAGCCTAAAACGATACCAGCTCCGTCGGACAGTTTGCGGTAGATTTTTCGAAATAGATTAGATTTTTCGAAATAAAAAAAATGTCTGGCCGAGATCTGTTTGCTGCTTAGAAGTGTTTGTGATTGCAAACGTACCTTCCTGTTTCTGGAAGCTTTTATGACAGCAAGATGCTCCCTCACGCCCAATCGAGATGGCTATCGATGTTGCCCGAATGCCGCCCGGGAATAATGGCGGTAGAAGAAGCTGATGAAGATGTGCTTTCTGCGTCATCGACGCCCGTTGATTCGTCGCTTAAAAGGAGTTTGGATTTGAGGCCAAAGGCTCGAAAAATATAAGGGGTTTGGAAAACAAGTTTTCTTGGGGGAGAACAAAACGTTTTTATGGTTGAAGTGTGTGCTGAATTGCAAGTGTGCGTGGAGTATAACACGATTTAAAATTGGTGATTCAAGTTAAAGTTAACGCGGTGGATCAAATTCAACATTATAACCATAGCAACATGACTTGACAATATACAGAGCGTGTCTGTGTGCTTAACTCACCAGAAAGATGATGTCGACTTCATCTCTGGTGCAATCAGTTCCTAAAACAACAGCACAAAGTTTTCTAGGGCAAGAAGGTGCAATTTTTCCCGAAATGGCTTTTCTTGAACTGTAAGATCTTCCGCTGCGAAAAAATAACTGTACAAAAAAATAGCCAGAGTTGTCTTGGTATCTTAAAACAGCGCCAAAAACAGGCACACGTGTCATTTCTACGGCTTCCTCAGTGCCGGTTTTATGAAACTTAAACACATTTCTCAAGCTATCATACGTGTGTTTATGTCCAGAAAAAGGCTATGGAAGAGAAATCTCGGCTCCGAACAATCATGTGCAACAGCATGTGTTATAGGACCAATACACGAGCGATTAGATATCACAGATTACAAGTGATCAGCGTACACCACAAGCGAACGAAATATGGGGCAGAGATACCACAAAGGGGGAATCTAGTACGTGGGGGGGGGGGGGGAGGGGGACCAGCTGTCACGACGGTCCTTATGTGTTCAGGGTTAGCTTGTGCCGACGAATAGCCGTTGATTCAGCAAATTGCCGGGGAGTGATATATTTGCAAGTGCGCAACATTTTGAGGGTGAGCTTTTCTGGTGGCATGGGATTGGTGGGCTGCTTTTTTAGTATGTGATGGCAAAGAGGAGTTCTAAATGCTTTATTCTCCGTGTCCCAGATACGTTCATTATGCCTCGTTCACACATGACACGTTGTCTCACCAATGTAGAAGGATTGTCTTTCAAGGCTGAGTTCCCCATTAACAAAGTGACTATTCTATGACGTCACAAGTGTTTACGCCATACGCAAGCAACTACACTCCAAGTCGTAAAAACCGTTGTCACGAGCTGACCAGCGACATCATATATTAGAGCTTGCTGAAGGCGTTTGACAATAGGGAACGCGGCAAAGAGGTACGCGGCAAAGAGGACGACGTATCTCCTAGATGACGTTGCGCGTTGTACACCTGCCCTCCCCACCCGCCTGACAGGTGCTGCACGCACAGTTACCTGTGGGTCGTTGTGTGAGAGCCAGGGGAAAAAGGATCAGTCGGTCCTTTAACCGGTCCTGTTCAGTTGTATGCATCCACTCGACAAGGGGATGCAGAATGGACGTAGTTCTATTGAGTTTAATATTTAGTTATGTTGATCTCTGGAATGAGTATAGAGAGAGAGAGAGGAGAAGAGAGAGATAGAGAGAAGAGGAGAGAGAGAGAGAGAGAGAGACGAGAGAGAGAGAAGGAGAGAGGAGAGGAGAGAGAGAGCGAGGGTAGAGAGGAGAGATAATATATATATATATATAGATATATTATATATATATATATATATATATATATATATATATATTTACGCATGTTTTATGTACATATGCACATGTTGATATGCCTATGTTTTATCACTCGGTGGATGGGAGATGTTGTTTCCATTTCTCGCGCGAGTCTGATGCATCGCGCATTTTATCACGCGCAGTGCAGTCATTTTAGGTGAAGATGCTTCCCACCTTTATCATCCCTTTTTGCACCGCCGTAGCATCTGAACCGAGACATCTCGCTGGCAGGATTGTGAGTGGAGCACTGGGCTCCACTCTGACACTGAGAAAGAGAAAAGCCGACGGGAAGCAACCCGTAAAGGGAAGCCTGTTGGTTGTTGTTGGTGAAGTTGTGCGTCCTGTTTGGGGCTTAGTTTCAGACATCATAATACTTGTGATAACTGCCAGTTGCGCCTGGACTGAACTCGAACTTGGAATGCAAGCTTTGTGAACTTCAGCCTCAACAATGCGGTCAATTAAATTAAGAAATAATTTGCTGATCAGTGTCAGTGATACTCGCCTCTAGAATCAAAGTATTCGGTGAGAGTAAAGCAGCTCTAATTGGGGTGACAAGTGATTTTCAGAATCAGTTACATAGCTCTTAGCAAAACACCGCCGCTAATTTTAAAGGCTGAAATATTCAAACACCGGCCAGTTTACTTTTTGCGGTATAATTAATTTTGATGTCAGCAGAATAAAATATATGATGCTCAACAAGAACTCCTGTAATCAGCAGTCACTCCCGATACTCTAATAAATATATCATAGACTCGCTGTCGTACTTTTGTCACTGCTATATGACACCACTGGCGGCTGATCCAGCGACGGGCCGGAACCGTCCGGAACCTTATCCAGTCCTTCCGGGAGAGGAGCAAAAACACAACCTTGGCCCACACAGCCAATCGCGGACACCCTTGGCAGCGCAACCAGCCTCCGACATCCGCTTGGAAAGCGGCGTGCCGTGTTTTTTTATTCTTTTTTTAAGCGTTTTTATGCGAGTGGTCGTTAGTGCTGGAGCTCATGGCATTGAAGCAGGGATGAAAATTTGTGCCAACGCATTGCACGCATTCGTCGCACGCCGTGCTTACGAAGCGGAGTGTAACATCTCACATTTATTGTCCCTGGAAATTTCAGTTCTTTTTGAGTTTTTTGCTCAAATAGTAATCCCGGTCCAATTTTAATGCCCACACCTTGCTTCTATTGCACGCCATCTTTTCTTTAGTACACAAGATACCTTGTTCACACTGCGATTATATGATCTAGGCATACAGCGAACAAGTAGCTTGACCCAAACATGTAAGAGAGTAGGTGATGGACTAAACCATGATGAGCGATTTTTCTGTCGCAGCATGGAGCTATCAACGACGCATCGCTGATTCAATGGTGATCATTACAAACAGGGCCAGCGGTAACCCTGTATGCATTTGCCACACAGCGGCAGGTCTAACGTTAACTCAAAGCACAAAACGTCATACCTCCAAGTCATGCGTGTCGTTTTCTTGAGCATAGCTGCACAACATTTTCGCTGTTGGGATATAGTGGAGCATCAGTCCCCATCCTGCTTTGAGGGGAGGGGACTGACCGACTGAAGGCATTTTTAAAGGCAAGTAAAGCATGTCTCATAACCGCTAAGACGCATCAGCTCAATTCTTCGCTGACGATGTGTTCCAGCTTCATCTTTGACCAATAAAACAAAGTCAGAAAGTAGCTAAAGGATTGAAAATGAAGCGGCAGACAAAACCATCACCTTACATGTTGGACAGACACCGTTTGCCGCAAATCAAATGCTATCGGCATCACACCGACCGGCATCACAGCGCACCGACAAAGACACCTTTTTGAGCGATGAGAATAGACACGGTACACTTCTTTCAATTAAGCTTTCTTGCTATTCTAAGGCCGTATCAGGAGCCACTCAAAGTGTTACCATTCAAAAGTTAAACAGCACTCATAACAAATCGTCTCCCTCAGTTTTCAAGCGAGCATTTGCTTCTGCGAGCGCCAGCCCAGCTCATAAAAAGTCAATGGAGTATTCATTCACTCGTTTTTCCGTCAGTTGAAGGCCTGGTGCTGCCGATGACCCAGCGAAATTGGTTCGTGCAAACTTACAATTCAAGCAGTTCATACAAGTTAGCAGTTTCAGCAATCCATGCAAACTAGCAATTCAAGCAATGCATGCAAACTGGGATGACCCATTCCCCACCCCATAGAATAGAGGTTGCAATCACAAACATGACGCCATTCTAGCTCATGCAAGCTGTCCTGACTCCCCCACTGCACAAGGCACCCATCACCTAAAAACTGATCATTCATCTCCCCCTCAAAACAGAGCCTGGCTCCGCCGCTGCGCACGCCGCCGCATCACACACAAAAACAAGACCAGCCATCTCCCCGCAGCAGGGAGCCTGGCTGCGCCGCTGCGCACGCGAACAACGCATAAATTGGGACAACGCACTGTGCCGACGATGTGGCGTAGAAACGGCGGGAGCGGGGGTGCGGGAGCACGTCAAGCCAAGCCAAGCGGCTCGGACCGGGTCGCCGCGGCGCAGCTGTGGGTCCTCACCAGACAGCCGCTTGTTCACCAGACAGCCGCTTGGCGCTTCCGCACGCTGATATGTAAGTTGTCGGCTAGTCGCTTTGAAGTTGGACACGTGTGAAAATTGCTTTCGGGCTTGTGTGGGGAACGTGCTTGATCTGTGTGCTGAACTTACGCTTATGCTCTGAGTGCTATGATGATGATGCGTAGGGGACGATGTTTTACTTCGTTAAATGATCGACTCATGCTTAAATATGTTTTTTGTGTGGATAATTATTCTATTAATATCGGTGTGTCCTTTTGCGCAAGCATTCGAGTGGAAAGCATCGCTCATTCGAGAGATGTCGTAGGATCTAGAGATGTTGCGGCACTCATAGAAGTCAGTTCTAGAATTGTCGGGTAGGCCCCGTCCAGTCCAGCGCGTGTTTCATTCAAGTCACGACGGTTAGTTCCCGACTCCGCCACCGACATAGAGTCAGCAACTCTCTGAGCACGGTTTTTAGCACATTTTTGTCGTTTAGTTGGGTCCATCCAAGTCTGGAAAGTGACCACCATCTGGCTGCCAGCCTGACGTGTTATCTTCCGAACCATGGTCAAACGGAAAGCTTTCCTTCTCAATTTCCCGTAGTACATAATAGCGGGAAATAACAATTTACAAAATTAAAATAGGTTATATTGATGCTTCACTTTTTGTTACCTTTTATGCTAATATTTTACTTTTCCCATTATCAGAGCACAAAACACATCGCGATCATAATATTTTTAACGTGTTACTGGTTCAAGGCGTGACTTCCTAGCATGGTGGTGGGAAAGTGCATGCAAATACTCCCTCACTATCATAATACGTACCAAGAGCATCATTTGCTGTATGCCTGGCTCCACGCCTTTTTGTTTTTCAGAGTATTGTTTGGGAGAATACCAGTCTATGGGATCATTGAAACATTGGAAAGCTGTCGGGAATGCACCGACCTTATTTATGGCTTAAGTTGTGATGACATCTCTTTCATTTGCAGTCTCATGCGGTTTTTTGCGCTTGTTGCCAATATCTATTTCCTCAACAATTTAAGCTGTTAGGTGCATTTGCGAGAAACATTATGCGTATAGATAAGACGGTAGTAATAGCCTTATTCCTCGCAGAAAAAAACAAGGAGAATGAAGAGACAGATGGGTTTATATTTCGGCAACATGCCTTTTCCGAAATCAATTACTGATATTCGTTTCGATAAAGGTATGTTGCCGAAATTACGTAAGCTGTTCAGCGCATAAGCGAGGAACATTATTCACATAGATAATACGGTAGTAATAACCTTGTTGGTCAGAAAACCAGAAGAATGGAGATATAGTTAGGTTGATATTTCAGCAACATGCCTTTCTCGAAAACTTGTACTCTTGTTTCGAGAAAGACATGTTGCGGAAATGTCAACCTAACTATATCTCTATTCTCGTGGTCTTCCGAGGAATAAGGCTAATACTACCGCCTTATGCACGTTGCCGAAATATCAACGCATCTACTTCTCCATCTCCTGGTTTTTCAACGAGGAATAAGGCTATTACTTTTTTCCCGATTTTTCATTGTCCACTAGGATTCCCAGCATCTGTTTAATGTTTTGCTTCCGCGCTGAGCTCTGTGCAAGACGAGACCAGACAGTCATGAAGAACCCAGGAAGCCTAGACAATCCAGACAGTCACGAAGAGCCCAGACGGCCCAAACAGTCCAGACAGTCATGGAGAGTCTAGACAGCCCAGACAGTCCAGACAGTCACGAAGAGCCCAGACAGTCCAGGCAGCCCAGACAGCAATGAAGAATGATGTCTGGGGTCTGCTAGAAATATAAACAGTTCAACAACGGGCAAACACGGCTCGTATTTGCGGGGTTGGCGCACGCGGGCCATCATTTACGAGTTTCATCGCATTGATAAATGATTTAGTTCAGCACCATCATCATCGGCTAATTCCGATCGGTACGCTCTTAAGAAAGCAATACTGTTACAACTGCCGAGCACAGCTCAGTTGAGTTTTCAGGAAAAGGTGGCGCAAATGTTTTCGAATGTGTTGCAATATTATATTTTTATAATACTTTTGTCATGCAATAAACATTATATTTAGGTAGCAATAATTCACCGAGGCCCGTTGTACAAAACTGCTTGGTGTAAGTGGTTTTATCAAGCGTGGTTGTCGTGCAACATTGCAAAATGTTATAAGTGTGAAATTGATCTTGTTAAATATTGGCACGACAGTCTTCCGGCGTCAATGTCTCTAAAATAAAAAGCTCTAACTCAAATCCAAGTTTCGGTTAACCGTGGTGGCATGACCACGGGATCATTCCGTCTTGGCTGAGCAGAAAAGACGCGATGAGATTCCACAAATGCAAGTCGTTGAGAGCAGCATTTCACGCGCCACCCAAAGTGCAGAACATGAACCCACCATTTTGTTGTTTTTTTGGGGGGAGGGGAATTCAAGGTATGCGGTGTCCGATCTCGCAGCCAGAGCATATAAGGGACTTTGAACTGTAAACGATAGTGACAAAGCTCCTGATTGGGCGCGTTTGGCGCGTTTTGGCGCGTTTGGCGAGTCCTTCACGTGTGTTTGCAGCACTGCGTCTTTTAGGTGTGACACCGAATTTTTAAAAGCAATTTTCTGTGCCCACAAGAGCTTTTCTTGCTATATGCTCATAATCACGCAATTAGTCATCATGAGTAATGTGTGCGTGTGACACGCATACTATGCCACACGGCAGATTTCAGTTTGTGCGGCGCCCTTGCGGGATAGTTTTGACCACACGCTTGCTCTCAGCCTCCCCAGGTGGCGCTTGCGCATGCGCGGAGGCTATATGTGCAGAGCTATCCCGATTCCCTAGGCCCGGTGAGTCAGAGGACTGCTCCGGTGACACGAAGGGGGGTCGTGTCCTCGGGGGAATACCACCGGAAGAAAGGCCGGAAGGCAGACGATGGGCGTGAACCCAGCGCTGGTACAGCGTTAATCCCATAGCGAGGCATCACCGTCCAGTTACTATCATTTCCTAGGCATCAACCGGTCGAGAAAAAGTCTAACGATGTCAGGCTGGAACCTTAGATCTCCCGCCTGTGTTGGCACGTGTATTTTCCAACTGCGCCACCGAGGTGGCCATGTGTGAAAAGAAGTTTGTTTCCAACGGTGTGACACCTCTCGGGGTGAATGCAAGCTTTCTAAAAAAAAAATTATCTACATTGTACGCCAGCAATCAACGAGAGCACATGTTAAATCATTTGAGCTATCTTTCAATCGTGTCAAGAACTCTACAATATTTTTCAAGCATTAGACCCGCATTGAGGAAGTTTTCACCTTTGCCCTTCGAGGGGAGGGCACACAATCCCCCCTGACATATCAAAAGTAAGCCAACAGGGGCCGCTCAGAACACGACATTGTAAAGATCTTGCCGAATTTCACTGGGATGTGCGTTTAAACTACTGGAAATATTCCAAAATGAGACTGGATTAGCACTCTCCTACCACTAAGTTAGAATATCCCTTCTAACTCAACAACTTAGCATGCTACGACAATGACAAGACACTGTCGAATAGCTCATCAAAACGCTTTCAGATAGGCACTAGTGGACATTGACAGATATATCCTGCGATAATGTCACGTCAGGTCAAGGAGATCAAGGTGATCATTGCATTGGTCCGACCGGCTATATCGCGAATTTAACAAGCCATGTCAATTGGGGAGCCTGGTCATAAAACTCGTTCAAGACATAAGGCATGTGTCATTAAGTCTTAAATCGTATGCTCTCCAAACAGCTAAACCTGCTCACGAGGAACAAAGTTTGACCTAGCCTCACCCTTAACGCTCTAACACCACTCGAGCCACCAGGACGGTAGCGATACGCTTCATAATGTTTTAGAAGAAAAAAGTAGTTTAAGAAAGATCTTTTGGAGTGCATTTCCTGCGAAAAGTGGGCATTGTATGTCACTTTCCAGCCTATGTCACCGAAAAGACCTTGTGAAAAGCGTTATAGAACATAAACTGTCGGTCTCAAAGGACCTTTTCATCTCCACAGGATGTGCAATAATGATGTAAGCTCAGGTACCCCAAGTTTCACTGCTCAGAAGTTATTTCGGAAAGCCTTACAAGTGGCCCGCACGCCTTCCCGGCCCCCTCGTAGGAAGGGTTAAGTATTTGCGAGGCTTGGAGCCCGCGCTCAGTGTCGGGCCTTGGCAAAGTTCTTTTATATTCGGAGCGTGCTTCCCTGGGGGCTCCCTCAGCGGATGGATTCCGCATGAATGACGAGGACATGGCATATTCTCATCATCCGTCCGTAAATACGATAGCGTGCACTCCCTTGAAATATAACAGCTTTCATTGCATTGCCTCTGACAGACTCACATCACCGACAGTTTGCAATGTTGAAAAGGCGCTAAACTTACGTTTTCTGTTATGCTGAATGCTACAGTAGCCACTTAAATCGCGTGGCAAGTGCCCGTCAAAAATTTGCGAAAAAAATATGGCGGCTTGAGGCGCATTACAAAACGGTTATTGTGCATTCAAATGAAACGAGTATATCAAACATGCCATTCACGCCCCGTATTGTGCATCATACGTAGGGTCGCTCATTAATATGCGGTTGGGTGAAAGAATTGTCGTAAGCGCCTTCAGCCGGCATTTTATATAGTTGGGTTGATATTTCGGCGACAAGCCTTTATCGAAACAATAGCAACAGTGAAGTCGAAGTTGTCTGCCGATGATCCTACTCAATTCTTCAGGTTTTTTTTTGAAACAGCAGACCACAGTGTTTACAGGACACCAACATTCAGGGGATGAAACAAAGACCGATTGCCAGCCATTACCACGATACAGTGCCTGTCTGAGAATTAGCATACGCGAACATACGGATTGCCTTAGGCGATTTGTGAAAATATTAAGAGTGATAACAATCTTATTTGAAACCCCGACGAGATGGCATTATATTACCACGATAACGGCTCTTATCACGGACATAAGATTTCCTCAGAATGCAACAGGGAAGACCCAATTGTTATTTTAAATTATTACTGTGCATTGCCACACAATTTGGAACTTTTACTTTTCGTAAGGCAGAAATTCTTTTTCTAAGGCGGGAAGTGAAACTTTCACTTTCACGTTCCGTGAGGCGAAAATTTGTTTGGTTCACCATGTTCATGCAAATATGACCATGTCTTTCGTCGACTCGCTGGTATACCGCCCAAAAAGGTGCATCACTGGCGTGAGTGTTCAGTTTTCCATTTCTTGGCCATTCGGAACTCGCACGCAGCTTAGTTGCGCCAGCAGCCAGTTCCATAATACGAAGCGGTAAATTTTGTCCGTTGAAAATTTACTCAGGGTAAGCACATGGGAAAGAAATGTGCCTCTTCATCTGATATTTTGATTTTTGGCTGCTAAGGGATAGCGCAAGTCTACAAAGCCAGGTATTTCTTCACAGCTCTTCACAGTCCTTAGTACAATCTGAAAGGTGTAAAATCACAGTTTCACTTTTTCCAACACACTACTAGATTTTGTGATGGAAAACAGCCGCAAAACAAAGGTTAATTGGAAAATTGCACTGTTATTGCAAGCATTTGCGCACATGTCCATGCTTGCAGTAGCGAATCAATATTTCAACATAATACAAACGTTACGTTTCACCAAAGGAATCCATTCCTCATCTAGAACAGATGAATTTCTATAAAGCCCATAGCATGTTGAAATTGCAACACATTCATGCCCCACGACCCATGCGACGACCCATACCGTTCTCCGGGCAGGGGCTTACCATCAACGCCTGAATCAACGCCCATTCCACCGCCCGCAGAGTCCGCTCCAAAATGTGGACAACCCCCGCCGTCGTCTGCGGCGTCTGCCTGGCATTAGTGACGTCCGCCCCGGCCATCGACGACGCCGCCCCCGATAACTACGTCTACGACTATGACGACTACGCCGACTACGGCCCGACCAAGGAATCGCTGCCGTTCACTATCTTCGACGACGTAAAGCCGCGTCCGCCTGCGCCTGACGTCAAGCTGCCGTCAGCCTGCGCCTGGGCTGTGGTCCAGTGCTGCGCCAACCCTGACGCCATGGTGAGGCTGAGGCCAGGGGCGCGCCCAGGCTGGCAGAGGGGTGGGATGCTGAGGGCAGAGGCACGGCCAGGGTTGCAGGGGAGAGGGTTTTGAGTGCAAGGTGCACCCACGGTGGCAGGGGAGGGGGCAGAGGCAGAGGGGGCAGAGGCACACTTAAGGTTGCAGGGGGGGAGGAGGGGTGGGGGCAGAGGTACACCCGGCGTGGCAGGGGATGGGGCGCTGACCGGAAGTGCACGGGAAGGGGCTATTCAACAGTTTCCTAGTTATTCAAATTTCATTAGACCATGTGTCTCCTCTTAAAGCCAACCGTAACAGCAACAGGAGAGCGGTGTCCATGATGGTGGTGTTTCGACATAAATGACGTGATAAGAAATAATTTGATGAACGCTCAAATCTCCTGTAGGTGCACATGCCTTACGCCCCTGGTTTTCTCTTTTACTGCTTTGTTTTCATGTCATTGGCTCGGGCTGCATTGACGTAGTTCTTAGCCTCAAGCAGCCTTAGACGTTGCATACGTTGATGACCAAAGGGTAGTTATTATACACACGTGTCGGGCTGAAGCTCGTTTATTTAGCTTCGCTCGTACACAACTGACAGCCATGAGACCCGTAACAAATGTGAAGCCTATGAATACAGCTACTCTGATATCCAAGTGTCAATGACATTCCCACCCCACATATGTAGGGGTTGGGGGGAAGGGGGCGCGTACTGAGAACGTGTTTCTCGCTGATATATTTACATGCTTTCCATTTATCTGGAGGACTTTTGGCACGCGTCGGGTTATTCGACAACAATACGTGAATTGCGATCCCCGTCCGAGACTTACGCGCATCCCCCCTGTCTCCCCCCGAATATTAGCACCTTGCAACGCCTCTGACGGAGGGGTCCCGAGTGGCTTTATTGGTGGCGAGGTCAGCCTCAAGTGGCCAGGAGGGCGCTGGTCTAAGCCAGCTGGTCTAAGCCAGCTGTGTCGCGTCTCACTCGTGTGAGGCCGCCTGGGGCTTGCGCCGACGATGTTTGTGAAGCCGTGGTGAATGTTTCACGCTATGGTGCTGAAACCTTTTGGATATTTTGGGAAACGGTTTTGCCTTCTTTCTGTGCAACACCATTGACTTGTGCTGGTTTTTGACAGTGGGACATGATGAGTCTTTGACCTCTCCCTCCCTCTTTTATCCTCGGTTTCGTGCTCATATTTTTTACATAACAGGCTACGACTCAGAAAAATGTCTTTGCAACGTGGGCCGAGCGAGTTCGTTGAGTACGACGTGGCGTAATGGCTTCATTGTATCGCGCCCTGGCGTCATTGCATCGCGTCATGGAGTCATTGTATCGCGTCATGACGTCACTCTGTCGCGCCATGGCATCACTGTATTGTGTCATGACGTCATTGCATCGCGCCATGACTTCATTATATCGTGTCGCGACGCCACGCATGGGGGAATCGCATGGTATGTTGTTCTAAAGGCTTAATCCCCTTTTGTTACAGGGAAGCCGAATCGGCTGTTTTTCAAACGTTGGTTGCTCCGGCGCCTGGCTACAAGACTTCTGCAAACCAGAAACCAAACAGCTAGTGCTGAAAATGGTTTTGCAATCTTTCCAGTTGACGCATAAGAAATAGGGTTGGCTATTTGGGCGCTGCAACTGTTGTTGACGCAATTCTATAATTTCATGGTCATTTGTCGCCGCGAAATGCTGGAGTTTTATGTCAAAATTGACTCAAAATCCGGCGTTTTCCGTTTGCGGTCATGACAATTTCTGCATGGTCAACACGATCACTTTTCATCATTTCAGGCACGCTATAAGCCATTCTCGGTCAGTAAATTGTCATTCTCAGGTACATCGTGGAAACAGAACTGTCCAAATGCAACTATCTGTAAAGAGAAGGTGACAATGCCTGAGAACGACTGGGAGCCTATTGATTGTGTTTTGGTCGCTTTAGATACCATATTGTTGGTAACAGTCGACTGTGTCTGAAGAACTATGAGGCACAATCCACAACGACGGAGTCATTTCAGTTGGCTATGTGTACCGGCCATCGAGAACTGCGCCAAGAATGTGCGAATGGTAACGAATGTAAGTAAGTCGTGTGACTACGTGTGACTACTAAGCGTGTGATTCGGACACATAAGTGAGATAATGCACGGTTCGATCAGGTGAATCACCCTTAGAAGATAGATATATGAATCTGGTCAGGTTAATGCGTGTCTTAATAACGCCGACTCAAAAATTCGCAACCGTTGCGGAAGCCGCTGTGTCCATGCTAGCCTGACCAATGTGACGATACGTCTGGTGTTTTCATTCATTGTAAATATCTTCCACTGGGTGGTTCCCGGTGACCATTACACTCATGATGAAATACATCGCACTCGATAAAAAACTGTTTTTCTTGGTGCGGCGCGTGACGACGCAATGCCGGTGGTTAGCACTTGAAGATGCTTTCGTGACAAATTTTTACGTAGCTGTTTCCTCAGTGCCAACGAAACAACCGCCATGAAACGCTTTCTCATCACTGCGAGTCATTAAATCTTATAATGCATAGTGCAGTATAACACACAGCGAAACTATGGGTGACCGCTATGCGTAACTGCATTGCAACAGTGCACGCCGTGGGATGGCAATAAACTCTCCTCGGTTTACGATGTTCACTCAGATGACTTTTTCTACAAAGCTACTGGTGTAAGTTCAAAAAGCACTCACTTACCTCCTTGTAGCTTGGGGTCAAATTTGAGAGGAGTTTTCCTCCAAACTACCTTAATACTTAATGGCAGCCTACCAATCCTCGACGCGCGGGGGGAGGGGCGTTACGACATCACCAATATCGCATTACCGATATCATGGAAAGACGGTAAAAGTGACAATGCAAAATTGGTGTAGCTGATGGAATGTACACTTGAACGCTTTACAAAAAGGTCAGCTGGTGCGTTACCTCATGGAGCTATTATGTCGCCTCTAACGGACATCAAAGCCATTTTACTAGCATCAGCATTTTGCGGATAGTGACGATCTGGGGTTGCCTTACACACTCTGACATTTTGATAAGCATCAATCCCTTGCTAATTAAAAAGCTCGGTAAAAGTAGGCGCTTCTCTTTTGATCTTGATGGCCGTCACCAACTGACGTTCGTATAAAGATGGTTCTCGATGTGTTGGCAAAAATGATTCATCACCGCACAATTCTCGACCGATGCACGTTTCGTGGAATTCGAGACCGGGCAGTACGTGAATGCTCTGAAAACGTGCGATCGTTTAAGACATGTATGCGCACCAGCATCATTTATATTGCTGTCATCGTTAGTAGATTGTAGCCGGCATAAACCGTTTCCTTTAGCATTCTTCTCTGTAGGTCATCATCATTGTACACCGCCGATTACCTTAATGATTCTTTGAAATCAACAATCATTAGTTATATCATCATCATGTGATCATCACCACATGATCACTATCACCCAAATGTGATCGCAGATGACGTCAACGTCACTCGAATAGTCTCCTTCCACTTTCAGGACTCTGAGATCACGAACGCGACTCACAGGTCCTGACACACCAGAGGCCAGCACGTCGAGTCACCGTGCTCACCATGGCGTGGGAGGCTCAATTCAGCGAGCTACCGGGAATACATGACTATTCGCGCCACCTCGGTGCCCTCGCGACTAATTTTGGCTGTCCGCGCCTCCCACAAGGTCCTCAAGTGACTGAATTGGCGGTAGCCGGTGACTACCACTTCCGCGACGCTGTGACTGGTTGTCGTTTCTTATTTCGAGCCCCCGCGGACAGTCACGTGACATTTCGTCGGCGCATTCACGTGATCACGTGACGTTTCGCCTGGCATAAGCCAGCGGTCACGTGACAGACTCCCAGGACGCGCTGTGGCCACGCAACAGGAGCAGGAATATCAAACGGGCGACGCGGCCTTCCCAGCCCGAGATAAGCTGAATCAAAACAGCGGGCGACGCAACAGCTGCAGAAGATTGACACCCGTGATAGGGCGGTCTTTGATTCGGCGAGGCGTTGCATTGCAAATGTCTCGCGCGTCTTGACGCTGCGGTTATGCAGCGTGACGCTCTGGGCTGTCCTCCCGCTTGTGAAGGCAGCATCAGATCGCCACGATGGCTTCGGCTCCGCTGAACGTCGGAAACCAGATTCTTGCTGCAAACTCTGAACCGACTGGTCTCTTGCGGCCGCGGCTCCGGATCGTGGGTTTTGCCGGATCCGGCCAGATCCGGCAAATCCGCCAGGATTCTGGTTTGATGTGTAGCGCACAGTACTTGTCGACTTAGGGAGCATCCCCCCCCCCTTCTTAACACCTAAAACTCTTTAGTTTCTGACCTACACACCTGCGGAGATGTGCAGGCTCCTTCGCGCGGATTATTTCAAGATCACCCAGACACCCATGACGCAATGATAACGTCATTCAAATCCTAGCATTTCATGGGCCATGCGGCGATCAAGGCGAAAAAAGACATCCTTGCCGATTTGTTCACATGTGACGTTCCTGAGTGCGATTTCCAGATATAATGGCCGTCAACTCTCTCAATCGATGTTGTGCAAGGTGTGGTGACGCAATCAAGCAATTAAGTATTGTGAAAAATATTAACTACGTGGGGGAAATTGTGTCGTCTAGGGCAGTCCTTTCCACTTCAAAGTATACTTATTGTCAAAAGTGAGCTTATTTCACCACACCTGATGCTTGCTTCAATATCTTCAAATTTGAAGCATTGTCTTTAACGTCTTTCGCTGGGAACGCCCTGTTAAAGTCCTGTAGACAAAAATCCAATTCTACGGATTACGCGGGACCATAGGATAGTAAAGCCGAAGTAATAATTTTCCAAGACGAACTCTATTGCCTGTGACAATGGTGCTATTTTGGATATTACGTTTCGACCGGTTTTCTTCACCCGATTATTTTTCAAACAGTATTTCACCAACAGATGCCAGTTGATCATGCGATGTGCCTGCCAATGGCTGCCTGGCAGACAATACCTACAAGGCCTCATTCATGGCATTCGAGGACGTGCGGAGGTGCTTAGGAGGTGCGGTTCGCGACTGGCTGGTTTCCGCGCTCAGTGCACCGTGAATGTCATATGAATTATATAACCATGACACCCACTCACTTCACACTCATCACACGACAGCAACTACGTATTCCAGGAGTGAGACCATCCCAAAAATGCTGAGGATGCGGGTATCATTTCTAGGTACGTTCTTTCTTTGTAACTCCGTAGGCGCACATTCCACGATAACTCGACACGTGCCTTACACCCTCTGCCCTTAAATTTTGATCGAAATGGGTCATAATGGTTGCCATCAGCGCTGAGGTCGCCTATGACATTTCTTAATCTCTCATCTGCACCGTTTCGGAGTTAGAGCTTTCGGCAAGTTCGAATTGCGTGGTTGCACTGGCAATTTTTTCTCTTTTATGGCAATTTTTTGTGGCAATTTTTCCACTCTTTTAAAGAAAGTTTGGCAAACCTATGCGTTGAAATGTTCAGCAAACTGTCCAGAATGTTTTTATGCCGCTCTTAAAATCGCCATTGCAAAATAGATAATAATCAGGACACAGTGAACTTTTTTTGCAAGGCACGAAGAACAATTATCCTATCTGATATTGACCTTTTTTCTTGCTTGCGTTTAAAAGAGCGTGGTGTGGTCCTCAAGGTCCAAAAATAAAAGGAGTGGTCCTCCGCTTGATCATTTGGGACCTTTCAGAAAACTATACTTTCGTAGTTCAAGGCGAGGTTCAGCTGTTTCACCAGAATGCAAAGCAATGCACGCCGCATCTTTTCGTGGTATATTAACTAGAACCTGGACAGCTTACGCCTACGAATTATTGCGCGCTGTCAGACACGATGAAACATAATTTGCGGTTGCGGTCCATACATTTTTTCTATTTTCTATTTCTACAGCACCTTTTACCGGAAGTGAAAAGCCCCATTTCACACATGAAAAAATGTTTTTCTTTTCAGATGGATCCGCTACGCAGTGCAACAACGGGTCCAGTTCTTTAAATACTTAGTTTCATGAGGGGAACTTAAGCGCGAAGTGCAAGTGTCATAACGTCGCCATATCCTATAGGAAGAGCCCTTTCCACACGGTTGGGGACCTTGAAAAGGGTTGCTGCCGGTGTCAGCCTGTCGCGCTTCCATTCAAATTATCTTCTCTCTGCTGAGAAGCTATGCCAGCTGTTGCAGAGCAAGGCTAATGTGCAGACAGTATGTTTCCGCGTACCGAAAGGAGCAGTCCTTCGCGAAGAGAATGACCTCAGCACCAGATTGCCTACCGCTAAGACTGTCAATGGGACAATTCAGGCCTGCAGAGTAAGCCCAGCGAGTGCTCGGACCGCCACTGTCGGTGAGCTAGATTCAGGCGTTGAGAGGGAAGTAGCAGTCGCTTGATTTCAAGAGCATTGATAAGTCAGAGAAGTTAGGCTGAGTCACTGGCGCACTGAATCGACTTCCACGTGAATGCGAGCCATCTTGATCTAAGCTTAGTGCTCCCTCACAACGTCCTCATTTTCCGCCGCCTGTGCGGAGAGACGCGTGGGAGTTACTGCGCCGGCAGCCAACGGTGGATGGCTCAAATAAAGTGTAGTCCCTTATTTTGACATCCTTTCTTAACCTTCCAGGCCGATAACCACCTTTTTTGCTTTAAATTATGGGTTAAAACTACGCCACTTTACACGTGAACGACAATAGGCTCTAAATCACGTAGGAAAATGGTTCTGGTTGCCTCACGATATTCATAATATCACAATCAAGATTTATTGTGCAATGACGGTTCCAACTACAACACACACACACGTAGCCTAGAAGGTTTTTGAACCAATCTGACATCCATACTTGTAAGGTTTTCTTTCATCGTAGTAAAAAAAAGCCTCCGAACGTAGCCATTGAACTTCACAGCGGGAAAATACCAGAGGCTGTGACTCCGAGATCGCTCAACTCAGAGGCACGAACATGTCACAGGCGTCTCCAGCGCCGCTGACAGCCACTGTAACCCATTTGACCCAAATCCGAGAGATGAGGGTATAGAACTGACCCTTCAACCTGTCGATTTGTTGTGGAATGCCCTAGTGAGGCGCTCGTTTTCTGCAGACCGCAGATACACCTCTAATGAACAGTAAAGCTACGCCCATAAGCCAACGCCTCCGGAAACACCGATGTTAAGCCACGACTGAGTCATGCCTGAGGCGGTTGTACTCATGGTTGTAATCAATCACTGCACCACATCGTTTATCAACAGGACGCGCCTGCCCGACCTCATTAAAACCACAACGAGCGGAAAACCCGCTCACTCCACCCACTACTAAGCCGCGCCTTTGCCCACCACTATCTCGCCTGGCCGGCCGCAGGCGGCGTCGCCCAAAGCCGCGCCGCGGGAAATGCGGCATCCGTCTGCGCGTTTGCGGTTGAATTGGGACGACCTTGACGGGCCGCCAAGGTCACCGCGTCTGGGGTTGAATGTCGACGATTGCTGTTACGAGGAAGGCCTGCTTGAACGAATATTCGTCGGGCGCCGGTGATGGCTGTTGAGTGGTGAAGATCGGGCCTCTTGCTCGCGATCTGTCTACACATGTCTGACGACCTTCTGACATGAAGTGTTAGGTTAACTTACCTAGGAAAGCCCTTACTCAACACCGGTAGCGTTGTTGATGACGTTACGTTAATCCTTACCTTTTGAGGCATGTTACGACGATAAGATGGATATGAACCGGACGTACTTGACATAAGCAGGCCGCAAATCCTCCACTTTGCAACGAAACGTTATGACTAGCATTGCACGAACGCGTCTCCTACGCAATGCGCACCTTCACATATGCGCAGCACGTGCAGAAGCGAGCGTAAATGTGCGTTTCCTTGCAGCGCGCGCGTGCGTAATGACGCTCCCAATGGGTTAACTTTGCACGTCGCGTTCGTTGCCGCGCACGTGCACGAGTCACGATATTCCACGCGGAGACCAGACTCACGCGGGAACCAGACCCACGCGGGGACCAGACCCACGCGGAGACCAAACTCACGCGGGAACCAGACCCACGCGGAGACCAGACCCACGCGGAGACCAGACCCACGCGCCTCGCGCCAGTGATTCAGTGATCCGCGTGATTGCCGTAGTTGAAGCGCACACATTTGATCTCCGCGACTCGCGGTTTTCACGGAATCCCGGCTTCTGCACCAGATGCCACGAATCAGCTTCCGCTCCTCACTGCAAACATTGCCGCCCAATTCTAGATAGGAAGGCAGCGACGCCCTGACTCATCATGTCTTTGCGGGAATGTGGGAAGGGTCATTGCATGGCAAATGGCTTTTTCCATTCGTGAACGGATGAGCGGAGGTATATTGTATTGCGCTAGGTACATTGCCTTTCATTATATATACTTGCATTTAGGGCGCAACAGAAGAAAAGATAGCATTTCAACTTACACCTCATTGCTCTGCGTGCCTACACAGCCGCCCATAACGACCTAGACTTACTGCCAATCTGGCAACGGTATAACCATATACTGGATATATTCATTGCTCTAGGAGATAAACTAACATCCTCCAAAAACTTTACAAACAACAGCGGACGCGGTATGTTCAGGGTTCGTCTTAATGGAAGACCACGAGCGCGAGCCCACGAGCCCAGAATCCCACGCTTATCGATATTTATTCTTATGCTCTGGTCTGTTGACGTGTTAAGTAGTCTTGCTGGTTTTGGGTTTTTGTTTGCTAGTTTTTTGCGGCCTTTGTTTTAAAGTTACCATTCCCAGGACATACTATCTGTAATCAGAAAGGACGGCACGACTTAAACGAGGCAGCACGTTATGGTGTTTCGTTGTAGTTAAAGGTATTGCCAGTTTTTCAGCCGCTTTAACACGTTGGGCATTTACACATAGGTGGTAGTAGAATTTTCTTGAACAATTGCGATGGCTAGTACTTCGTCTGCCCTCTAAAGCATCACGCGCAAGATTATCAGCCTGAAGATTTCGCCGAGTGGTCACTCAGACTTCACTAGTTTTAAAGTACACGAGTTAGAGCGTGAGTTTTAAGGTAGTCCCTCAAAATGCAGCTAGAAACCTGGCGTCGCAAAGAAATTACAACGCAGACCGTTTGCTAGACGTTAGTGCAAAACATATTTTGAAACGATCTCTCCAAAGCATTATTGTTAAAACACCTTTAATCTGGGCTCAGTGGTACGTCACTTCCTTTTCGGAAATACGTTTGGTTTTGACATGTCTTGAAATAACCATGATTGACAATACAATTAGACGTGGCGGCTGTTTGATGGACGAATCAGCCTCCCGGAAGGCGTGGCTTCATCACCTTCAGGACGATACATATTGGTAGATCCAGTATAACGACTCGTGGAAGCCCTCCCCCCCCCCCCCCCACCCCTGAATCGCATACCAGTCCCCAAAAATCCTGCCTAAAGGGCGGGAATTTTTATCCCGTTGTGTCCACCTAGATCCACTCCCGATAAGGCGGCCGGATTTATTGGTATGTACTACGGCGCAAGGTAGTTTCTGCCGTCATGTTGCAATATGCTATAGCTTCTAGTGTAACTGCTGCAAACGCATCGTCAAAGGCTGCAGCATCACCGAGGCATGCCCATAACGCGATCACGTTTCGTTTTTCCCTGTGCATGCAATTTGTGCTCTGTGTTCCTCCTTTTAGGAGATTGGACTGACTGGCATACTAGGTTAAGATCTTATCATCGATGCTTTTGCAGAACGTGCATGGGCATACATGCTCACTGCAGAACAGACAGCTTCGGCGTGTTAGGGTACTTGTATTCCATACTTCCGTGCCACATATGGTATGAGGTGCATACACGATGAGAGCCAAACGATGAGATGCGTTAGTGTAACAACAACAACAAACATAACAAACACTTCACATGAACGCGTGTCGTATGAAACAGGTACAATTGTCGAGACTCGCAGGTGGTAGTAAAGCCATGCGTGGGTACGTCACGTTTTTCAAAGACTCAGAAGCCACTCATTCAGTTCTTTCTCACGCAACAACACCACTACAAAGGATGTTGATCTTATCCATCCTTATAGATGAAGCGTCTATTCATTCGGCGAAGCTAAGGAAGGCTGGGCCAAATTATCGCTCAAGCTTCTCTTCGAAAGCCTTGGGAATTTTGTGTTCCTCTCAAGGCTCCACATCACACCTAAAGGACAAAAACTGACAAAAATCGCCCGCAACCAAAGCCCATCTGAGTCTACCACTCCTGCCAACCATATTCGGGCTACCCTCCCACGGCTGCTGCTACAACATCATCACCGCACAGACTCGTCACTCTCCTCCAGCCCGAGCGCCCCCTGACGCCACGCATCAGTGCTTCCGCAGCGAGTCCAGCACCATCTTGAAGATGGTCTGCTTGATGGTCGGGGTGCACAGGTCGGTGAACCAGGCGCCACTGCAGCCGAGGCGGGCGAAGCAATCGGCGCGGTTGCTCTGCAATAGTGAGAGACTCTGTTAGAGTCATGAGTCACGAGAGTCGTGGGCTCTGCCGCAGGACGAAGGACGCGTCCCCTCCAATTTTTACGGAACTTTACATCGTGCCTGTTACACGATTTGGAACGACACGCATTGGAAAGCTCCATGCTCCATTTCATTTTTCACCCGTGGTAGAGCCATTGTCAATGAGAGAGGTCCTCCTTGTGGTTTAAATAAAACGACACTTGAAATCGCTTGATTTGGTCAACATCAACAGCGTTTGTTAATCGATAACAACAGGCTCACAGACACACGTAAACTGAAAACGTCTCTTAATTTGCTTTTTTGCAATCCGTTTTTAAAACTCGTGTCTGAGTCGCTGAATGAGTTCTGTATATTGTGCTACCTGGCACCAAACGTCAAAAAAATATGGACGCCAAAAGACGTCAAACGTCAAAAAAACGTCAAAGACTTCAAGACTTCAGACGTCAAAAAAGTAAATATGGTTATCAACAAGAATGCTTAATGACCTTCTACTTGACCGGGCCTGGGCACTCACCCGTCGGTTGGGGATGTCGCAGCACTGCACCACGCCCCAGGCGCAGACCGACGGCTGCGTCTGGTCCCAGCGCGGGCTCCTCGGCTGCACATCCTCGAAGATGGCGAACGGAAGCGACTTCTCCTCCCTGCGCCGCTGCTCCTCGTACTCGTCGTCGTACTCGTCGTCGTAGTCGTACTCGTAGTCGTAGTCATCGTCGTCGTCGTCGCGGTCGGGGGTCGGTGCGGCGGCGGCCAGCGCCACCAGAGCCAGCAGGAGCAGCGCGAGTGTGCTGGTATTCATGTTGGAGGACCTGCCGGCGCACAAGGCACGAGTTATAGGAGCGTTGTGGGAGCCTGTCACTGTCTCCAGTGTGAGCGTGTTCAAATAATGCAATTATGCTTGCCGCGCGCTCCAGTAGTGAGTACCAGGTCCAGCGAGCATCGACCCCTTGTAGCGAGCATTGACCCCAAACCTCAGCCCAACTCCTTCAGACACCCGATCACGGACATCCGCACGGCGGAAGTGAACAACGCCACCAAGCCATAGAAATATTGTTCAGTGCGCTTTTTTCAGCTCGTCGCCCCGGGTAGAAAGTGGTTCGTGTTCGTTATCGATCAGTAGCAATGTGGAATGGCAGCAACACAATCTCAACGTGCAATTTCATGACGGCAGTCTGAGCCAGCAAATAACCTCCTCATGGTGGGTAGGAGCCCGAATAGGAGTTGAAACACATTTCACCATACGACAAGCGCACTGGGTATCCGCGTGCACATGTGGGCATTGTGACTGGCAGAGGTGGGATATGTCTTGCCAAAAATGTAGCTTCAGTGATGGGTAGAAATTTATCGCCTAAACTCTCTAAACTCGTTGCGTAACGCTTTTTAAAGTTTTTTTTAATGTTTTCTATTAAAAATATGACTGTATTAAAATCATTCAGCTTAACATTTCTCCCAAACGAAAGGCAACAACACACCGACCGGCTTAGATACGTGGCACAGTAGTTATTTAACAGGACGTAATCCAGCAAGGCTTCTGCGTGGTAAGGGCGACGAAGGTTCCAGCGTGATACAGTTATTTCCAGCGTGATACCCCCTCCCCACAACGTTTTAAACATGGAGAATGTGGCCCTTAAACGTTGCAGAGAAGAAGTCAGCCAATATCCTGTCGTGCTACCAATTTACGGCTGTTATAACATTCACAACACAGAACACTCCATAAGCAACACAACATGCAGGCTGCCACCATCTTTACACTTGGAGGGGGGGGGGGGGACTGGCCCTCCGAATGAACATCGTGTGTCATAAACCTCTAACCTTTTCTGAATCGACTTCTCACTTCTCGTCGTACGCTTCTCACTTCTCGCCGTGCGCTTCTCACTTCACGCTGTACGCTTCTCACTTCTCGGCGCCGTCCGTGCCCGTCGTCTCTCGGTTGCACACTGCTCTGCATCGGCCGGGCGGCGTCTATAAAGGGCACCAACGACATCCGGCGGTGAACCAGTGACGTCACCGCCCGGCGTGGGGAGACCAAAGATTCGCGGACGCCGCGAGGCGGGGCGCCGCCAGCTTGGAAAAGCCGGAACAGCCTGCAAGCGCCCCGCGGAAGCGCTGACTACGCGTTGTGCGTGTAGCGTGACTGGCAGGTAGTGAGGTCCTCCATGTTCGGGATTTGCGCGCGGTGAATCGTTGGCAGTGCTTAGCATCGGTAATGCGACGGATTTTCTGCGGAGCTCGGCGGCAGGCGTCCGTATGCATCAGCGCGCGGCTGCACATGCCGCCCGCGATCAACCGCGATAAGAGAGTCACCTGTCTGGCCGATAATCGAAGGACGCTGATTGGCTCGCGGGGCTCTGAGTGACGGTGCGCTGCTTGGTACCGCGCCGGCGGCACTTGGTGCCATTAGGCGTAGTTTTTGGAGCGAGGTTACACAAACCTGCGCGAAAAGTGCTGAAAGTGACGTGGGCTCGTGAGAATAGACTGAGCTGCTGCAGCGACATCGACATAGCTTTTGATGGGCTTACACCACAGGCAAAAGAAAGGATATGAGTCACCCCCATCTGTTAAAGGTTTAAAAAATCCATAACACTACGCATTATGCTTTATGTAGAAAACAATAATTTCAACAATTAAATTACCTTTCTTTACATTTCATTTACGTAAATTCGAGCACCATTGGTCTCGCGTATCACATCCACAACGCTGGACTAGTTCAGTTGGTTATCGCGGTGTGTCTCGGCGGTAGTTGTGTCGGAGGTCAGCGCTTTAGAATAAATTCCCATAAATGACGACAACGCTTTGCAACTGCTTCTAAAATTTACGGTAGTAGTATGCGCTATCGTTGGTAGTTCCAGATTATCCTTTCCACAGTACATTTGCCTGCTAGTTCTTCCCAACCAGGAAGGATTAACTCAAATAAATCAGATGTCGTCAGTGGCATGCAACAGACGAGACAGAGTGATGCAACAGCTAATACCAGTCTCATCTGAAGAGCGGTCACCAGACGTTTGTTTCAGACACTCACAGGTCCTGGTCCCCACTGCTGCTAACATAGGGGGAGATATGCTCCGTAAGAAGTGCCTGGAGCATACCCTGCTATTGTACCTGCGGACCAACCACCCCGTGGCAGAGTTTTTCTTTTGGCCAGAACCGGCCGCACCCAGGCCCGTCAAGGGAGAACGGCTGTAACCTAACGTTACTTAGAAAGGCTTTCAGAAGGCAGGCAGAAAGGCAGGCAGAAGGCAGGCAGAAGACAGAAAGGCAGAAAGGCTTTTGGTTTTAGAGGTATTATGTATTCGGAGGTTTAACGCCAATGTATCGACATTCATTATGCGAGGAAATACTGGTTAAACGCTGTTTTAGGGCAAACTTGGGTTACATTGCCAGCACTCAATGTTTCAAGCTATACTTATGATCACGAAAGAACGTGATCCTAAGCATAGCTTGAAACGCCTAGCATCGATAATATAACCACCGTTTGCCCGGTATTGTCGTTTAACCAGTTTAGCCATCTGGTGGTATATTCGAGACCGATCACTCAGCATAAGACCTCTGTACTTATAATGGCGATGGAAGCGGGAAGTTAACTCCGGGTGCGGAAAGACAGATCCCAAACAACTTCTGCTGCAGGAAGGCAGATCCAAGACGACTCCGGCTGCGACATGACAGGTCCAAGACGACTCCGGCTGCGGAAAGACAGGTCCAAGACCACTCTGGCTGGGGAAAGGGATCCACTCACACTGACCCCGTCCTGATATGCCTTTGCCTGTTTGCTGAAGCTTTCAGAATCGTGTGCTTCACTGCAATGTGGTCATCACAATTCGTTTCGTGTCCAATCCCATGGTTTTCGCCAGTCACATCTCACGCGAGAATCGCTTCACCTTAACTCTCCTTGATTCACTTCGCCTTAACTCTTTTTGATTCACTTCACCTTAACTCTTATCGATTCACTTCACCTTTACTCCTATTGATTCACTTCGCCCTAACTCCTCGTGATTCACTTCACCTTAAATCTTCTTGATTCACCTCACCTTAGTTTTTCTTGATTAACTTCACTTTAAATATTCTCGAATTACATAGAAACAACCAGGCTCTGACAATGAAGAAAATGAAAGCTGTCATGAAGTCATGCCGTGTCTATGTCAGCTGAGGTGCTGGGCTATACCATACATGGAAACTTTTCTTCGAAGCTGCTGAAAACTAGGAGCTTGCCAGATCAACCTATTATACAGGCAAAAACGAGACCTTGCCTCGAAGACAGTGATCCCGTACGAACAGAGGTATGGGATACGTAGCCACGCGCTCAACTCTCGCAAAAAATCAAAATCAACCCCATGGCGATGCGTAACAAGAAATAGTCAATATCTTCCACTGGCCCGCCTCCTGTTCTAACGTTGTCAAAGGTGTTTCATTCCGCGAGGGATTACAAGAGATTTAGTGGCCTGCAGCCCCAGACTGCAAATATCGGAAACCGCAAACTGCTGGCTTGCACCCGATATGGTTTCCAAGAGAGATATGACGTCACTTTGCCAAATGCTGTTATACTGCAAAGTTTTCATGGCACAGTCCGAGTCTCCCGCATTCGCACTAGGTCCTATTATAAGGTAATCATGGGTCTTAATCCTGCTATGGAACCACTGGGTTCTCGAGAGTCCTACCGGGCCCAAAGTTTGCTACGGCTTGAATATTGTGCATTCTCTCGCTGTGAAAAGCATATTTTTATGTTATCAGCATGTGCTGAGTAAGCGGAGACGTTAAGCAATTATTGGTATCTATCACGAGATCTCATAAGAAGTTTTATAATGTATGTCATGAGCATGCTCATCATATACATGGCGAAAGCTATGGGCTAGAGAAAGGTGAGTGTTATCACTACGAATCACAACGACTCCTTGACGTCCTCCTTCGACCAGCCCCTCCTGCTACACTGAAGGTCGTTAATTTGCAGCATGACAGCTCGCATTGCCGAAAAACCAAAGCTGCAGGCCCTTCTTGCGCACGTCGAGCATGACTCGACCATCGGTCGGTTCCAGTCACAGCCGACTGCCCGCAGAGCGGTGGAAAACCACAACCTCGTCCAACCCCCATCTGGGCCCCATGCCCATCCGGCCGGCATGGGCGGCGAATTAGGGGGGCAGGGGGGCAGCCACCAGCGCTCGGGCAGAATTCAAGACAAGCCCCGTTGCGGTGCACGGGAAGCGGAATCGCAAAGCGCGTTTCTCCCCAACTTTGTCGAGGATCCTCCGCCTCTGCCCGACGGACCTCATCACACCCTGCGCACGTGCGCTCTCCCGCATAGAACTCAGCCACTTCCTGTCCTTCGACCTCTCCCAGCCCCCCTCCCCCTCCCCGCGTCCGGAACAACTCACCGTTCCTTCCTGTTTCGTGCTCGTGGCGCAGAATCGGGGAGGGGCTCCTTCGGGTCACCGAGGTCAAAGGTTTGGACAGCTTTTTTTTCTTATGTCGCCGCGCCGCACCCCTGCGCACAACCACTAATATGCATGAGAAAGAGAGAGAGAGAGAGAGAGAGAGAGAGAGAGAGAGAGAGAGAGAGAGAGAGAGAGAGAGAGAGAGAGAGAGAGAGAGAGAGATAGAGAGATAGGGATATATAGGGATATATATATATATATATATATATATATATATATATATATTATATATCTGTGTGTGTGTGTGTGTGTGGTGTGTGTGTGTGTGTGTGTGTGTGTGTGTGTGTGTGTGTGTGTGTGTGGTGTGTGTGTGTGTGTGTGTGTGCGTGTACGTGTGTGCGAGCGCGCGCACGCGTGTGTCTGTGTGCGTGTACATATTATCCTTCGGGTGAACAACATCCATGGCGATGAACTTATCCCAGCTATACTAGCTGAACCCTTCCCCAACTTTGAAAAGGGAGAGGATTGCCTTGAATGGTGTTTGGATGGGGCAAAGGTAGGCTGAAACCGCCCCTGCTCGCTCGGAGCGCTGGAGAAGCGCGCCAACCGTGAGAGCAAGACCATTTTTAGATCATCCTTGTGATGCGCGAAGAAGCATTAAACATACACGGAACGGGTGGCCTTCTCTCCCCCCCCCCTCGCCCACTCGCTCACACCCAGCCCTGTTCCCTGCCTACCTGTACCTAAGCCCTTGTCACATGTTTGACGTTGCTGCCCTCCAGTTTTATTAGTCCTGAGAGGGGCGGCCAGCGGCCCCTGCGTCGCTGAGCCCGAATCGTGCAAACGGGCAGCACCGAGCATGCACGCATATCTTCTTAGTGTCACGTCATGTTGCACAAAAAAGAAGGCCCTGCGCCACCTCTGAGGGTCTTAGCTGTATAACACCACAAGCTTTGAGCAGTAAGCAGGGCCGCACGCTCATTATAACCTTAAGGAGCTCGTGGCCCCTCCCCTACCCATCTTACCAAATATATGACATGTGCCAATATGCCCGAGACTGAATGTGAACAGCTAACAAGTTCAGGTAAGCGCGTGAAGATAAGGTCGAGTAGATAGTAGAGATAAGAACGCGCCACGTTGGTTTATGATACGACAGAAATTGTGGTTGCCTGCGGTGCGCCAAACTCGGTTCCCTGTCAAATTTTTGGTTTATGCCGCCCCCCCCCCCCCATTTTGAGATCCTAAGAACGCCTCTGGCGCCAAGCATGCATGTGTGTGCTCGGAGTGTCACGTTATGTTGGGCAAGCAGATCACGCCCTCTGACATCTCCCGAGCTTCTTAGGTTGATTATACCATGCGCATGACATGGTTCCTACGCACATATTTTGAGTCAACTTGTGCCCTTTTGTACATTTCCTGGTCTGCGCATTTTTCGTCTCCTGATTGAAAAAGCACGCGCCTATCAGTTCGGTCTCTCCCATCGTTTGCTTTAAAAGCTACAATTGATATTCAATTAATATTCAATACTTGAGTTTGGTATCAGTGCCCATGAGTGCTTCGGGGGCATCCTTCCCAATGCTTTACTTCGCGTCGGCTTTTACGGCACGCTGCGCTGATATGACAGCTGCATGCAGAATACTCATCTCAGATGCATCACGTCAGAGGAGGTGCGGCAGGAAGCTCGTCACGTGATTTCCTGGAGGGCGTTTTGACTCACCCAGCGGAAGCTCATGTGTCAGGAGGAGGTGTCGCTTCCTCCGGGTTCCTGACCCTACTAATCTAACCCGCCCACCCCCTCCCCCGCCATCTTCCCACTTCCTCCCACTTGCATGGGGTGCGACGTGTGGCGTTTGATAGCACGTAACGAGCGGCCGTCAGATGATAGCAAGCAGCTAGCATGTGAGGGATCAGGGCTGGTAGATAGTAGTAGGCAGGTAGTTTTTTATTCGGTTGACTGAGCTCCAGCTCCCACCCCCTCCCCCTCCCACCCCCTCCCCCTCCCCCCCCCCGTCTCAACTTGGGCTTCAGCCCCGCTTAACTTTGGGAAGAAAGTGGGTAAAATCCGGGAAACCTCGTTTGCTGGAGTATTTTGGGGATAGGCTGCGTTATTTTTCACTAATCAGCCCCCCCACACCTCAAATCATGTTGCGAAACTTCGCCCCAGGTTCAGGGTTAGGCTCTGTGAAGGTTCTCTCTCCGTTCCTTACATAGGTAAGGTGAGCGTCTGCAGAGAGGATAATTCGGCATGAATTCAAAGTGCAGAAAAGCTGCGGCATTACGCGGTGTTACTGAAGTATTTCCAGGAAAAAGTTGAGGGCGACTCGCGCTTAAAATATTGACATATTAGCTGAGATCAGAGCTATAATCTATCAAAGCCTACAGAGTTATGAATCTTCAATAGGTTAAACACACACTGTTTTAACGTTACGGAGCAAGCATTACCCACATTGACAGAACCAGACTTTTCAAGTTTTGCTTACGAACACTTGTGATCTATCTCCTGGCTTACTGAAGATCGATAACTCAGCATAAAACTGTGAACTCACGGTGCCAACGGTCAGTAGCTGAATACGTTCTTTGGCTTGCATCAAAATTTAATTGCGTCTGTGCGAATATAGGCAGGCTTTGCCTCATTTCATGTCTGAAATCGCTTTTATCAATTGACGGGCAGGGCTACGCCTTACTCCAACGTCCAGTGGAGGGTATCAACGTTGCTCTCCGTAAAATCAGCTCAACCAGCTCAATTAGCACTGTCGTTTGTCCGTCTATTTACGGCTGGTGAACGAGGTGTCATTTATTTGTCTTCCGAAGCACAGAATCTAACAAGATGTGTATTCTCAAAACGGGACGCGGCCCACTTGTTGAATACATGACTGAACAGCAGCTGCAGAAGAGCAAAGATGCGAACTGCGCGCATGATATAGGTAGGTGCAGACTGCAAATAGGTGCAAACTGCGTGCATGCTATAACGAGCGCCTCGAAATAGGTCTTGAGAGTCAGACGCAAAATACATGAGGACCGTCGGTGGAATAAGGAATGATTCCTCCGACTCCGACACACCTCTTCTTTTGTCGGCGTTTTCTCACCAACAATTTTGGAACAAGGAAACGACGCAAAGCACGGGCTCAAGTTAAAGCACCGTCTAAAACAAAAGCAAACGGCAGCAAAAACGATAACAGTTGCAGTCACCAAAGATTCAAATTCGAAAAAAGCATGCGAGGCGAATGAAGACGACCATCAGTGCGAAGTGTCAGAAAAAACACGAAAGGGGTGCACGACACAAAGGCCAACGCTGCTGCACACGCTCTGCATGCTGTTTCACGTCTCAGCCGCAGTACTAACGCCAGGCCAGCATTTCTGTCGAACCGGCATCACTGCGAACCGGAAGCCGATGCAATGTGCATATCTTGACGATCGTGTGACACATCCAGCGCGACGAAATTCTCGCGATGATTCGAGGTGATGGTTTTACTTCCGCAGGGTTCTGAAGGCGTTCCTGAAGACATGCCGCTGAATGCTTGGAGTGCAGGGGTTCTCAAACCACGCTCCGCGGCAGCCGAGCCTGGAGAAGCATCCGGCGCGGCTTCCCTGAAATTTGAGAACTTCCGTCAGAGCAGCTCTAAGCGCGTGAGCTGTCGCCGAGCGAGCAATTGTTCCCGGCTAACCACCAGCTCAGGACACTTCACTGTGCAATGCTCTGACCAATGGCAGCATAGCAAAGACGAATGCCCGCATTTTCGTAAATAACCATGCCATTGCCACCACGCACGTGCGCAATATTTCGCAGTGAGGGACATAGTCGAAATCTTTTCAAGGAAAAATGACGGGAATGCAAACAAAATGTCATTAAAAGCGTGTTGAAATAAATGTTTCAGCAGGTGTCAGGACGTACACACATACCCTGTGACCCTTCAGACACATCCCTGCTTCCCCACCATCCCACTGCAGCGCAGGGCCTGACCCTCGACTTTATCATCCCAAAGCCACGGCCGCTGCGTTCAGCGCCGGCTCCCCGTCCCAAAGCCGCGGCCACTGACCACGGCGTCCGGATTGTTGCAGCACTGGACCACGGCCCACGAGCACGGAGACAGACGCGGCCTGGACCGCGGCTCCGGTTGGTCGCCGTCCAGGAACGAGAACGGCAGACCCAGGCGGTCCTCGTCGCCGTAGTCGGGGAACGGCGCGGCCGTAGCCAGCGCCAGCAGCGCGAGCGCGGCGAGCACGGTGGTGTTCATCGTCGTTCTCTGCCGACAGAAGTGGTTTGACGTCACCCCTGGCCTGGCGCCGCGCGTGATGACGTCATTAGAGTTTATTTTTGTTGCACTGGAGTTTATTCGCCCTGTGAAGGCGACCACGAGCGTTTGGGAGTAGGGAGAACGCAATTTTCGAAGTGGCTTGGTCGAATCGCTTTGTCGTTGAAGTTGAACTGGTTGCGACTTGAACAGGAGGAAGGTACGACGTGGGGTAATATTGCAACCACCTCTGATTTCGCCCGAAACCTCAGGACATAACCCGTAGGTAACCCCCCCCCCCCACCCGACGCCGGGCAGGGCGTGGGAGCGCTCGGAGGGAGTGAGAAGCTTAAGTACCCCCCCCCCCCCCCACCCGACGCCAGGCAGGGCGTGGGAGCGCTCGGAGGGAGTGAGAAGCTTAGGTAACCCCCCCCCCCCACCCCCACCCGACGCCGGGCAGGGCGTGGGAGCGCTCGGAGGGAGTGAGAAGCTTAGGTAACCCCCCCCCCCCCCCACCCCCACCCGACGCCGGGCGGGGCGTGGGGGCGCTCGGAGGGAGTGAGAAGCTTAGGTAACCCGACGCTGCCTCCTGCGGTGAATTGCTGCGGCCAAAGCGCCGCACGTCGAGGCTTTCAAAGGCGTGAGACGTGACGTAAAAACACGTGGCGAGGCGGATGTGGCAACCCTATACGGCGTTGTCTGGGGAGACACAAAGCTGAGACGTCGTGAGTTGTTCAGTGCATTTGCGGGGAACGTTGTTCACATATATAAGGCAATAGTAATACCCCTACTCCTCCGAGAAAAGGCAGGAGAATGGAGATATATATATTGGTTGATATTTTGGAAAGGTGCCTTTATCGAAACAATAACAGAAGTTTATTCTTCTGCTATTGTTTCGATAAAGACATGCTGACAACATATCAGCCCATCTGTATCTCCATTCTCCTGGTTTTTCTCCGAGGAGTAAGGCTATTACTACTGTTTTCAGACTGAAGTCTCACTTGCACATTCTCTCCCTTTAACAGTTCAGACACTCCGCAGCCACTGCTGACGACGTGGCACGCATTAAGACGAGAACACGCTCAGTACAATACGCCTTCGTGAACGACCCGTTATGTCGATGAAATTCAGTACGTTGGTTCACGCAGAAATGGCGCCGGATGACAAAAAGAGCGGAAGAGCGGGTGATTATCGTCGAGGTGGTGTGTGAGATGACAAGGGTTAAAATCGCTCCAGTCCCTTGACACGTCAATGCCCAAGTGTACGTGACTCCCAAACCCAGGAGCGGTGGCATCAGCCCGTCTCGGTATCGTGACTGTACCTCGCCGTGAGACCGCGTCAGATGCCGCCCGGCAGCCATCCGAATTTCATAATTCACTTACGGGGTCTTAAGTTACTACAGTCACAGCCACACATGCTGTGACTATGACGCCTCATGGTTGTCCTCGGCTTTGACGGTGAACTCACGCTGGGCGGACTCGAGTGATGAGTGCTGTACCACTCATGATTACTATGCATATTAACACTACGCACTATTAGTACTATGCACAATGTGCAGAGAAAGCGCTTACCCAAACATCCCGGAAGCACACAGACGTTCACCTCCGTTTCCTCACATACCTGGGTTGTCCGGCGTCCTCTGACGGTGTCCTCCGCGTGCTTCCTCGAGCTGATGGGAGAACGGTTCGAGCGTTACTGTCCTGCAGCCTGGATGCACTCCTCTCTTACATGATGGCCCCCAATGACGGCTCCGCTCTGCAAATGCGTGACGTCACCGCCCGAGCAGAGGTCAGACGGTCAGATCTACAGGAATAGAGCGAGCAGAGGCGGGTCGAGGTATCGAAAAAAGGGTATGCAAAATAGAGAAGTTCAATTGGCCAAGGTACCTGCATTCAGGGATCAACTCCGCCCAACACTAACAATCTAATAACGACAAATTAATTTAATGACGACAAAATCATTTTATTGACGTCAAAATAATTTCGACGGTGGCTAGAACGGCGATTGAAAGCTAGGGTTGTACAATCGCGCGTACCACACGGTGTGAGGAGAGCAGCTTGACCGGACATACTTGTTGCTTGGCCTTCCCAACCTGACGGGGAGTCTTCCCATACTGAGACGCAACGCTGATGAAAAAAATAAACATTACAAGTGAACAGGAGAAGCCATGCAAGTGCAGTCAGAGTTTTCCAGAATGAAAAAATCAGGTGGGACTGACCAGAGGATAAACCAGCGTTCGGGGAGAGCTCGGTGGACGGAGCTAGGGCGGAACCTCCCAAACCGATCTGCAGAACTACGCCCTGTAAACATACGACACAAGTGAGGGTGGGCGCAAGTGGACACAGCTGAGAAAAAGCTGACAAGATCATTTCGGACTGAACAAACAACACAAAAAGGGATGCATGGGATGTTGTAATGGATGTGAACAAGGGATGCTGTAAGGGATGCGTTTCTGGGAGATGTCCGTCCACCAAATGATGCAGACTCCATAAAGGAGGTGTTCCTTAGCTCCCCTGTCTGCTCCCCGAGATGGTATCCCCCGTTACTCTGTTGGGGTGTCTTGATGGCGGCTTCTTTTTGTCTTTCTGACCGCCTTCACCAGCTTGGTGGCAAACGGCTTATGGCTTCTTGCTTCATTCCACATTCGCTTCAAAAAGTTTGTATGAGTGACATTTTGTTTACAACCGTTTCCTGCGCAGAACATGAGGCGGACAGCCTGAACAAACCAACAAAGCTGTGACGCTCCAGTTCGGCAGATAAATCTGCCTGCGCGTCTTACAACGCCATGACAGGCCTCTTCCCCCCTCCCCCTCCCCCCACACACATGCACCGTCCCAGTTGAACAATCCTCCAATGACGCTTAGCGCCCTGCGACAAGTCTCATAGGTTTTTAGGTTGGTTTTTTGAACCTCCTTCAGCATGCGCTCGGGTGGGAGTCAAATTGACCCTCCCGAAGGTTTTTCCAGAATGGTTTCCAAACGGCGCGGCCAAGCCGCGCCAAATTTTGCATGGCGGTAGAAAATTGAATAGCGGATCGTTTGACAAAAAATTTAGATGTACAGTGTAAGGTCACTGGCCTTTGGCAGACCTGTGGAGTTGGTGCTTCTAGCTTTCTTAGTTCCCGAGATCTCATGGGGGGGAGGGTCAAATTGACCCCCTCCCACCCGAGCGAAGGATATCTAGCCGGCCACCCGGGCGCGTGTTAACCCTCAGGATATGATTATTGGAATACTTCTAAGCAGTAGTATTGCGCTCCTATCCTCCGTCACGCAGGAACCCAAATGCCTGCACGTTACTAAGAGGTCAAACATCCTTTGCAAATAAAACGTCTGCCTCCCCGACCCCGTGTCTGGCAATGCCACTGCGCCCCGCACGTGCGCAGACTGAAGGTCGCACTTCCGCCTCCGCACCGGAAGAAGCCGTGAAGGTTCCGGCTGAACTCCCAGTGCGTACTGCGGTATGGCGACAGTCCCGCATGGTACAGCTGCAAGTTTGCAGAGGCTGGCGCACGTACGCCCGCGGGAAGTGAAGTGTCACCGTCCGTAATCTAAGCTCAGCGTGTCAAGTCCAAATATGGATAATGTCTTGTTCGTTCCTGATCCCATGTGGATCAGGAACGATGCGTCTAAGATTCGTGCGACAGGCTCCACCAGAAATAAACTTAAGTTTTGGTTGTTTCACTTCGTTCTCCCGAGTGCTCCAATAGGAACTCTGGGGTAGGCATGGCAAATAGATTTGAACGGTCACGCAGGATCAGCACCTATTTCCAAAGGGTCTAGGAGTGACAGGAACGGCTACAAGTAAAATGCATCTTTCCTCTCCTTTCCCTCCAGATACAGTTGTGACAAACTATCCTGACCAGCATGCTGGGCATTGAGCCAATGGGAAGTATCAGTCCAGCCACCTATTTTACGTCAGCAAGCCCCAGCCGATTTTCCATGCTTGAAATATGACGGCACTCTTATGACGTTTGTGGAATGTATAGAGCGTTATAGCATGGCAATCATTAAAGCACGGGCACCCTTAAAATTGTACGCTGCAAATGACGATGCCGCCCTCAGCATGTATCAAGGAATACCCGTGAAACTCAGAAAAACAACAAAAACACAAGAGAAAAAAAAATAAAAAGGTAGGACGCATGAGAACACCGGGTTGGTAGGACCAGCGCGTCGTACAGAATTCTCGGGTAATTACCGCAGATGTGCGGTTTGAGTCGTAGCTAAAGCCGCGTGTCTAATTTCTCGCTGCAATTGGTGGCAGAGGCAATGGCACGCGCCGCTCTAAAAGTTGTGTTGACGTTGTTCGATTTGGTATCGAAGCTTTTATCAACTACCCGCATTGTATTGAATTGTGCTGACTCAGCGGCAAATGATCGCAATATTATCATACGATGACGTCCATACATATGGCGAAAGCACCAGAAAGATTTCTGCGCAGCTTCACGATCGGGCTTCCTGTCCCCTTTTTAACGACACCGGATGTTCCAGTCCCGTCTTGGGGCGGAGAACAACGTATATCCAATGACGCACGAAGGTTATAAACGACACAACATAGGATATCACTTCCATTCTGCGGTATGCACGATTGACGATGGGATTGCCTTTAAAATACGCCGGATGGTGCTGCCATACATTGTCACGCTGAGCCTGTCAATTAATTGCTCTGGCCCAAGGTGGCACTCATTCTCTTTTCGAAAAAGTTGGCCCTGAGCTAAAATTTGTGAAAAAATGTATTAATATTGGCAGATTTAACAACCACGTACCATGGAAATTATGTCACTTTATTATGTAAATCCAATATTAAGTCTAAAATAATTCAAATCACGGAAATCAGCACACATAAGAAGCTAAAACAGGTGAGCTGCATTTTATTGAAAAAGTTAGCTTTCTGCTGCATGGTTCAGGATGCATGTCGGTCATCCCTGCAGTTTGCTTGCCGCAGTTTTTCGGCAGCTTGTTGGCGCAAAATATCAAAACAAAGTCAAAATACTATCACCAAACGACTGCGACACATGTCTTGGCTACCTCAAGAGCTTTTTTCCGAGTGACGCCAGTATCAAGCTTTCTGCTTTCTGCGCGAGCGGATAGTTTGACGGGACCACTTTGTGCCCGGGGGCGGAAAACGAGAAAATCTCGTGACGCACGAGCTGAAGAGGCCACGCCTCTTCCGATTGGTTCTTCTAACGATGGTGTAAAAGCGCTAATGATCACGGTTATCCGGTGGTCCCAAGGCAGCGCGCTGTTCGGGTGAGGCTTTCTTTGGCTTTCTGAAAAAGACAGCGTAAGTTGATCCATGCTGGTTTCAGGTTGAGGGCTTTCCATCACGTCGCGATGGAATCCATTGAAGCAGCCGGCTGTGGTACTCCGCAGTCTGCCTTTGCCCTTTTTGCGCGTCTGCTCTGGGGATAATTGCTTTACCATTCGCGTAGCACGTTGGCTCAAGCGACAGGTTGTTAGAAAAGCGGGGAAGGAGAAAATGAGAACCACTAACAATTCTCCGCCTTATCCTCGACGCACATAAATTACCAGATCGTCAACGTTGTTATAGCAGGTGGAACGCGGGGTCGGCGAATGTTACCCGCGCCGGGAATCGAGCCCGATCTCTCTGGTCTTACGAGAACATGATTGTCCAATGGGCAACTCTGCGCTCGAGGGTAGCCCTCCACCTTGGTACGCATTCAGTTGAGAACAAACCATTTCGGAACAGATTGGCCTCATTGTGACGTATGGCACGAACATAACATTATCCATATATATATATATATATATATATATATATATATATATATATATATATATATATATATATATATATATATAAATATGTATATATATGTAAACATACATACATTGGAATGTTTTTAGCAGAATTCTTTCTTTTATACATGTTTGATCAAAAATACCGCTGGCTCAGCACTGACGAGCTTTTTGACACATCGTGCTAGTTTCCGGGCTCTTGACTTGGCATTAGCGGTTAGATTAAATGGTTCGCACACAATTACTCAAATGCTCGTCGCTTTTTACATCCTAACGTTTTGAGATCTTATCTCACCGTCAGAAAAGCCTGAATGGTACAAAAAATACGTTTTGAGTTTTAAAGGATCAAAAATTGTGCACTCCTATTGGAAAACATCTTTCGGTACGGTAACACAAATGGAGCATGGCCAATTGAAGTAAGACAGAATCATGTTTTTACTTCGATGTGTACAAAATACAGTCATAATGGGAACACTACAAAGATATGGCAATAGCGTTCCCACTGCGTCTTCGTAGTGTTCCCATTATGAGTGTATTTTATGTCTATGAAAGCGAAAATGGGATTCTGTCTTACTTCAATTAGGTATGCTTCATTTGTTTTCCCCGTACCAAAATATGTTTTCCAATAGCAGTGCACAATTTTTTGTCCTTTAAAGCTCAAAACTTTTTTCTTGTCCCATTCAGTCTTCTCCGACGATGAGGTAGGCTCTCGAAACATTGGAATGAAAAGAGCGACGAACATATTTTGAGCAATTTTGTGCGAACCATCGTTAGTCTAAGCGATAATGCTGAGTCAAAAGCCCTGAAGCTAGAACGATGCGTCAAGCTCGTCAATGCTGAGTCAGTAGTTATTTCTAATAGAAAAAAATATACATATATATATATATACATATATATATATATATATATATATATATATATATATATATATATATATATGTATATATATATATATATATATATATATATATATATATATACAACCTGGCATTTGTATCTGGCACCATGTGTTCCACCAGCGGCTTCATTGTCCGCACTGGGCATCACTTTTCGGCCTGGCAACACCCATCATAGGCTTTCGAGACACAGAACTCTTCCACGATCCGTTGCCAGTGCCTGCACTGTAAAGACGGCCGCTTAAAAAAATCACGGCGCGATTCACTATGATATCTAACAGATTCTTTCGTCACGTTCCGCCAGCGAACGTTTTCGATTTTCGAGTTTTTTCCATCACCCCTGACGTGACTAGGTTGTCTATTGGAGAGGGCACTTACCTGAGGTGATCGGTGTGTACATTTAGTGATAGGCATGTGTTTATTGCACCTTCGCAGTTGGCTGCAGCCGGGGCTGCGCCTGCAGGCCGTGAATGGCATGCGATCCAAATAAACAAATAAATCTATCTCAAAAATACACAACGTGTCAAGGTGCAACATTCCCTCCGAGCCCATGGCGAGAATGATGTTTCAGATATCGGTCCAGCCACCTCCACGCGGTAATATCAACCAACATCGATGAAGATCCCGCCGCGGTCAAGAGAGTGACCGGGGCGACGGTGTTTCGCTATGTGAAAAGTATGGCGTATCCTCTGCGCCTAACGCGAAATTTTGGTTTGCTCGCACGCATTTGCGGATCACAAAGCGGAACTACGCAACCAGCTTGCGTTAACCCAACCTACTTACGTGGAGCAGATAGTAGTAAACTGTGGATTTCCATGTGTCGGGCTGTGACGTAGTGACGCAAAAGCCCAACAAGAACCTATTTATAGTGTACTGCGCAACGTTCGTGGAACAGTCACGAGAGGAATTTGCTGCCGGCACTTCCACGCCGCAGCTGGGTTTAGCCTTCGCGTTCAATGCTGCACGATGCGATGATCCTAGCGGAAAATTCTTCCACCAGTAAACACAGCGTGTGACGCTCTCACCGTGACGTGGACCAGGCATTGATTAAGCGCAAGTCGGCTTAAATGAGATCTATGACCATCCAGACAGAAACCCGTCAGCATGGCACTCTCATGACAACCTGAGGATCCGTAAAACTAATCCATTTAGGACGACTGTTTATTGACGGTCTACATCATCATAAGGCACGACAATCCGATGTGAGAGAATGAAGGAGCGCACGTACATCTTCAAAGGAACCTGTGACAGGGGGCTCATTCTACGAGGCCGCGGCTAGTCTCCCATTTTGTGAAATCAATCAAAATAACGGCTGGATATGCCACCACCCTGAATTGTCTGAATTCACCCGAATGCAACACCTTGGGCCGGGCATCAGCCAAAGCCAACCCGGAAGATCAGCCAAAGCCAAGCCAAAGCCGAGAGGACCAGGCTCGGCGGTCGGCGGAAGTGCGGGACAAAGTCAGAGCCTAAGCTGATGACCATAAGCTGACGCATGTGTCGTTCTTCGCACCAGTTGTGCTACCTTCCAACGTCAGATCTTCTTTAAGGATTTGGTTGCACGTTTTGGTAGCGTTGTACGCGACCGATTTCAGTCAGACGTTCGGTGAATCTAACAGGGGATAGCAGAAATATTAGCGCGTCACAAATACCACGCGCCGGCTTTGAACTGGACTCAAGAGTTTTGAGCATATTTAGAAGCAAAAGGTGGCACGGTCCGCTTCAACTGTGCTCATCAATTGGCCATCATTTCATCTCTATAAGACAGCGGACGTCATACGGAACAGGACACGCGCTGTAAGCTCGAGGCGCAGCACGAAATTGTTCGAATCCCACGCAAGGCGTCGTACTTCCCGACGGGGAGAAAAGTCTGAACCATCGGGTGATCGTACCAGGCCCTGAAGTGGCACCTAAGAACTCCCTCGTGTCCTACAGCTGAGGCGACGGAGTTGTCAGCGCCGGGCGTGGCTGGCCATCTCAAGCACGATTACTGAGAGAGAGAGAGAGAGCAGACAATGTTCTTTTTTAAGATTTATTCGGTACGCTTTTATGGATTTCTGGGATCAGCGCCACCGCTAAGCAGCGCGTATTGCGCAAGCCTTGGCCTCCCTCTCCCTCCCTCCTTCCCCCCCTCCCCCCGACTCCCGACCGATCGTTCAATCCCAGTCAGCGGCCGCATCTCGCAGCCAAAGTTAGAGTGCCGCAATACTCGGCGTGTCCACCCTTCCCTCTGATGTCCTCCAGCGACGGACTAGACCACTCCGGCAGACAATGCACGCCGTTGTTTGTTGCAACATCACAGCGTGGGTCATGCCCCAAGACTAATTTCGTGTTGCATTATTATTTAAAGAACTAGTCCAGCAGGACTTTCCAGGCGGATCTGCCGGCGGGAAGTACGACCCAGGAAGTGACGCGTGCCATCAAAGCTCAGCAGACCATGTAACTCTGAACGGCCGGATCTGCATACACGCCGTGTGGGTGCAGCTGCCCCGAGTCAGACCTTGTCCCTGTCCCCATCCAGTATACTTAAGATCTTCTCCCAGGGACTGCACCTCCTGGTTCAAGTCTTTTCTCAAATGAGTGCGTAGCCCTATTTAACTGCCCTAACTTGTTGATGTTTTGGTTTTTATTGCTTCCATCACGAGCGTTCCTTGCATGTGAACATGAAGCTTCCATAACATGCGTTACATTATTCCATTGTTATGGGGGTGAAATTGGGCATGTATCGGCAAATGACGGTGTTCGTTGGTTGGCTGTGAGATATAGTAGGGTGAGCGGCTATTTCAGTGAGTGATGAGTTTGAGTGGCAGCACTCGACACGATATATATATATATATATATATATATATATATACAAAACACGACATAAAAAGAGGAGCTTTGTATGTTTTGCCCTTGCAAGGATAAATCATACAAAGCTCTCCCTCGCATGTTCGCTCACCTTGAGCCCAAACTTATTCTTGCCTTCAGTTTAGAGCATGTAGAAATACAGTTCTGGTGGATCGGTTCACAAGTTGGCGGAGGCGCTAGCCTTTTGACCAAGCTGAAGCTGCTGAAGCCGCTCTCCATATTGAACACAGATCCCGCAGGTCAAGTCAACACTGTATTTCTGCGTCACAAGCATACATCAACATGTCCGCACCGCGAGATCGTTACAAACCGGCAGTGACGTCATAATGGCGTCACACATGTACAGGAACGGCATTCACTGATCTACGTCCAGCCACACGACCGCACGCCTGTGGTTAACACTATTGCCTCGGGTAATGATTGTCTGAAAAACGGAGACATCGATTTGATGACGTCAGTAGTAGACAGCGAGTTTGGCATCTGAGGCTCGATGCACGCGCCGGCCTGGCTTCCTGGCTGGCTCGATGCACGTGCCGGTCTCTGCCGCGTTCGAATTTTATCGGCTCACAAATGAAAGAAGTGCTTCTGTTACGACTGATAACAACGACTGAAGCCGACTGGCGTGGGGAAAAAGAACGGAAACATCCTAGCACATAGCATGAGAACCACGAACTTCAGCCAGCCCACAGCATTCTGACAACGGCCAAGGCGACGGAAACGCGAATCGGGGACTGTGCGTACAGGTTGCCAATATATGCTGCGTGACGTCATTCAGGATATTTTACGTCAGAAATAAGCGCCCGCTCTGTTCATGCAGGGGAAGGCGTGGCAAACATTTGTATTGAGGAGCTGGACTGACTTCCCAAACACTACGCCTCAAGAAGGCTCTGACAACGGGGGAGACATGAGCGACTGATCAAAAATCAGCAGTGGTGTCACATAATAATGTTCGTTACGTCAATCATAATCGTTTTGGAATATGCATCGCAGGTTCCCCTCGAGATGCCCGAAAATTTTACCACTCGAAGCACCACTGCCGCGATCGACGAGACAGAGTAGCATACGAATTTCGGAACGGAAAGCCATGAAATGAGACAGATTTTGCAACAGAAACAAATCCCATTACTGCCTCCGAAGAGAACAGCACGACATCGCACCACATGAGAAGAGTACGTAACCAAAACACTATCGAGAGAGGAAGCCAGAAGCCGGTGTAATGACAGCGGCACACAGGCATTTCACGCGAAGCGCCTGCCTTCGTCCAGCAGCCATTTTAAGATGTTTCACCGGGGGCAGCGACGGACGCCATCTTGCATAGCTAACGTGGAGTACGCGGTCGGATCGGTTCGAGCGCCGCTCAACAGGCCGGCGTGGCACCTTACGACACGGGGTCGCTCGGCGACAAACGCGTGATGTTGCACACCCCGCCAAGACGGAAGAATCGCTCGCGCCGGTTCGCTGGTGTTGCAGCCGCGAGCGCAGGGACAATTTTGTACATGAGTATCGCGGCATTTGAAATGGCAAAACAGGAACACGCAATAAATCGTCATTTCGACCAGTGGACGAACTGGTCACGCGGACCGCCCGCCATCCGTTGGCCGCCAAGAGAAGCATTAGTTACGCAGCTATGACACGAGGACTTCTTATCAAGCGAACATCACGAACAGAAACCCAGCACTGGTGAGAGTCAGCGAATACACACATACGCACGCACAATGTACACTATGATCACCCATAAAAATCCTCTATTTACATGTCAATATGGAATGAATGTTAAGCTGAAATGAGGTAAGTTTCGGGCGCGTTTTAGGGAGTTACGCAACTAAAGAACTGGGATCTTTCGACGTGGCCGCCGTTCGCGCGGCGTCCCGTCAACGAAACAAACGCCAGGCCGGCCGCCAGCGCACCGAACGCGGTGCACGTGCGACTGAAAGCGCGCAATACCAAAATATAACACCTCCAAACAACAGCGGCGCGCCCGCCACCTATCGGCGCCCTCCCAATGCCCAGTTCGCGTGCGCGCCGCGCGGCTGAGCAAAACAACGACCAACTGAGCCCAACACAGGCGGCGGCCGCCCGACGCGTGAGCAGAAGCAATATCACATTCTGTAAGCATGGTTGGGAAGCAGGTGCGGCAATCGCCGATTGCACCTGAATTCGGCACTCTCGTTCCCCCTATGGCACACTGACGCCACGCGGCGTCGCGTCGCCGGCCGCGACCGTCACGTCACGCTGACGCAGGAGGCGGGCGGCGGCGGCGGCCGCGGCGAAACGCACTGACTGGTCCGCGCCGGGCACGGCCGCGGCGAGCTGTTGGTCAGCTGCCCTACGCTCAGCGGGTTGTTGGCGTCGCGCGGGTTGGCGCCGACCGGCGTGCGCGGCTGCTGGAACACGGGCGCCGCCAGCGGGTCGCCGCCGCTGGCCGGGCCGCCGGCCGGCGTCATCGGCGACGGCGCCATCGAGCTCGGCGACAGCAGCGACGCGAACGAGTTGGCCGGGCTGGCCAGGCTCGGCATCGACACCGACGGCGAGTTGGTGGCCGTCTGGTCGTCGGTCGAGTTGGAGTTGGGCGTCTGCGCCTCGTCGCCGTTGCCCGACGAGTCCATACCGTCCTCGTCGCAGTCGTCGTCGCAGTCCTCGCCGTCTCCGCCGCCCTCGCCGTCTTCCATGTAGCGGATGCACTTCTTTTTCCGTCTGCGGGCAGCGACCTACGGTCAGGGGCGGCGCGTGGCGGGAGCGCGGGACGCCGCGGGGTGCGGATGCCTCGCTGGACAGCGAAGCTTCCGTGGGCAAGAACCCCAGCCAACACGGCACAGAACATCCCACCCACACGCGGTAGCGGCGAGACCACCTTCGACTGCGCAGAATGGGGATATTTGTCACATTTTGCGACCCGAGGAGGCGAATCAGCTGCTACTTCGTTCTGGGATTTTTCACTAGAATCTGTTCCTGGCGTAAGCGTTGAGCATCTCCCGGTCGCAAAAATATCGTCGCGCTTCCGCCTGGCGCGTTTGCCCGGCCTTCGACACGCGTCAATTCATGTTAGCGGAAAGTTGAAACGTTAGTAGGCACATCACACTCGACAAAGCCAGCCGACTCACTTCAAGAGCCGTTCGTTCCACATCAACACAGCAACGAACACATAACACGCACGGCCCGTCGCCCCGTGGAGGTGACGTCATCGTCCTACGCGGATGACGTCACCGGGCAATGGGTGATGTCATCGTGCAGCGGAGCGCTACAAACGCTACCAACTGAGAAAAACGGCGACGCTGGCAGCCGGAGCCAGGCCGCAAACGAGTCTAGCGAATTAAGTCATTGTGTAATTCTAGCAAACATCGATCAGGCGTATGCAAAACGGCGATCAACAAAATACATCCGGACCAGTGGAAGTGGTCGAAGCGTGGTGGTAGACGACCGGTGGGAGGCGGGGGTGCAGTTTCCTACGCAGTTTGAGAGGGGATTCGAGCTTAATGCTCATCCGGCCGCTCCTGCCCCCCCCCCCCCTCCAAAAACACACTTAACGGCCGACCTCCAGCTTGAATACCATTACAAGATACATTTAATCAGAGGATGTGAGTCCATGCTGCTGGCGATCGGGGGCGTAGAGTACTCACTCATCCCCATCGAACGATATGGTTCAACTGAACACTTGATGACAAAGATGCAACACCGATAGCCTGCAGCTTGAGTTCTGGCCCTTTTCTGTGGCTCGACCAACGTTGGCAGCTGAATTTTGTCCAGTATTGCACATCCCGGGTCTTAACTTGGATAAGGAACCTGTTGGTGGCTAGTTTGGTGGAGGGTGGGGGGTGGGAAGAGCCAACAATACGCTTCGTTCCGCTTTGCGACGTAGCTTCATCCGTCACGTGGTCAGAAGCCCGTGACAACGATATATTTTCGCTAATTTCACTCCAAGGCAAAACGTAAGCGCAGGGTTAACGGCGCGCTTAACACCACAATGCAAAGGCGATGTGTCAGCATTATGCGGCTGACGGATTTGTCTCTGTCACGCGGACCGTGTCGCGTTCGGCTACCGGCACCGGTACACCAGCCGTCCTCCACATCCCGCACAGCGTCACCCGGCCTCCGCTGGCGACCCTTCCATCCCGCCCCACATCGACAAACGCATGCTGGTGAGTGCGGAGCATGCACGCATGCGCATGCGCAGAGCCACGGCACGCCAAAGATAAAGGCCGTCAGTCGGCGACTCACACTATAGACTAATAAACGTTCTCCCAGAGGGCGAGCGAGCCGCCTCGGCCGGCCGGGCCGGCTCGCCGCCGCCCCGGTCGGCCACAGATGGCGACACCGTCGGCTCGGCCGCGGCGCGGCGGCGGCGCGGGGGACTGCGGCGGGCGGAGACAGGCGGCCCCGTTAGAGGGCGCGCGGCCAATCACGGCGCGACGCGCCCAGGGAGCGACCAATCAGAGCAAGCCGCGTTGGCAGGCGGACCAATCCGTGCGCCACGAAGGCTGGCAACCAATCAGGACGGACCAGGCCGGCCAACGGACCAATCAGAGCGCACACCGCTGGCGAATGATCCAAAAGGCGTTGCACCAATTGCCAGGGTACCATTTGCCAATCACGGTGCGTGATTTGATCATTCTGCGGGACATCCATCGAATGCCGGAACCGTAGGTTCACTGGAGTTTTCACAAGACAGCCTTTTAGTGCTAAACCTTTGGTGTGCACTGTGGTGGTGGAAATATGTCATGTCATGTCACTTGAGCTTTACGCCGCACTCAGGTGCCTAGGCTGCATGGCGCCACCTGCCTCTCATACCGGCACCGCGGGGAATCGAACCCTGTACCTCTGGCTACCCACACGCATAGCTTAACCGCTACACCATCGGCACACTATGGTAGTGAGGAAACAAATCAGACGCTGACAAATCAGACGCTGTACTATTCTGACCCATGATATAACATAGACACATTAAAAATCAATTTGACCAAGTACACAATTCCAACCACCATCAAAACTGGGGCACGATAGTGTAGTGGTTGTTCTGCACGTTTGGGAAGCCAGAGGTGCCGGGTTCGATTCCCCGCAATATCTGCCCTTCCCGCCAGATTGAAAGGTAGAGGACACGTTATGGCCCCAGCAGCTAAGTACGTCGTAAGGTCCAATGACACACACCATCACAACTAAGTCATTCCAGATTTTAATATTGTACGTGACGACCACGCAAGTAGACAGTAGGCGTCTCAAAGCGTAGCGTCTTTCTATCGACTTTAAGAGGGAGCCTAAAACCGTTTGTGGCATGTTAGAGATTCGGCATTCGTTTAAAAGCACGAACATGATTTGCACGCGTCAGGCACTTCGGTGCCGAAGATGTCGATTGAACCAGGAGTGTTAGGAGTGACTGTTGCTTTTCTCCGCATACGATTCCCGACAAACAGCACCGTTTTAAGGGAAAAAAAATGGTCAACCGATCTATATCTCGATAACATTCGTGTCCCAGTCAACAGCCATTGATAATCTTCCTGCATATTCTCCACTTTTTGACACGCTCTGAGCCTCGTTGGTTACATATCTACGGCTCTCAATCATTTGAAATCGTGCTCATGTCGAGGCAGGAGCCCACCCAGTTTCACACAATCGCCAATAGCCTCGCTCCGTTAGTGAACCAAACCTAACACGGATATCCAAAGACAATCCACGAAGCCAGTTTCGTTGCCAACTTACGTGCTGCGCTTGGCACGGGGGAGACTCGTTACACAAAAACACAACTGACACCGATGTAAAGGAAAAGGTACATTTCATCCGTGCTTTCACTGATATGTTCCGGCAGAGTACTTGGGCCTGGATACACTGACACAATGGTCCGCTTATGCAAATGGCTGCGAAAATGTGACACTGAATCCAGACGCAAAGTGGTGTTGAACTGGCATAAAGTTTTTCGGTGTTTTATCGTAGTTTGAACAAGCTGGCTTCGTTCAAACGCTCAACAATGACTTCAAGACTCAGATTTAGATTAAAATTCACACGATTCAGGTTCAAAATTCATCGAAAGTTTATCGCATTCAGTGTGCTCTCTAATATATCTCCTAAACGGATAAATTTCCGAAAAATCGGTTGGTTACCCGCGCTGCAAAGAAATCAACTGCACAAATCACCAACACAGCTTTCATAGGACCGTGTAGTTTCTCGCTCGCTGACATTGAAGGCCTGCATCTAAGTATCACGTTCAATCTTAGGCAATGCACATCAACTATACGTATGGCAACTGACGTCATCTAAACATTCAACTTCGCCTTCTGAACAAAAACGCTTTGATTTCAAGGGAACGTATCAGCGTGAACACTAGGGATTGAAGGAAAACGCCCAGCCAATTCCAAAGCAACGCAATTTCGGTTTCACTTGCCCGCATCCTGCAGATGGTTTCAGAAGCTATGTATAAACCACAATCCGGAAAATCCACCACTTCCCTTGTCAGGCAATATGTAACGTGTTTCTCCTAGGACACGCGAGGACGCGTCGTCTTTTGACACGCCTGGGATGCGTCTATTTGAAACATTGAGTATATTTGGTAAAATACTTGAGACTGTTTGTGACATTTTTGGACGTGTCTTTTTGAGACAATGTGTCTTGGCCGCGCCGTGGCCCGAGGCTCAGTGAGGGCACCGCACGCGCTCAATACGAATCCAAAGTCTCACAGTGGTCACGAGCAGAGGTGGAATTTCCAAAGACAAGATCTGGGTGGAGGGGCTCAGGGGGCCACGTTTTCTACACTGCATCCGTGCGTCAATGTTTTAACTCAGGAACGTGAGGAACGTGGCTCTAACCCCTCCAAACATGTAGAAAAAGTTTCAACCGCGGTCACGAGGGCCCGACAAGACACATTCTCTCGAGACGGAAGTGATCGACTTCCAGTGAAAATATCAAACGACACCGGCGGAAGGGGCGGGCGTCCGGTCCGCACGCGTTAGCACCGTGAGAGCTTTGCTTTCGTATGGAGGAGATTAGTACTGACTAGGCTATACTATCCCCCTACCCAGCACCTTATGCCGCACGCGCGACTTACGCTGCCCAGGGCAGCGAACAGCACACAGGCGAGCTGGAAGGCCGCGCCACGAATTTCTGCGTCTATCATTTTTCGGAGATTGAAACTGCATGCGACCAACCTTCTCGCATTAAGACTTGCGTTCACCATCCGTAAAACCAGAAATAGGTTTCGACAGCAAGATAAAACTTATCCGTGCTCCTCTGTATGGACGTCGTATTAGAATGAACACGAAAACTTTATTCCCATCGTACAACTTTGTAGCTCCCAGCCAAGGCAGCGCTACAGCTCGAAAGATGCCAAAAGCCAGACAGTTTTACATCGAACCAAAAGCTAAATCACGACACAATAATTTCAAAACTCTTCTGCCCCGCAAAGAAGTGTTTAAAATTATCATTATCTATCATTATTTGAGGATAGAAAACAATATATGTATATATATATATATATATATATATATATATATATATATATATATATATATATATATATTATCATTCAAAGATCATCGACCGCTTTGCAGCCGCCTCCTGCGCCTCCAGCTCCCCTCGCGTCTGTTCGCGGCCCGGCGGCCAGCTTCGCGCGTCGGCCGCGGCGCGGCGCTGCCGTCGCGCCGCCATGCAGCCCTCCCCGCCCACATGCGGTCGGTGGCAGCCGGTCCCCACCTGCATGGCTTGCACCACTGGTCCTGCTGCTCCAGGCCGTAGCGCGCGCGGCATTTCTTCATTTGCGCTGCCGGTGCGGGAGAGTGGCAGTGAGCGGCAGTCATACGAGGTCACAGGGTCAAGGGGTTAGGGTCAAACACCAAAGCACATGTCGAACCGCATTGCTTTGGAATGTGGCAACGCGACGTGCTTTAGCCACGCGACGTGCTAGGAGCCCTCAGACAACCACGACAAATCAAGCAAGTTACTTCCTTCAACAATGTACGGAACGCTCCGTTTAACATTTTGATCGACACCCACCTCACAGCCTGGCGTCAGCTGTTTTCATGGTAGACCCAGTGAAACGCGTACTACTCGAGAAGCACCCCCGACCTGCTTGCCGCAGGTTTGGCACCCCGCTCTCCCTACTCTCTACCTAGTTCCACTCCCCAGCCTCTCGACCTTCCCCACCACCACACCCACTCACCGCCTTCTCCTCCCCTCCAGCGTTGCTCACCTTCTAACTCACCTCCGTCCACCTTGTCCCGTTTCCGCTTCTTCTTCTTGGCCTGGGCGTAGTTGTCCCGGGCCGACCAACCGGGGTACATCTGCATGTGCAGCTGGCGCTCCTTCCGCGCCATCTCGTAGTACTTGGACTGCTCCTCGCGGTTCAGCGCGTGCCACTGTGGGTCGGCGAGGGTCAGACGGGATCGGCGAGGGTCAGACAGGGGTCGACAAGGGTCAGACTGGGTAGTCGGGGTCGGCGAGGTCACAAGGGGTCGGCGAGGGTCAGACAAGGTCAGGGAGTGTGTGGCTCAGTGACGAACAGTCGAGATCGGCGGGGGTCAGGTGAGGCTGGTGAGGGTCAGACGGGGTCGGCGGGGGTCAAATGAGGTCGGCGGGGGTCGGGCAGTAGGCAGGTGTCTGTCAGCGGGAGGCCACTGATAACCAGACCACGCTCCTCTTCAAGATTTACTCGGCACGCTTTATAACGGATGGATTCCCGGGATCAACGCCATCGCTGAGCAGTGACTATTGCGTGAGCCCTGACCCCACGACCAAATCGCTCAACCCCGGGTCAACGGCAGCACTCAACTACGAAAGTTAAAGTGTCGCACTGCTCGGCGTGTCCACCCTTACTTCTGACGTCATCCGACCTCGCAGTGGCGCTGTCACAAACCGCACGTGTCATCCCACTCAACGGCAAAAAACCAGCGTCTAAAGCGACTCAAACCCACCCAACACGGCTGGGTGGATCGGGAGGACAGGCGTTCTAACACACCGAACTATCGGGACGGACGGACGTCGTGGGGGGGGGGGGGGGGGGAAGCGGGGGGGGGAGGTTACGGAGAGCCGGACAAGGTGGGCTAGCCACGGTTTGTCTCGTCGCACTGCGTCGCGTCGCCCAAGGCTAAGATGAACAGCACCCGGGTTAAGCGTGGCAGACGGCGGGCGGGGAGAGGAGGTGGTTCTGAGGTGGTGGACCAAGTTGCTGCTCAGCGAGAGAGAACAAAAAAACAAACAAAAAAACGGTGGAATGTCAAATGAGGGCGACGGCGGAGCTTTCAATCTGGAAGGACGATCACGGGGAGTCGAAACGTTTCGCGCCATTAGCACGGAGACCGAAGCCGCAACGAGACGAATGTAACGGTAGACGAATGTGACGGAAGGGCAGGTACGGAAGGGTAACGACAGGGTAAGGTATCGGGTGAGTAGGTGAGCGGTGACTTCCTACTTTTACAAGTCGCCTCAGGATTAAGGGCAGACAGGTACAAATCGCGCAGAAGCCGATGGAGTTGGTCACAGCGCTTCGCTACCGAGCGCGTTTCTGTTTCGTTCGCACTGGGTTTGGACGAGGTGAGAAGGGCTGCTTACGGCGGCTCGCACGAGGTTAGAAATCTTACAGCGCCAACAACCAGCAGCAAATTGACCCGGGATATGCGTGAGAGAAGGCGTGATTCGACAGCCTGTCTCTCGGCCCGGATCCGGACCTGCACGAGCGGCGTACGCGGCCGCACTGCGCACAACACTGCCGGTGCTCTGGGCAAGACTGCCATCGGGAAGTGGGACCACGAACTGGGACTGGGACATGTGGCGAGACTCCGCACTAAGACTCCGAACTGGGACTTTTTACCTTGATCCAGCAGAGGAAATCCAGGCCTGGACTCGAGATCGAGACCACCAGAACTGGAGCGCAAGTTATGCCTCCGAACAGGGATTCCGAACAAGAACTGGAATCCGCATCGGAATTCCGAACTGAGATTCGGTACAACCGATGGGATCCATGGCTGTGAGCGGCGGAGTGGCGCTCGGAACATGAGCTAGACTGGACGGGACGAGAACTGGAGCTCGGGACGGGGACTGGGACAAGAGCTGGAGCTCGGGACGAGGAATGGGACAAGAACTGGAGCCCGGGACGGGGACTGGGACAAGAACTGAAGCTCGGGACGGGGAATAGGACACCACGAAACTTAACGAAATGATCATATAAATTCTACGCCGAGCGGATAAGACCACATCACGGGAAAGGTAAGGAAGTCCCTCCAAAAAGGAAAAATAAAATACAACTACCGGAGCTGAACATGGGCGTAAACATAGCAGGTCAGAGGTGAACAAGCAACGGCTGTGAAGGTGGAGAACGAAGAGGAAAGATCCCGTGGGAGGGGGGGGGGGGGGGGGCTCAAGCTCCAACTCCCGAAGGCGCAAGCGTCGATACCCCATCGGGGGGGGGGGGGGGGGCACCAAATCAACTCGAGCGGGGCGCCGCCTCTCGCTGGAACGGAACGTTGAACAAAGGAGAGAGGATCAACAGCAGACGTCAATCAAACTAAACGGTCAAATACGACGCCAGGTCACGCTCAGAAGAAGTGACGTCTAATATATATGATACAGGCCGCACAAAAGCAACAGCACAAGGCACTCACTAGAGGTTAGATCCCTTTGCCTGCCCCGAAATCGTCCGAGCACCCAATGAAATTGAGTCAGAGTTCAGCGGAGAAATAAGCTCTGGTGACCTTGCCTGGTTTAAAATTGGAGATTTTAGAGGCACAAAGCTTGAACAAGTCGCGTTTTTTCGAAAAGTGTCGCATCGACGGGATTTTATTGGGTTCAAGGAGCTGGTCATATCCAGAACCCCGATCTTGCCACATCTCAAACGATCAAGTTGGGTGGTGCTGCGATCACCAATGTCGCAACGAGACCCACTCGCGTGTGACTCGGCAAAAGCACGCACAACTACGTGTGACCGAACAGACGGCCAGGGGACCAGTGACGTCATTTGAGCAGGCGGCTCGGACGGACTTTGGCGGCGGCAGAGAGCACCTAGTTCTAGTGAGCGCTACTGAACGCGGTGTCCACTAACCCGGAACGGAGCGGCGCCGCATGCGGTACGCAACGGGGTTTGAAATCTAAACCCTCCTTGAAATCGCTCTGAGGTGAAACCGAATCCGGTAGAACAAATCAAAATTTACGTAGTCAGAGACTCGACGAAGCAAGTCCACCCCATCAGAGGTGGGATACGTGGAACAGAATCGTCACGTGATTTGTTTTATTGATTCCGGGGGAGTGGACACCGCGCTTTGTGCTGTTACCTTCTCTTTTTCGATGCGAGCCTTTTCATAGAACACAGCCTGGTCCTCTTTAGATAACGCACTCCACTGAAAGCACATGACATCGTGAACGCCCCGCGCTTGGCACAGTGGGAGTCTTTTGTCCCCTGGTCTCACAACCAAGGTGGAATATGAATGCGTACGCAACATTATCTGCTAAGTCTTGGGCGACTTAATCGCTTTTAGACGTCAGAGGAATAAGCAGCAATAGGGGAAGGCCAACACGGCGTCCGATTTTAAACTAGCAGGGCCCACAATTCACAAACCACGCTGCTGCATTCAAGTCACACGTGTATCAAAGGCAAGCACGCAACGAAACAAACAATAAAACAATGGATAACAGAGCGCAAAACGAGCCGCAAAGGCACCACAAATCTCACGTACAAAAAAGCACAATAAAATCCGCCACAATACCACACAGCCTCGGACGAAGCCCAACACAACGGCCCGGGAAAATTACTTCACCTCACACAAAAAACCTTCACAAACTCGGTTGGCAGCGCTCTCACCCGTCGGCCGAGGATCTGGTTGATGGCAGCCGACTCCTTGAGCGTGCACTCCGCGACCACTTTGGCCCGCATCTCCTTCATGTACAGCATGAACGCGTTCAGCGGCTTCTTGATGTGACACTTCTTCTTTTCTGTTGTGCAAAAGGGAAGTGGGAAGTCACGAGGTTGTACCTCACGACTATTTTTTGTCGGTACGGCTTCTCGCAAGATGAAATAGAACGCCCGCTTCTAACCAGAAGTGGTATACATAATATGTGACGGCACAACAAAAATGTAATGACTACAAAACTGCTTCGGCTCGACAGGCGTGAATAAAAGCTGCTGGGGCGGAGGATACCGCTGCGAGCTAGCGCACGCTGGACGCAATAATTTCATCAGGGATCTGAGACCCAAAAAAAGGCAATCGCTACAAAACTGCCCCGGGTCGACAGGCGTGAATAAAAGTTGCTGTAGCGTAGGATACTGGTGCGAGCTCGCGCACGTTGTACGCGAGATTTTCATCATGAATCTGAGACGAAAAGACGTGATCTGACTGACGCGCATGGATCAGATGAGAAGCAAAGGGAGACGCATAGATGAATCGGATTCCTTCCAAGGAGAGCAAAAGCAAAAGCAGGTTATTGCTTTATCAGGAACAAAATGCGCAACTCTGCAGCTCTTAATCACCGCGGGCGCATAACCAGCGGGGCGACCAAAGATATACATTCTTCATGCGCCGACACGACCTTAGAGCCGCCGACACGCGGGGGTTCCGCATGAGGTCAGGGGTTCCGTGGGGCCGGTGACGTCAAATACGGAAGGGGAGGGGAGGGAACCCACCGGGCTCCTGGCAGTGCTGCTGAGAGGACTTGGAGCCTGAGACGGGGGGCGGGGCCGATATCACAGGCTTCACATCGGCGCTGTGCCTGAAACCGAATCAGGGGTCACATACAGGTCAAAACAGCTCGCCGGGGGGTCAGCGGCAGGTCACAAAAGCCTGTCAGGGATCGCGTACAGGTCACAGCAGCTTATCACAGATCGGGGACAGGTCACAGCAGCTTGTCAATCTGTTGAACTATCACCAAAAGCGGGGTCCATGGTCCCTTCACTCCCTTACCTTTCTGTGTTTCTGCTTCCATGACAAAATGACAAACAGTTCGCATGACAGACACCACGGCTTAATAATACTAGTCTCGTTTTTTATTAATCGTTCATGTGATACGTTATGAGTGTACCAAAGACCGCAATCCACGCCGCAAACCACACAACCAATAAACACACAATAAACCACAAATGACGCCAGTCCTTGGACCACTCCGTGTCAGCACACGAATTAAAAAAACACATTCGTTTGGACAACAGCGCTTTCATCACTGACCAATAGGAAAAGCCCGCAGAATGAGGAAGTCGCACTCGCGCAATGCGCAACTTAAAACCGGCGCAGTAAGCAGTTATTTCACACGTCTGAAACTCACTAAAAACAAAACCCAAATCCCGAAAAACAATAATAATAAGGAAAACAGCAAGTTACACCAACTTAGTCTAATTCAAATCATTAAATAAGCTTAGCTTACGATCCTACGCCGGGAGCGCGACGAGGCCGCCGCAGCGTTCGGGCGCCGGCCCCAGCGCCGCTCACCTGTGGTCTCCGTTGTGTTTCAGGTAGTCGGGGTGCAGCAGATGGGGAGGGAGGCCAGGGCGGCAGCAAACCAGGTGAAAACCTGCAGCACGCAGCACGACGACGGTCGGCACGAGGCACACGAGGGGGAGGGGGAGGGGGCGGGTGGGGACCAAACGAGTGCTGGCGTTCAGGCCGGGTTCGTGGGCCTTCGGATCAGTCAAGCAACCAGTCGATCCTTCAACCAACCCTTCCGCGCACCTTAAGCGATGCACATAGAATACTCGAAGCACGGCATCTATATGACAATGCTGTTAAATAAAGTATTATTTAATAATTAATATAATTACTTATATTCATAATATTTATCAACAATTTAATATAATTTCATAATGTTGTGTAATATCATTATCTTGATTTATCACTTAATGATTCAAATAATTCATATGTGGCAATGCTATTAAAAGATAGAATGTGTCCCACAGGCCTGAACGTACGTTTGAACGCGTTTAATGCGTTTCAGTAAGGCACCACACAACGTAGGACATCGGTCGACATAAATATTGTCGGGCGGTCCCGAGCACCCAGGCTGTTCTACCCCACAGACGGCTGAAGAAGCGGACCCAACACGCGCCAGCGGCCGATTGCTAACCGGCGGCAGCGGCCGGTTGCTAACCTGTGTAGACTGGCGGGTAGAGTGGAGTAGGGTGACCTGAACGCCCCAGACGTTGACGGGTAGAGGGCGGGTGCGTGCCTGCGAACACGCGAGCGCAGGTCAGCATGGGGAGCACACACGCTCCGGTCTTGTCAGCTACACGGGTACCTCCCCGGATGTTTACTGCGGCTTTGAAAATCCGCTTCTCATTCGTTTGTGCTGAAAGGCGCGTCGACAGCGAGGTTACTTTGGCGCTTCATATTCCAGCATATGAAGGGGATTGAACGACCGCCATCACGGAGAAACATGATCAAAACGCGCCCAGGTGAGGCAGCAAATCAGCAGGATCTATTCCGACGACATGTTCTAAACATAATGAAGCCCTCATTCCGCACACGTCAGTAAGCAACATCAATAGGCACGGGCCCAAAGGCAATGCGCCGTCCGTAAAACCCAGGCATGCAGAACAGCACTGAAACTGGACAGGACCGTCAGCCGCGACGAAAATGAAACGTGAGTCTCAAAGCGGACACTTAATCTTCAGCTTCGGCTTCTGTGACATCAGCGTTCTGACGCAAGATCTTCTGAGGACTGAAAAATTGAGCACACCCGTGCCACGTGTCCACGAGACTTAACACGCCGATGTCCAGTTCCCCCGGACGTTAATGGTGTCCGTGCGGGCTCCGAGATTATGCGACATAATCCAAGCCCCGCAACCTCGTCGGGCAACACGCCAGAGGTGAGTCCTGCCACACCAGAGATGAATCCTGCCACACCGACATCGGGGGCGGAAGCGCTCTACCACCTAACGCTACAGTGAGAGACGATGGCCAGGTCAGAGACGGAGAGATGGTGAGACAAGGGCGATATTCAGGCTCGCACGCAGGATTTTCATACGGATCACGAACTGGAGGACAGCCCCCCCCCCCCCCCCCCCTCCATTGGTGATGTTGGTGATGATCGTAGTTTTAGGGTTATTTCTTTCAGTCAGCGCACACAAAAACAAGCTTTTATACAACTGACAGGCTCTGCCCCTGCTCTGGTTTGGGAGGGAGGGGGTCCGAGGATCTGCCCCACGCCCCATCAACCAAATCCGTAACCCGGCCTTATGGCCCCCAGCCAATCTAATAGCAGGCCCCTGGGAGAAGGCGCCGCATTGGCTGGGGCAGAGGCAGAGGCTGGGTGTGTTCTATTCGGCTTCCTAACTTAGGCTTCAACCCCTGTTTCCATCTTTAGGATGAAAGTGACAAAATCCAGGCCGAAAAACCCGTTGGCTGGTTATTTTCCGGCAGCTTGAGGTTTTTTTTTTCATTGTTCAGCCCTTCTTCCAACCAAGTTGGCGAAATCACACCCCTGGGCACAGGCTCACGTGCCTTTCCTTTGTGATCAACTTTGAATGTATTCCAGGGAAAGTGTAAGCTATGCGAATTCGTTGTTCGGCACAAGAAGCGCACGCCGGGTGGCGTCCGCCGCCAAAAACATTTTCAAAACAACGCACATCCCCACGTCCATCAGCAATGCCTGCATTAGTGCAGCCAGCCTAAAATTTATCCCCCTCCCCAGCTACCATGGTTATTACAGCGTTTCTACCGAAATGCTCCCGGAAGTTTTATCAGATTGGCCCCAAAACACACTACGCTTCCAACACCAACCACAACAGCTCCCATCCCGTCCCCAGGCGCCAACACCGCCCGACAAGGCCGCGAACCCCAACTTCCATCGCCGCTCGCGAGATGGCGTCGGCATCGCCGTCCGCGGCCGATCTGCCGGCGATAAGACGGCGGCGGCGTCGGAGGCGCGACAAGGAACGTCCATCCGCTGACACGCCGGACGGCGCCGGCGCGCGCCTGCAGACGCGCCGGCCCGACCGGGGCCGACACGGGGCGGGGGGCGGACCCGGCGCTGGGGCCGGGCGCGCGCGGGTACGCTGGGGCGACGGACCGAGGTCGGCGGCGTGTACGCGGCGTGGGGATGCCGTGCACGGAGGGGTGACACGCATGGTGTTAGGACAACCGCCTCTTGCCGGACGAAATGATGTCGCTCTCATGATGTCGAACCAAAACTATATTGTCATTATGCTACCGAGCAAACCTGCGTCGTTATTTTGACACCGGATAAAAAAGCCCACAAATGCTGCCACGAGCGCTCCGCATCCATTTGGACGGCGAGTGTGCAGAAAACGGCCTTACATTCGATAGGCACAAAAACAGATGATACTGTACAGCCTAGCAACATGGCTGCCGAAATTTCTAGTCACGCTTCACTCCACGGCGCACCATCACCAAACCACTCCTCTATGAGTCTCGTCACCAATCAGGCGCACCAAACCAGTCTCACGCGTTCTCAGTCTCACGCGTTCTCAGTGCACCAAACCAGTCTCACGCGTTCTCGGTTTCACGCGTTCTCAGTGCACCAAACCAGTCCCTCGCGTTCTCAGTCCTCACGCGTCCTCAGTGCACCAAACCAGCTCATGAGTTCTCAGTCTCATGTGTTCTCAGTGGACCAAACCAGTCTCACGCGTTCTCAGTGCACCAAACCAGTCTCACGCGTTCAACATTAGATTCTGCCCACGACGCCGTCGCCGCCACGGAAACGTATGGTGATAGCTCTGTCGACACCTTACTGACGACCTCGCCACCGGCTGGACACCCGGCGCATGACGAGAGATTAGGGACGCCTAAATCTTCCCATAGCTCATTCCATGGTGCATTACTGGAAGCGTGGCGATCATGCATACGCTTATGGGGAATTCGCGCGAGCGCTGCAACATCTGTCGCCAGCGGCGGATGTAGGATACCCTGATAGGGGGGGGGGGGAGGGGAGATCATTGTCCTTTCTTTGTGTGCACCTTAAAAAGACGGCAGAAATTTGCTGGAAAACAAATGAAATCCATGCTAGTATTCTACTGGTTAAATGCAACCATGCAATGGTAGCTAAATGCTAGCAAACTAGCATTTTACTAACATTCGACCGAATTACATAGTGCTGCATTAACATTCACCAATAACATTGTTAACGCGACATTAACATCCTCCCCTGTTTCCAGGGCGACCCCTCCATGAGCACCACTGCCAACTCCACCACCTGCCGCGAGCTCTTGCGGCTCAGGCGCTACGCCACTCGGCGGACCCAAACAAAGCTCATCCCGTGCGTCGAGTCGGCAACGCATGATTCAGCCGGCCCCAATGAACTCCAAACGAACAATGATTCAACTCGCACCGAGCCGCCCGCCGCGCTAGATCAACATTTTCCCAACCGATCCGGAATGACAGCTACGAGCGGTCCGAGGCCTCCGAACAAAACAGCCGCCCTCAGGCGCGGCCGTGTTTGGACACCTGTGACGTCACAGTGGCGCAGACAGGCGCCCGGCGGGCGCTGGGCGCATCAGCATGACGCGTCCTCCCCCCGGCGCTGAATTGGACCCGCCCATCGGTGCCCCCCCCCCCCGCGGCTGTCGGTTGTCGGTGGCGGAGAGCTGGTCCCAGGCATGCAGCAATGGTGCCGAGTGACGCAGGTGATGCGAGACGATACGGTGATCAACTGTCACCCAGGCCTCCTCTATAACCCGGCCCACCGAACACTTATCCGCGGCCAGACGACGCGAAACACTGTCACCAGTTGGAAAGACTTCACTAACGAACGTGATCCCCGGGTCCCTGATGAGCCCTGTCATGTCCGCGTCTTAAACGCGTCCCTTATCCCCAGAAATATTCCGTCAAGTGACAGATCACATGCTCAAATTCCACGTTTTCTTTCTCAAAACACGACATCCGCACGCCTAAGCCGGGCAGCTGCCAGGACCCAAACAAGGCTGCCGAGCTCGGCGCTCATGGCAGCCGCAATCGAGACCTCGCATACGATGCGGTATTGCGACATCGATGCGATGCATGACAGCATCGTCGCATGTGACGATACGATGCAGCGTTCCTCACCACGATGCTCGTAATAACACCCGTGGCGCCGAGCATCACGAGCTTGTCGCAAATCCACACTAAAATATCACCGCGGGTCAGGCGCACTGCCGCCTCGGCCCACCGTAAACAGAACAGGCCGCGGCGGGAATCGAACCCGCGCCTGCGCACTTACCACGGTGGTAGGTCTGGCCCGCCGAGTGGCGGGTACGGGCAGTGTGACGACACCGGAGTGAACGGGTACACGGACGGCCGGGGCATCCCTGCGGGTCACAGCGAGGTCACGGGTCACACGAGTCGACGGTGGTGAGTCATCAAGGTCACGGGTCACACGAGTCGACGAGTCGACGGCGGTGGATCATCGAGGTCACAGGTCACACGAGTGTCGACAGCGGTGGGTCATCGAGATTACCGGTCACAGCCAGAACACGGGTCACACGAGTCGGCGGCGGTGCGTCATCGAGGTCATCGGTCACAGCCAGGTCACGGGTCACACGAGTCGACGGCGGTGGGACATGGAGATCAGACGACCCAGCATCCATGGAATATGAGATTCACATCAACGAGGCACTCATCTTCAAACACGCATGAGAAAAGGATGGGGTGCCGCAGGGGCCAGGTGGAAGACCAGCGGAGGGTGGCGAGGCAATACGACCACGACACTGGGGTCCCTGGTGAACAAACTGTCAGCATGGAGTCAACGATATCCGAGAAGAATATACCTTTCAGTTGAATGTACCCTTGTCGATATCTTTACATGAAATCTTAAAAGAACATTTTTGTTAGCCGCGCAATTATGCTTCCGAAATCAACGGCGCGTCAACACCATCACTAAATCAACATCGCCATCTCAACATTTCCACATTACGCCAACATCTCAGCATCACCACCTCCTTGACAGCGGAGGCCACACCCGAAAACCTCCGAAAACCTCCGAAAACCACCCGAACACCTTGAGCAGCCGAGTGCTTCGACCGAAAACCAACGCTCGGGCCGACCACACTTGCCGGTCGCGTCCCGAGGAAAGCGCCAGGAGAACACGGGCGACCACTCGCTGCCGAGCCGCCTATTCGACGCATTGAAGCAAAAATGCACGAAATTCTACGGGGCGTGTAGGAAGCATTTACGCACAGTGGCATTCATGTGGCGAGATGCCGCAGCCGCGGAGAGCATTCCCGGGGACGGAGCTCAGAAGCCGCCGCCTTCTAAACCAGGACAAATGAGAAACAACGCGGGTTGCGATCTAATCAACGCGCTGGTTGGGCCGGCACACATTTTTTCTGGCAAATAGCCAAAGAGGTGAGGCCAGAATCCACACGTCACGACAGCTGAGCGTGTGCAGACTTGGTGCACAAACACGATCTGACAGGGATTTGCATGTGCAATATGACGGATGACGACGGCCCAGCCGCGCTCGCCTGACAGCTTCATTGTGTGCAAATTGCGTTTCCTAATCGATCTGTACCTCAGAAAAAAAAAAATGCGGCGCAACATTGGGCGTGCGCATGCGTTTATGTAAGGAGTCAATGTTGCACCCGAACTGAGGCAGCAAAATCTCTGGATCTCTCTCCCTCTCTCTCTCTTGCCCTCGCTCCCCTCTTTTTCTATACGCATATATACATATATATGTCCAGGAATGTCAAAGATGTCTCCTACGCACAAAGTGGCTGTTTATACATTATGGGCACATCCCGTACCTAAAAATACTTCAAGAACGCAAACATTGTTACCAAGCAGGCAGTTGCATTACAGTGTAGTCGCCTCTCCCCAGGGTATCTTAAACAAGGCGCTCGCAAAACAAAATGCAAAATCCCGAGCTAAAAGTTCGTTCTCGAGCGAGTGTCAGCGAATTAAGCTCATTGTCAGCACACGCGAAGTGAAAAAATAAACCAATCGTCCGCATTCGAACACGACTTTTAATAACAGGAAAGCAAAACTCGTGCGTTTTGACAAAGCCAGAGTCGGAACTCCTTTCCCCGAATTCAGCCATTCGCGTCCAAACAGCGTGGCACGCGGCCGATCAAACCAATCTTCGGAGACCACTCCAACCATCGGCTTAGCGGAATGAACTTCCTGCTACGTCTCAGGTCCGGCGGGAGGGGCAACGGCGCATCCAGGAACCGCACAGGGGAGGCCACACGAGATCGCGTCCGAGACAGGCCACACTGACGCGCTGAAAGAGAAGCCCGGCGCGAATCACAGCGAGATGACGACCACCCTCCAGCGCGTTCGCTCCCCCGTGTCGCCTCCTGGACCCGCCCCTGCACAAAAAGGCTTGTAGGACAACATCCGGCGCCAGCTTTAAAGTCTGCGCCATTTAATCCCGATTCCAATCAGGGGTTTTCTTCCTCTGTATCGGATCAATCGGGTGCACCTCAGCGAGCACCAAGTGCGGAGATTGGATCCCGTCCCCCCCCCCCCCCCCCCCCCCTCCTCCCCTCCCGCTGACCAGCAGCCGGGAGGTGACCGGCAGGGCGGAAAAACACGCCGCGGACGAAAAAGCGTCGGGAAAAGGCCGATCGGACGCGGCCCGAGCGGCGACGCCGGCGAACTAGTGTGATCGAGAGCTCGGGGCCTGTGTCGGGATTACGGGTCGGATGCGCAGCACACACTACAGCGATCATCAGGACGGTAGAGACGCACGAGGGGTGGTTTTTGTGGTTGCAAGTGTTGCCAGGTGTTTGTCATGAGTTGCTGTGACTTTGGATCACTGTTTGCTGACTGGCGTCCACAACAACCCCGGGATTCGTTCACATTTGGCGCACAAAACCACTACTTAAGTCCACATACACTCAAAGTAACGCGCAGGCACGGGATGGCGAGAGATGAAACTAATCGCGTGGGGTTTAGGGCTGCGTAATGGATATATATATATATATATATATATATATATATATATATATATATATATATATATATATATATACATCCGCACTAACCAGATGGGTAAGGAGAGACAAAACATTAAGAAGATATTCACGACAGATAAAGCTGCTTGCCTGACCCCACAAGATTTTCGGAGGCACTCCATGAGCCCCACCCTGGCACCCCTCACCGAGCACGGTCCCAGTGTCAGTCTCTCCGGGCCCCCTGCGCCACCTGGGGGCCGGAGTCGGGGCCGGGGCCAGGGGAGAGGGGCGGGGGGCGCCGAAGATAACGATCCATCCGCCCCGTCGGCCGTCACAGGCGGCGGCGCCGCTAAAACAAAGCTCCCGGGAAACGCAGACGGGCGTGCACGAGCTGGCCGCCGGCTGCGGCCCCGCGTCAGATACAGAGGGCAGACGGACGCAACACGCTGCTGTACGTGGGGGGACGCGCACAGCAGTACGTGCAGACATACACGCAGACCAGAGCGGCGGAGCTAGTGGCGCGCTGATCAGAGCGGCGGAGCTAGTGGCGCGCTGATCAGAGCGGCGGAGCTAGTGGCCCGCTGATCAGAGCGGTGGAGCTAGTGGCCCGCTGATCAGAGCGGTGGAGCTAGTGGCCCGCTGATCAAAGCGGCGGAGCTAGTGAACCGCTAACCAGATATCCAATACTGATCACTGACCCTGCCCATGTCTTACCAACCCAGTCATGGTCTCATAACTGCCCTGCCTTCTACTCAGTCATGATGTCATCACTGACCTGGCCTCTGACTGATTCGACGGACCCGGCTGATGAATGCAACTTGTCCGTTTTGATTGGCATTCCAAACGACGACACGAGCCCACGCGTTCTGACAGCGCTCGAAAATCCCTCACTCACACCGTTCCGAAATACCCGAGCTCCACCACCAAATTCCCAGTTGGTCAGGACTGACCCCTGATGACCCAACCTGACCTGACCCGCCTCTCGCCCGCCGCTGACCTGGTTTGGGGTCCAGCTGGTACGGCGGAATGCCCATATGGGCCGGCGGGGGCTGCGACAGCGAGTCGCCGCCGTAGAAGAACGGCGGCAAACCCGGCGACGGCAGCGGCATCTTCCCCGCCTGAAAGCAGAGGTGACGACGGGTCAAAACACGGGTCAAGGTCACGGGGGTTGGTGGGCGTCTTTCTCGTCTGTGAGCACAGGTCAAACAGGGTCAAGGTCACAGGGGTCATCGGGCATCTCCCCCCCGCCTTGAGGTCACGGCTGGTCGGCGAACGGACAGGTCACGGTAGCAGGGGTCGGAGGGCACGGTGGGGGGTGGGGGGGGGGGGTCACGGGTGTCAGCGGACGTGGTGAGCGTGGCAACAGTTGGCGGCCATGCTTAAGTGCGTGGGAGGAGGAGGGTCAGGTAATGCTTCGATGTCTTGGATTCGATTCGATTCGATTCAATTCAATTCAGTTCACCTCCACAACACGCGTACCAGACACGAAACGCCCACTGGGGGCTTCGCGCTGGGGGGTAAAAAAGACACCATCACGAAGAAATGGATGGTGAGGACGCGCCAGCAAACTGGCAATACATGATAACTTCAGTATGCATTCCGTGTGTCCCCTGGTTTCATTTAACTATGGAACCAGCCGGTGTCCCAGTTATCGTGGCAAGATGTCACAGTTTGCACGCGACCAGCACATGGATCATGACAACGACAGCAGCCTGACAACATGATTTACGACTGAGGACCACACAGAACACGACAACGCCGTACGGATGAAGGGAGGGGAGGGGGGGGGGGGGCACGCAGGCCAGATAGTCATCTACCCCCAGCTCCACTTTAGGACATCATCATCCAAATTACAGGGCTCGCGGGTGGAGATGTTATCGCAAACTGCGCCATCTGCACCAGAGGAGATAAAACAATGGCGGCACGTGGCCAGTAAAAAGCGACAAAGGGCGGCACCCTTTCAATCCTCACAGGCTGCGTTGGCATAGCCGGCAAACGAGAGCGATTTTCGCAAACACAAAAACGTTTAAGTAACCCATTCGAGCCCCATTCAAAACGGACTTATTGAAGGACGTGACGCATGGTCACAGAAGGTCACCTAATAGCCCAAAGGTCACCTAACAGCCCAGTGCAAAAACTTCCGCATATCATTAGCATTAAGTGCGCTGTTTCGCACCCTGGCACGCCATTGGCACTTAACTCATCTTCCCGGCTCTTTGTAACGGCATAGTAGCTTTAAAGCCGGCACCCGTCCTTCCAATGTCCTCACGATGTTCTAGGCTGCACGTTCTAGCACGTTCTAGTTCTAGCACGACGCTAACGTCGCCAGACACCTGTGCTGTTCTGAGTTCTGCCCCGAGCTCAGCTTCTAGCGGGGGGGGGGACACCCCCCCCCCTACAAGACACGCGAAACGACTCGTCCCTGGCCAGCGGAGGTCATCACAGCACCGCCGGCGCCGAGGCCTTGCACACCGGAAGTGCGCCGCTTCCGGCCCGTGTTGCAATCGTCACCGGCACGTGTCATCGCTCTGACAGGTGAAACATCAAAGCTAAGTGCCGCTGACGACGTCAGGGAACCACGAGAGCCACCTTGGATGATGCCACGTAACGGACATGTGCGCATTGTACAAATTTGGGGCGCATATGATAACGCTGCACGCGTTTTAGTCACTTTTTATTTGCTGTGCGTTTTCGTGTGATCTTATCATCGGCATTGAAGTACCTAACGTCGCGGCCTGCATCGCATGCATCGTGTACAGTGTGGCTTTTGCCGAATTCCCCGTGCCTTAAGCTTCTCGCCGTCAAGACCGACACAGCCACAAACGCGGAGAATGCAACGCCAGATGAGGGAAGAGGAAGCTCCGAACGTCGCTACCAGACCAACTACTACTTAATACCAGCTACCTACTACCAACTACTACCTACTGCAACTACCCAGAACGTCCAGACGCTGAAAGGCCCCGCCTTCTCCACCGCCCGACCGTCCCGTTCCCGTCCGCTCTCTCGAACCATCCGTTCCCGTTCCTTTGGACCACCATCGAGCGTCCCGCCCCAGCCTACCGCGAGCAGACGCCTGGTCTCCCCAGACACCGGTCCCCGGAGACCGACTGGGGACCACCTCGGCACCGGTCGGGGGCCGGCCGGGCACCGCCGGCGGCCGCGCCGCGCTCCTCCGCCCCCGGAGGACGACGTGCACCACGAAAGCGCACGTGCACGCGGCCAACACGGGGCGGTGAGTCAGCCGGGGCATCAGTACGCTTCCCGGTAGGCTCAGTGGCTCTTTTACCGGGGCTCGCCACAGTCGCGGTCACCGGCGCCGACACTGCCGCACGCGGATAGAACCGGAGCCAGGGAATGTTGCCTAAACCGGGAATCTAACTCGGGCTATTTCCATACAGAGTGACGCTACGCCGCCGGCTTCCGCCTCCATCGGAGGCTTCTGATGCTGTGGGAGAAGCCCGGGTATGAAGGCGTGGCTCTGGGAGAGCAAGGCCTTCTGCTCGAAGACGACTGCATCCTCGTCGGCGCGCACGCCGCGGCGCCGACAGCCAACACCGGGCACGTCCTGCAACACTGGCGCCGCGTCTGCACTGACCGGTGCAGGGCATGCAAGATCAGGTTTCAGGCATGAAGATCAGGATCAGATTGGCCGGCAGATAAAGTGCTGACCTGCATTAAATGGGTCGAAGCCGATAAGAGAACGTTGCAGCCTGCTGCCTCCATCACCCTTCGCTCCAGTTCAGCTTCCAACAATGCGCTAGCCTTACTTTCCTATCAGTCAGCGTACTTTACGGTGACGTTATGGATGCGGTAAAGAAACGTCACGCATGCAGAAAAGACCGGTTCAAAGCTTTTTATGCAGAGTGTTGGCAGGCTTGGTTGCCTTTCCCCGCTCCCCCCCCCCCCCCCCTCTTGGTTGCCTTTCCCGGAGCCAGAGCAAGAACATGAACATGAACATGTCGAACATCCGGAACACGTCGAACCGTCCGCATGCTCTGTGCAGAGAAGTGTCCGGTGGATCGCGATTCACTCATAACCGTTCACCACCAGCCGGCCGTAATCACCGCGCAATGTAACTTCTCACTCACGCAACGGGCACACAGCAGCGGCTCTGCTGACACCCCACCGACGACGCCTCTACCCTTCACGGAAACCCCTCAGCCCCCCCCCCCCCCGAAACCCTCCCACCTAACCTCACCACCCACCCTCCACGGGTCATTCGGTACGCCGCGGGCGGAGCGGGGGCACGGGGGGAGGGAGGGAGGCGACCCACACCCGGCGCGGGCCTGCTTGCCATTCCCCGGGCGGCGCCGCCGCCCCCGGGAGCGATCATTGTCGGCCCATTTCCATACGCCGATTGAATACCAAAGTTGCCAGATTGAGTCGGAGCGTTGCCAGACGGGCCAGCGGCGGCGGCGCCGCGGAGGGCGGGTCTGACCACCTGTTGCCACGTGCCCAGGCGAGGCCGGGCCGCGGCGGAGGTGGAGAGCAGGACGACCGCCGACGCGGCTTGCTTGCTAGCTCCGCTCGGCGGTGAAGCTCGTGTTGGTGGATTCATCAGGGATCATTGACGGGGGGTTGAGTAAGTGGTGATGGGTGTTAAACGCACAGCTGCCTTCCCGCCAGCGCTGTGATCACTTCAGTTGAAGGAAATGCACAGAATACATACACACACATATATATATATATATATATATATATATATATATATATATATATATATATATATATATATATATATATATATATGTATATATATAATTAGTTAGCTGATTTAGTTAACTGAAATTATTTATTCCAGTTCACCCGAGTATGAATTATTCCAAGAACAAACGTCGTCCTTCCAGGATTCTGCAAGCTCAACACCAACAAAAATACCACAAACATGGCTTAATTACGACGTTCGAAAACTCTCCCAAGGAAAGCAAAACCGAGACAATGCTTTCGTTTCAGCTGCACCTTCGAAATCACGCCATTTCCCAGCTGGAAGCAATGTCCCGAAATACATTTCCTATTGCTGGGGAAACGCGATGGAAACCAGGCAAAAAAAACCCATTCCGACCAGGGCGACTGAAAATTCAGTTTCTGATGAAAACTCGATAGTAGAGCACACGGCCGGCCGGCACGCGCCAGCTGGCCCGATTAACGAGTCCGGCCGAGCCGTATGCAATGTCGGCAAGATCAAAGGGTGGCGCAGCGGAGTCGGGCAGAGCGTGTGCCGCTCTGCCAGTGCAGCGGGCGAGGCAGCGCACGGCGGGATCAAGATCCGCGGATCCGGCAGCTCCGCAGTCCCCACGTAGCGTTTGCTTCACCGGACTTTAAACTATGCCGGGAGGGCCAATATTTCCCGGCGCTGACTCAGTGCCGAACACTGCCGCCGCACGCATCGCCGCAACACCGAGCGGGTTCAGTACCGGCTGACGGTACCACCACACCGGTAGGTACGGTACCCCTGCTGCCTTCACATGCCCCCGCCGCACAATACGGGAGCTAGAGGAACTCCTCCCCAATCGGAGGTGCCTGGACAGTGGCGTATACAAATGGTGGCCCTCAGAGGGATCTCACCGTACGCAGCTGACACGCTCTTACGGCCCAATAATAATATAACAAATATAACAAAATAACAATACCCCTGCCCCCCCACTCTTTCATGCTGCTTGCACGCGTAATACGTGCGTGAACAAATGGTGACGAACAAAAACTCCCGACACACAGGTAATTCATTAAGAATGTGCTGACGTGCCTGCCACGCGCTAGCCTGGGTTTTTAGTGATTTGCTGGTCAGTTGCGCCTTTCTCGAATCCGGCACAAGTCCCTTCACTGGCGTGCAGGGCGGCTGGCACCTTACACCAGAGCGTCAGGCCGGAAAGTCCCAGCGAAGTGAGTCGTTCCAGGGAAGCTCCGCCGAGTAGCGGCACTGCCGACATCGGACGCAGGAGTGAAGATGCCCGACTGCCTCCGCCGGGCATCATTCTGCTTATTCAAGAACATCGGCACTTGCTTTCAACTTGTAATCGCTTGTTCCCCTCAAACAGGTCACCAGCAGCGTCAAACGCCTCAGCTGAGGAGCATCGTCAGTAAAGTTTGGAGGCGGCTTCCGAACCTTACGTGCATTCCTGGCCACGGCATCGACCCCACGCCTTCAAGTGATTGCTTCCCGTCCCCTTCGCATCCTACCCCAAGCACCAATTTGACCCCACAGCGCATCGGTTCACCCCCGGCGTCAAAGCACAGCTACCAGTGACGTCAGCGTCTGAGTTCTGTGCCTACCCATTCATAGAAGCATGCACGCACTTCCAGGGCTGCTCCACCCACAATTTCAACAGCGCCGCATCGCATCTTAGAACTAACGTGTTGCGGTAAACCAAACCGACACCGTCCGCGTCGACCAAGCTTCACGCGTTCACGCGGTGCCATGGAAGGCCTTCAATGACGAGTTGATGAGGCGGACCCACCCGGATCGAAAAACGCCTGCTTACGCATGCGCAAAAAAACGTCCCCGCATACACAAATATCTTCGGATGATGACGTGTCGTTGTTTTCTCGTGATTTCCGAATCTTTGATTTTATCAGCTTATTTCCACGTGATTTTCATCTTCCTCCCATCAGCCAACCTATCATCCCCCTTAATTGCCTTCCCCCTCCCTTGCAGCGCCCCTGGACGCGCCCCTGCGCCTGACCGTGCTGAGGCACCGGCCGGACGCAGTGGCGGCGCCAGGCGAGTGACGGCGGCCGGCGCACGCGTCCGTCCACTGTCAGACAGACCGACAGCAACACGGCGTAGCCTGACGGGGATCGGGCCCGAGCGGGCGGGAGCGCGGCGGCCCGTTCCAGACGACAGCCGCCCAGCTGCTCCACCAGACGCTTCCGTCTGGCGGGAGCAGGTTCCTCGCGCGCGCCGCTGGTGGGGTAGTGTACGCGAGTCGAGGGCGAGGTGATGTTGCATGAGGAAAGCGCGGGGCGACTCAGTCCTCTCTGAGACGGATGAAGCCTTGGTTGGGCCACGGGGGATCCGTCGTCTGGATCTGGAAAGAACGCAGCTTCCGATAAGCTGGAAGCAGCGCAGATGTGCGTGTGAAACAGCGTAAAAATGTCTGCCGCGTTCGGCCATTTCAAAACACACTCACACAATTATTTTTGGCCAAACCTGGCGGAAGTGTCCATCCGGAAGTGTCCATCAAAAAACAACACAAACACATCTGACAGAAATACACATTTCACCTACCGAGAAACGCCGGAAACAAAGACGACCCAGCGGGTAACGACAAACCATAAAAAGAAAACAACCACCACCCCGTCCCAACGGCCGAAGACACCACCTGCCGTCACCGCCGCCGCGTCACCAAACCGTCGCCTTCGTCAATATCACCTCCATCTCCGCAATGTCCCGCTTGTCGCGCGCCGCCGGGACCTTCCGTCCGATGCGCGTCGCCAGAAGCGCCGATGCGACAGACGCACGTGGCCAGATTTCAAATAGTCGCTAATCCTGTTTGCGCCGCCAACCCGCGCCGCGCAGAATTAGCATCCGGGGATTACACGGGCTCATTTTCTATGGGAGCGACCACCAGTGCAAGCACGCCCGGCGAAACAGTAGCGACGGAGGGGGACTACGGACCGGTTTTAATACACCGCATGCCGTGGGCAGAACAAAAAACGGCTTAGCCCGGGCCGCGACGAGCACAATTTGCCAGGGTATTAGTGTACTTTGAGCGCAAATGTGTCCGCTGGAACTGCGCAGGGAATGGCGGCTAGAAACGTCTGATGGTTGTCAGCACACTTTTGGAACTACGGGCGATGCAACGTAGTATATTGCTGACCGGCTTCGGTGTGCCATTTCATTCCTACCGGGGTTTGATTTGGGCACGGCGCCGGAGGCAGATTTTAAAAGTTTGTTACATCCGAGGTAAAAATGAAGATCACATCATTGTGCGGACCGTGCCGTATTACCAGCATATCTATGGTTTAAAAGGAAATTGCGCTGCCCGAGTCCCCCGTCACTAAACAACCCATGTGCATGCAATGAAAAAAACATTCATTTCATTCGCGCGTCGAGTCTGCATTGTTCCGTGTGAGCCAATACCATTCAAAAATGCTAGAAAAAAACGGTGTCCAAAACGCAGTGCTTCCATTGTGCAGACAAGCACCGCCCTGTTGAGGCAGCTTGGCGTAGATCGCGCGGCGACGTGACACTCATAAAACTCATCCGGACATAAACATGGAATGAGACATGTTACGCATTAGCAGAGCAAGTCAACTGGCCGACAGATGTGTTTAAATAGCGAACACTTGCATCCAATTAGCTCTAATGAGCAAACTTTTCACGTAATGAAATAAAAACAAAGCTTGGTTTGGCCAAATTTTTTAAAAGAGAAGTCAGGCATGCGTCCCTACGAAAACAAGCCATCGTCTGGTCATATAGTCACTCGGAACGCGCACACTTGCATCTAGCATCATGCATCACCTATTAACTCCCATCCCCACCTCTCGCCACTAAAGAAGTCCGGTTTTTTCCCTTCAATCCGGCCACACCGTCTTACCAAACCAAAACCGTCTTATCGCAGCCGCCAACAACGCAGTGACGTCACCAGTCGAGATCTGGCAGCCCCGCACAACGCTGCCGGCGTCTGTCAATTCGTGCAGCCCTGAGTCATGCTCCGGCGCCAGGCTACCGCTGGCAGAGTGCGGCGAACCGAACCGTATTTTGAAGGATCGCTGGAGGACGTGCCCCGTATTATGTTTTCCATGCGAGCATATTCTTTTCTGCACTATAACAGGTGCAATAATTCCTACTCACGGCAGCCTGGCACTCAACGGCTGTTTATTTACGAGTCGATTTGAGCCGATGGTGTCTAGAAAAAAAGAACAATTCGAGCTGCTGGCGGCGCGAGGTATTCTAAGTCACGCGGCCGCCGTGATTCAAGAGAAGAGCGACTGTGCATCATGAACATCAAGACTGAGCAGCGGCGCAGAAACAGGGATATCTGCGTCTGACTTTGGACATGTTTTACATCGGCCCTGTAGCAGCACGTGCCACGGAATGCATCAAAACCCGCGCTTTAGTTTGACTTGTTTGGATAATTCCAGGTTGCTGCAGCCGTGTTCAGGAACGAACAAGGGTACGACTACCTTCGATGCGTGACGTATCGGATGGCTGTCTGGCTGTCTGGAGGATGAATGTCTGGAGGACGAATGATGGTTGTCTGGAGGACGAATCGGTCGCAGAATGTTTGTCCTTTAAGTCGTCTGTGCTGTGCAGGCTAGCACTGAAATGCTATCCTGACAAGTTGAGCGGACAACTAAAACTAAAATTTGGGCCCAAAGCTCAACTTAAATTCGATCTTTACGTTCTTAGGCTCGCACGACACATCCTGTCCGACGTTTGTCAAAAAATGAGTGTTTATGTCAATCAACAAGGGTTTAAGTCACCGCGAATTGCCTGCACTTTGTCACCTGCGACGGACAGTGCTTCGAGAAAAGGTCATATATGGCACCCAACGCCGGGAAGGTTGAGCGATATCAGATGAAAAATATAAAGATAAGTTTTAAAACATTTTTTACTGTTATTTGGTTCTATAAATATTTACATGATATATTTTTGTAATATATATATATATATATATATATATATATATATATATATATATATATGTATATATATATACATATATATATATATATACATATTATTGAGCTCATTAAGATCTTTTTATTATTATCAAGCTTTAAAATAATGTGTCAAATCAATTGCACACAGTCCATGTGAGCGGATTATAATTGGTGCCACTACGGTGCATTTCGGAGGTCCCAGCAAAACGATCGAAGGGTTTCGCATAGTACAAAAGTGTGCCAAAACACGACATCGTGCCATTTCGGGTTCGAGAACAAGCTGTTGCGTACTGACAAGCTAATGCCACTGGTGCGTATAGGCACACCAAACCTCGGACCTGTAGCACGGTGTAGTCGATTGTCGATTTTGATTTGAAATATAAAAACAAAACAAACTTTCTACTACGCCAGTGAAATAGACAGTGTACAGCGACAGGCAGTTACAGCCAACTTAGGAAGGCTGACGACGACGAACTTTGACAGTTAAGTTCTCATCTTTCCAAGCATCGCATTCATCAGGAAACCACACCAACGATCTCTCGCAACCAACGCTCCATTCAAAATTTATACACAAAGAAGGAACATCTATCGCCCAAAATACGTTTTTTAGTCACCGTTTAGGAAGAAATATGACGCACTAGTCGTGAGTTCCACCACGTCATCGTCCGCAGCTCTCTTCGGAATGTCAGGCGCTTCCGGTGGGTGCGTACTTCCATCTCGAGCATATTACGGCTCGAGAGCAACTGTCCAACGCACAAGAGCCGCCGGCAGCTGCCTGCCCACGACATGTCCACGGTCATTTAATTGGCCCAGCCGAGGCGGATAGGCGCATTACGGCGGCGGACAGCGCGCCGCTTTGATCTCGGGCTGCGCTTGTTTTATTTATTTTTCATTCCCATCGACACATCCTGCTGAGCTCCCGTGGGGACTCCTTGCAAATGACAGGGCCATTAGCCAATCAGCGCGCCAGGCGCACGGCCGTCGACCAATCAGAGCGCGGTGAGGATCGATCCCAAGCCCGGGCCCCGGCGTCGGCAGACGAGTTTGCGGAGATTCGCCAGCGCACGTGATTTTCGAAATGAAAAACCGAGTTCTCTCCACCGTGGGGAAATGACAAATCGGCTGAAAATGTTCCGAGATGAGCGAAAAAGAACCGGGTGTTTATGAAAGACGATTTGAAAGAACAATATCGCTGGGTGAAGCGTTCGGTTCAGCAGTTCAGCAGTCTGACGATAAATCAACTTATCTAATAAACATCAGGAGAGCCACAGCAGCGCAAGCTAGGGATTAACCACGTCTCCGCAGTGAAAAAATATCAACACTTTAAAGGAGGCATAATTTTGGATCTCCATGGTTTTGAATTTCTAAAATTCCATACCACGGAGACATGGCTGATGGTCTTGTGGCGGTCAGGAGGGAGCCCAGGGCCCCCGGCTCCCAGGAAAACTTAACTGCGAGGATCTAGAAGCGTCCTGCGTGGCAGGTGGTGCCCCCCCCCCCCCCCCCATAGGCACCTCTCATCGCTCAAGAACGCTTCTGGTCAAGTGATCATCTGGCTTTTGAGGGCCCGCTGTTTTTTTTTTTCACCGATGTTTTACAACGTGGAGTGTGACTGCTATTGTATCAAAATGAGGCTCTAATTAATGCGAATCCCGCTCTTTTATCTTCAAATGTAGGTTCAATGGTTCATGCATGCGACAGATACCTTATAACAGAGGCTATACACCACAACATGCGGACCCAAATCCCGGCCGCTTCATCTGTCGGGCCCCCACTCCTATCATTATTCTCCGGCGCGCATGCCAGCTTTCACGGCATCGTCTTTTTGTTTGACGAATTTCAATAACAGGGCCTTTCATAACGAAGAAGTCCGCAACGTGTGAAGTCCCGAACATGGTCTTTAATGTTCAACTGGCCGCCAGGACCCTGAGCCTTCACCACTACCCCACGTTTCGAAAGTGGTCTCCATACTTGAAGGCACAACGAACAAACGGTTTATTTTTAGATAACACTATTCCGGTGAACTGCGTATAAAAAACGGAAATGGAGAAAATGGAGACAAGATGGAGATAAAAGCCTAAAGAGGTGTACTGGTTTTGACCAACCGAGGCCAAATGCAAGAATGTCGTTGACACCCAACACCTAACATTCCGAACACCGAACACCTAACATTCCAAGCACTCCGAGGTCTTCTCCAGCATCTCATGTGCTTACACCGAGCCAAAATTCCCGTAAGCTCCAAACGAGGTCGAACGAATCAGGTGTCGCGTCCATGAAACAGCCCAATCAGAGATGCCGCGTCCACCAGCTTAAGCCAATCAGGTATGCCGCGTTCACCGTCCGAAATCAGAGACGCCGCGTCCACCGTCCAAATCCACGCCCGGCATGACACCGCTGCGGAATCTGGACCGGTCACGCCGTCCCGGCGGCCGATAACGCCATCAGAAAACAGGCGAAAGCCTCCGTACGGAGCGCGGCCGGTGTCACCGCTACCTGCCCGATGAAGGGTTCAGCCGGCCGATCTCACGGACACGACACGTCATCCTCGGGAAGGGGGGGGGGGGGGGGTGACGTGAGCGGCGGCATGTAACGGGAGTGGACGGCGCGTCGCCGAGTGCTAAGCCGTTTGTCCTCGAGAAGCTTCGGCGCCCCCGGTGTCGCTCACATTCCAAGATAGAGCGCGCCCGGGATCCGCGCTGGCTCCATCGCGGCCGCTCAATCCAAGGTGCATTCACAGCGCGACAAAAATGCTCTGTTCTTCGTGACGTCACGGAGAGTCTTTCCGGCCGTGTTTGCAGCGTAACGAATTTTCTGTTTACATCTTCGCAAGCGTCGTGACAATGACTGTGCATGCGAAGGAACAATATTTTTGTTTGGAGATTCCATGAGTGCTCGTAACAATGGAAACTGCAAATTGCACTGTTTGTAACTTATATAACACCTCATCACTTGAGGTCGGTCGTTGGCACCCAATTTGACTCCTTCATAATTGAATCTGTCAGACCATTTCTGTCTGACTCCCATCGCGTCGCGCAAGAATTTTCTGCGCGTCCGACAAAGGTCCTTCGTGAGGTCACGTACAATGGTCGTCGTCCATGTCGCTGCGCACACCAAGCGGCGCAGGATTTATCGCACGTGACGTCATGGGTGACGTCGACAGCCTAAAAGCTTTGCTGCCCGGGTCGCTGCGAATACACCCCAAAAAATGTCGGCTGGAAACGGCCCGGTGGACCTATGGGAGTTCTGGACATCGGGGCCGGTTCGGCATTTGTTTCAGAGCCTTTTCCGGAGCTTTCAGAATTTTCAGAGCGTTTTCGTGACAAGGCCTGTTGGATGGGCTGAACTTGATGTCATCATCGTCTACATACGACGCAATAGTTGAAATAATCACTAAATCGTCCACCAGGTACATAAAGTACCACGGCTTCTAGGTCCCATGGAACAGAAATATCAACCCATGCCATGGCTGCCAGGTCCCATGGAACAAAAATATCCCCATTTGACTATAAAAGCCCATGCCTTTCAGAAGGCAACCTTAAATGTTCCTTTCAGATACAAAGTCGAAAAGGTCTTTCGGTGGAATAATTGGACAGTACGGCTCGATCCAATAGCACATATCATTTCGCTGGAAACCGTTGCCAATAACGGAACGTCTACCCATTGGGTCCCGGACGACCAATCAGATGCGGCGTTACAACGAAATTCGAACCCCTCTTTTGGGTCCTAGTGCCTCCGGAGGTACAGCCCTCGTAGCCAACGCTTCCCTTAGTAAATACCGCCAACGTAGGATACAGTGACCCTCCCATGAACAGCTTTCAGAAGCCGCTTCGACTTAACTTAACCCGCCGCTGCATCAAATACTTCTAGTAACACTGCGCTGTGACTTTTGGCTATTCACGTAAGCTGCTTTAGCATAAGTGTGTATCTCAATTACGCAACCGCATAATGCAAGCCATATCTCTGAAACGACAGAACAAAATATGTCAAACTGTCCCACTGGAATGCATCATTGAAATGCATGGGGATTGCAATGCATCATATAGGCGCAAAATTAGCGGATGAAAACCACAGTTACGTGCTGGGGGACTGTCCAAGAACCACCAACAAAATCCGGGTATTATGTAAGGATGTGATGCATGTCCCGGCCCGCTCAGTGCAGCTGGCGCGTAAGCCATAGGCGCTGGCAGCGGGGCGCCTCAGCACAGATCTACAAAAGGACATTTTTACCGACAAACATGAAGATGAAAAAATTGCCTGGGGTGTACGTGGGGCACTGCCCTACAACAGTTTTCAGTCGGCAACACCACCGCCATTGCAGTCCGTCAATACTACCGCCATCCCAGTCCGCTGATACCAATGATACTGCTGATACAGTCCGCCTGAACCGTCCATCGTCCAAATATTGCAATACAATTATCACAAATATTTACTACGGTGCGTCGAGCAGTACGAGCGCACGTAATGAATCCAAAACGCCACAGCCACAATAAATTGACGCAACCAAAGCCCAAACAACCGACCAGCCAGCCCAAACTGAGCCCATGCACCCAGCTGTATACAGGCGCCATGTCCCCGCACAGACCACTCCCTCCCCCCTGTCCGCAGCATCACCGCCCCCGCCGGGCTGACCGGCCGTCGCCCGCGGCCATTCGCCGAGCGCGGGCGGCGCCGACGACGAATCGGCGCCGTCCATCCCCGGTCGATGCTCGCCCGGCCCTTTGTTGCAGCGCGCGCCGACCAATGGCCGAGCCACATCAAAGGCGCCGCCGGCGCGCGGGGTCACGACCCGCACGCGCCCGCGGGCGCCGGGTCGGGTTGGGGGCCCGACGGGGCGGAGGTCGGGGGGGGGGGGGGTGACCGCTGTCTGGGGGTGTTAATACGTGGCGGGGTGTCGTATGCTTGTAAGTTGAAACGCCAACTCCGCATGGTTTGCTGATGCCATTGCATAAACATGAGTGGACGAGAGATGGTTACGCTATTTGATCTAGATCTTCGTTCTATATCTTGATCATATCTTTAATTCTTTGTGGATCAGGCTCACGGCTTACTAAAGGATACCCACAGGATGGACGAACACGGAAGCATGACCGCAGGACATAGAAGGCAGTGGAAGCTGCTCCAGCGCCAGAGGTTTGAACACCACTGGACAACGAGTACATCCAGAGGTCGGGTTATCAACAGAGCAACAAACATTAGCCAGACGCGACCAACATCATGGCAGCTTTCAACCGGAGATTTGTGACCAGCCTCGCCTGGACACTTTCTTTCACACACTGGCGTGCCTCCAACGCCTTCAGCCCGAGCCGCTCACGGGCCCAGAAGTGGTGCTGCCGGCCGTCCAGTTCCCCCATAAGGCGAAAGAAAACAAACGCATTGGTTGGTTGGACCGCGCAAGAAGCGTAAAGCGTGTTGGTTGGACCGCATAAGAAGCGTAAAGCGTGTTGGTTGGACCGCGTAAGAAGCGTAAAGCGTGTTGGTTGGACCGCGTGACATTGACGTATTGGGTGGACGGCGCTCTAGAGGCAACCATATCGGGTGTCCCCACGCTCTCCTTCGTTTAAGCCGTCGCCGTAGACCCACTAGCGGCCCTACATTCGATACAAACCGGACGGCAAAAAGGAAGGAAAAACATCGACCCACGTGACAAGCGCAGACTGAGGTCAGCCGACAGCACGTCGAGATGACGAAAAGCCAGCGCACCAACCCATCAGCGCGCGAGAATGCCCGCCGCCGAAATGCACCAAGGGGGCACTGAAGAAGACACAAGCGATGATAACCCTGTTGGCCTCCAGCGGCGCACACGCAATTCTCGATCAACAACTTGAACAAGAACTGCGGGAGGCGACTTCTAGCCGCTGCCACCGGAAGTCGTCGACGTCACTGGCGTCCACATCCGCTACCACAACCTCAACGAGACGCCCAAAGCGCGGTTCTAGCTGCTGCCTTGCCCCCTCCCCGGCCCCGGGGGCATTTCACGAAAGCCGCCGCGAAGCCCCGCCGCCGGCCGGCGCCGGGCGATTGTCCAATGCCTCGCCAACATCAAACGGTGCTCAGTTGACCCGGCCAAAATCCACACCGTGCCGCGGCCGTGCTCAAAGGCGCACACCGGCTTCAAAGCGAGCGCCGGCGGCTCCTTTGTGGCGCGTGACCCGTGCGTCACGGCCGACCGCGACCCCCCCCCCCCCTGAATCATGGCCGGCGGCTACTTTTGGCCGCAGCTCTCCGACAATAAGCCCGCCGCCGCCGCCGGGCGACCCGGGAGGTACGGGGCGGGGGGGGGGGGGGGGGGCGTGGCCGGGCTGGCGCGACGCTCGCGCCAGAACGGCACGTGCGCGATGGGTTTTTGTCGGCGTTCGCGCACGCTGCAGTTTTTAGCAGCGATATGCGTGCGGGGAGCCGAGAACGCAGGCAGCAACACTGCGCTATCGGGTTAGCACGTAATAGAAAGCGACTATTTCAGTACAGGCGGATTACGTGGGACTGGCGGGAATACTGCCCGCGGCGACAGCGCAACAGTGGTTTTGAGTCCCTTCTTTCCGTGCAGCTCATGGGGCAATGCTGACGCCTGCACACGCAGTTGGGCAGTCGGAGAGGACTGAGCTATGCCACGTGCCACCGTTCAATGAAGCACGAGGATGCATATAACCGCGCGATATCGATATCTATCGGCGAAACAATTTTGCATGTCCACAGCCTTGGATCACCATCGCGACCTTTGCCGACTCGGGACATAGACTCCCATCCATAATCATTCACCTATTGGGATCAGCACGCAAACGATACAGCCATTAACGTTACGACTCCTTCCACCCATTACGACTCCTTACAACCCCTTACGACTCCTTACACCCCTTACAACTTTTTACACCCATTACGACTCCTTAAACTCATTATGATTCCGTACACCCATCGCGACTTCTTACACCCCTTACACCCATAACGACTCCTCACACCCCTTACGACTTCTTACACCCATTACTTATTTCATCCATTGAGACTTCTTACACCCATTACCACTCCTTACACCCATTAAGTGAGAGACCAAAACATAGCTGGAAGCTAGCCTCAAACCAAAAGGCCTCGTATTTTCCGTCGAGCGAAAGTCACAACATCACGATGACCCTTCCTGCGGCAGCAACCGAGCACGTCACCATGCAACGCGCCGCATCGACTCAGCACCCGCCTCCACTCATAGCAATTCAATTCAGCGTGTAACACCCTGTATTCACCCGTCGCCGACGTGCGCAAAAGAGCCCGGACCCTTTCGATCACTTCGCCGCGGCCCCAGTTAATTCGCTATTCATCGGTGGGCCAGCCGGGCGGCCGGCTTACACGCGTTATGAATGTGCCGACGATAGCTGAGCCGCATCATAATATAATCCCTTTCATCGCGCTACAATAACGCAGGGGTGTAATCGGCAAGAGCGTCCACTCCCTCCCCGAGGCGTAGCCACTTGATCGCGGGCCATATTCGCCCTTTTTGCCGGCGGAGGCCCACGTCATGCACGATCACGCAGCGGCATCTACGGCGGCACAGGCGCGATATTCCTCGCGGGCGTCCGGCGAGTGTTTGCCGATCCGCGTCGGTGCTTTCAGAGTTATGAAAGGGCCCAGTTACGCGTCTGCGAGCGTAAATTAGGCGGGAAATATGAGCATATACCCGGCGGCGGCCGCGTGAATACAGGGTATTACCCGTTGCTGGGATGACTTCGGAACACAAAACCCGCAATTCCACGCGCTGAGACGGTCTTTTTGCCCGTTTCTTTGTTGCATTTGAGATGATCTCGCTCGCGGCGTCGAGCCAACAATGCCCTGACGAGCTTGAGTGGATACGACATCGGCACGACACGACGAGGCTCGGCCGAATGAATGACTGGCACCCGCTGGAACGAGCCTGAATACGACGCCACCTCGCACGAGCGGTGTGAGAGCGGAGGCAGACGACGGAAGGAAATCGTTCACCTCAACGGCGGCCCGCGTCAACACAAAACAAAAACGTCACAACCCTTTACGACACTACGTCAGGCCGTATCGCGAGCGGGCGGCGCGAAACGCCCGTGTCAGCGAATCAATCACCGGGCACAACAACAGCCCTCAACGACGCAATAATTCCCCCAAACAAAAAACGGCCCCATTGTCGCCGATCTTCCAGCAACGGAAACGCCCAGCCTGGCAGTGCCCCGATCAAACCTCGTCGCAAGACCCGATCAAAACTCATCGCGAAACCTCGATCAAAACTCGGTGGGAGACCCCTGATCAACACTCGTCACGAGACCCCGATCAAACTCCTTGCGAGACCCCGATCAAAACTCGTCGCAGGACCCCGACCAAACCTCGTCGCGAGACCCCGATCAAAACTCGTCGCGAGACCCCGACGAATATTCCTCACACGCGCGCGCCGCCGAATAAAACTGGCGCCCGCAGTTTCCGGCGGATTGATAGCCGTCACCGTGGCCGCCCGCTTAAGTCACCACCCGCGCCCATTAGCATTGAGTGGCCGCGTCGCGCCGCGCCACAATACGCGCCGCTGCGCCGCTGCACGCCGCCGCGCGACGGCACAATAGTGGCGCGGCCCGGCCGGAAGCCGTTGACGTCCGCGCGGCGGCCCGGAAGCGACGTCGCGTTTGACGTGCGACTTAATACGGCTGTGGAGACCGCTGTCTGCGAGCTGGAATCAGCCACGCATGGGTGGCGGCTGTATTTAAACCGTGAGGCATGGGCGAGTGCCGAAAATGCCGGGCATGACCGTTCGAGAGAGGTTCACTTTTCGACAGCAGCAAAATGCACTTTTGGGAGGTGTCAACTAACAGCATCGCAGCAAACCAGCTGGTCAATGGTTTAGAATGACTGGGCGAATGTTCAAGAGCAAAACGAAAAACCTCCACGACAAGAACGCCTTTTGAATCTGTTTTCGCAGCGAAACGCCATAGCCTCCTACTGAAACGCAAAGCTACGCCTAGGCCAATCTTTTCCGAGCAATGGGAGGGGGGGGGGGGGGGCAGTTCCACTCGGGCTCTTGAATCCCGTGCTGTTGGACGATGAGCCGATTCGGGACCAACAGCACCGCTGGAAATGTCGCATATTTCTGCAACATATTTCAATAATTACTTGGCATCCTATTTTAATAAGCGCCTCCTGGAATATTGGATAGTCGTCGTTTGCAGCGTGAAAACTAAAAATCCGATAAACCGGAAGCTTAATGCCTTTCTTCCCCACATCCAGCATACCACGAAGTCTCTGCTCATAGCCAGGCATACTGAGGGAAGTCTCATTAGATTTGCCGTTACTTGCCACAGGACTCACCGCAGCGTGACAAGACTTGGGGAATCAAAGGTATATATCGGTCTGGCATGAGCGGCGCCAAATGACGTCATAATACCCGTAAGCGTGCTAGCATGGGATTGGATGGCATCCTGCAGTCTTGATCACACTATCAAGCTTCCTGCAGCGCGGGTTTACACCATGCGTAACAACAGGCTCAATGCCGTCATCACGCGGGTTGGATCGTGTTCGCAACGCAGACAAAAAGAGTAGAAAATCTGCATTCAGTGTCGCAGATTATTCTGATCTGTTTTCAAAAATGTAGAAAACGGTCATTTTACTGGAGTAGGTGCTTTCCACATGACTCACTCTTTTTCTGTTTTAACGAATCTGTAGAAAACTGGCATTTTGATGGCGTCACAGTTGCTAACGTGACTGTCATATTCTTTTGAAGAACGTAGATAATCTGCACTCTACTAACGCCAGTTTATAACACGACCCATACAGACTTGCCCAGTGTCTAAGCGCGCTGTCTGTCATCCTCACCATAAGCCCGTTCGCAAAGGCGTTAACTCCAAATCACATCTAGAACGCTGCAGCGCCATCCGTCGGCTGGAGCGCCCGACTCCGACGGTCGGCAGCGCAGGGCAACAGGAGGGAGAGCCTCCGCAGATCAATAACGGCCACCGGTATCTCGGCCACATGCAAATTACGCCGCTAAGAACATTTCACATTTCAGCAGGCTTCAAAGTGAGGCCGGCGGCACGCGAAAAGCGCCCGGCGTCACCCCATTACGTCGCCCGGCCGCCGAAGGCGCGGCGTGTCGCGAAGGGCGAGATCCCCGTGCGACGGCGGCTTCCCTCGGGCAAATGAGCATTGGGAGGTAATTTGTAATTGCACATGGAGGAAAGCGCCGCCATAGAATGGCTGCCGGGAAATGTTGAGGGAAATCGGGAAAAATGTGGAGCTTGTTTGCCGGGTGGGCACACAGAGCAGACTCCCTCCACGCAGTCAGCGTCTCGCAGTTTGATCAGTTGGCGCAAACAATGCCAACAGCTTTCCAGACGCCGATGCTTGCGTTTTCGTACGCATAATCGGCTCAACTGTTCGAGACAGTTTGCAGTTGCAAGAATGACCAATGTTATACATAAATTGCCACGTGCAATGTGTCAAGGACCACCCATGGCTAGAAAGCGATTACCAGCTTCACATTTAAGCTCCCCAATGGGCGACAAGTATGCATTATCGTCAAGGCCATTTACAACGTGCGACGCATCCGAAAGTGATGGTTATGAGCCCACATGCCGTCTGCAGCTGCCAATATAGTTCCGATATGTTCCGCTAGATGGCACTGCATGTACCGAAACCTACCGTGACTGCCCCTCCTCCAACAGAGGGCCTTTTCCAGGACTGACGAGACCGCTCAAAATATAGCATCCAGCGCATTTGACACTGCTGAAGCCATAACGATGAGCGTGCGACTACCTCGGCGGTGAAAAAGAGCACAACGCACTGTGTAAGCTTATTTCGCGCTCCGAACATCTAGGTTGTTTGCTCATTTCAGCTAAGAAAATAGCATCCATCTCGGTGCCATCACGTCGGACAGCGAACGCCGGAAACACCTCAAACCGCTCCATTCATGACGTGCCTAGCGCTGCCCCTGTTCTCTCCGGCCCCGCGCTAAAAATCAGGTGTGGAGATAATACGTGGACGGGCCGGCGAAGGCGCGCGCAAACAAAGCCCCCGCCGCTGGAGCCGGCCCGTGGGTGGAATGGGACGGGGGATTAGGACCCTCTGCCAGGGGCGTGCCCAGGCGGGCCGCCCTCCGCGACGCTGACCGCGGCGGTCCCTGCTCGCACTGTCTTCAGCCGCGGAGTCCGCCGGCCGCCGCGTGCCAAACCCCGGCACGCCGCGTGCTCGCCGCCCCACCGCAAGCAGCGTCCGAACTGAAGCCGCCTCCGGCGACGACGCTGAGCGCGCCCTTGCCCCAGTCCGGGATTACGGATTCCGGGCGGCGGCGGGTGGTGGTGGCCCGAGCGGCGATCCCTCCCCCCCCCCCCCCCCCCGGTCCCTGAGTCACCTACCGCTCGGGCAGCCTGACCGCCGTCGACACGTCCTCCGGCCCACGACTCGGGCGCGGACGTTGGGCAAGACTCGGGCGCCACGTTGGTGGCCATTGATGACGATGCAGTCAGCGGTACTCAAGGGTAAGGCTGTCTCCGCGGCAGCCTGGGAGGACCCGGCTGGGCCGTCTCTTGTCTTTTCTGCGCCGCCTGATCGTTCGTAAGCGCGCTTAGAAAATTTGCCGGAGACAAGCGCGAATGCGGGTGTTTGTGCCATCAAACCAACGGACGCTTTGTCAAATATGGGTAACATGAGCCGGCTACGTACGTTTCACATCAATGCTCCTTTTGCCGACACCAGCAACTGCCATGATCTTGAACAATGTCGGGCAAACATCTACCGTGCCGTTGGTCCCACTTTACAATGGCGTCCCGCCAAACGTTTACGACTCTCATTTGCGACGTGAAAACCCGCAGTCGGTCTCAACCACTTCCGCGGTCTGCATGGGCACTCATCCACACCGCGAGCGTGTGTGGTCCGCGCTGAAAGGCATTCATCAACACCACATTAACAGCACGAACACCCGCGCTGTCATTGTTCCCAGCCATTGACGCCTGCTCCCTCTCACGGGAGTGCTCTTCACGCCCATTTTTAACGGTGCAAACCCGCAACAAAAAGGCACAACTCTGCACCTGTTGGCCACGCACCACCCCGCCATCAATATAATTGACAGCCAGCACGTGCCACCGTTTCCACGCCGCCTCCCGCTGAAAGGGAAACACCGCAGCGCCCCTCGTAACAATAATCATCTGCTAACACAGCAAATGGGCGGCAAATTATCCATATCCACCGTATGTAAGCTTCAAAACGACCGCCCGGGCCAAATCAAAAGCGCCGCCGCGGCCGCCGCTGCCACCGCGCGGCCAGACAGCGCGTGCGGCTGGTCCGCTCGCTAGCAGCCGGGAACAACCCGCGACTGGCCAGCCGGTACCGCCGCCGGCCGGCCGGGCGAATTCGCGGCTGGAATGTGCGACTACGGCTTGGGCAGCGGCTCAAAGCCGAGGAGGCGCCGCGCATTCTTCGCCCATTTTGCCGGCGGCGGCTGCGGCCGGCCGGCCGGGTTAACAAGGTGAAAATTAACGAAATAAACAAATTACGTGCCATTATTCTGCACTGCGCGCCGTTTTAGGGAGCGGCCTGGCCACATTGGCCGACAAACTGCAGCAGTAATGAATGGGTGGTGCGGCATTCCCTAGGTAATGAACCGATAAATAACGACCTGAACTTAGCGCGGGCATTCTCCCATGCGCCGCGCCGATTCGCCAGCGCGCCACGCTCGTCACGCAAAAAGGCAGGCCGCCGCGACGAAAAACCGCGCCAGATACCGCCACCAGACGCGGCGACGTCACCGTTTTGAACGCGCGCTGTCCGTTGGCGCCGTGCGCGCGCCGCGGGGTACAAAGAGCGCGCGCCGCCGGTCACGTGGTGCGACGGCGCGCCGCGCCGGCGCCGGCGCCATTAACGCACGTGCGTGCCAGCCGCGCGATCGGCGCGCGAGATCGGCGCCGGCGCGCTCTCCCCGCCGAGCGGCGTCTGAGGCGGCCCGCGCAATGCCGGGAGAGCTGGCGGGTTCGCGGGAGCCCCGTCAGTGAGCGGGCGCATGTGCGTGATTGTGGAGGGGGGGGGGGGGGGGGGGGGCGAGGGAGGGAGATCAACCCCCCTTCACGAAAATAGCGTGCGGGCGGTATGCTTCGCAGCATATCTCACGACAGGTTTGGGCTGCTGCAGAATTTGCAGCGCGCCCCTGAAAGCATCTTGAATACCGACATTCCCATGCACACGAGATAGAGGTAGGCAGCAGTGTCAGTCCACGCTCCGAAGCGTGTTGTCTTTCTGCGTTATTGCCGTGAAATATTGTTGCGTCACACAGAACTGGACCTTCTGTATGGAGTATACACCAAGCGACCTTTGGCAAGTCAACATCACTTTTCTTGCCTGGATTTTATGAAAAATTTGCAATCCAGCTGAAACGAACAAGTTTTTTTAAGACATGCACACCGATGGATGGTCAGCGCGAACTTTTCAGTAGCATCTAAAACGCATCACAGAATGTGGCACCTGAAACGTATGACAGAATCATGTGCAGGTACTGGGTGAATAACATATTCCCAGAATTCTGGTCAACAGTTCCTGGAATTTGGCTTCTTTTCCTTTTTGTGATAAAACTGATTTCAATTTCCTGATTCATACCAAACAACATCCTTAGAATGTAGCGTTTCCCGAAGCTGGTTCTGTGCATACAGTGAAGCTTAAAACTCAGAACTGAATATATGATAGAAAAGTGCTGCGGTGCAACTAGCCAATAATTAATGAAGCTTGACGCCCGATTCTGAGGGCCACTACTTCACCCGTTCGTGATTTGAAGCCATCAGCAACGTACCAATCTGTCGTCAACCCTCAACCGGAACCAACCACCGCGAAGTGTGATTTGTGTGGCAAATGGCAAAATCTTGAGGCATCGTTTATCACTATCATGCCTTCATACAGCCGGGCACAATTGGCCATTCAGGCCACTTAATATCTTGTTACGGGAACTACTGCACACCGCAAAGCAGTTTGCACGATTTACTACGTTCATGACCAGAATTTATTGGAAGCTTCCTCGCGTTCGCATCCGCAAAAAAGCGAGGATTTCCTCCCCGCAAGCGTCAGTTCCGATGTGCGCGCGTTCTGATCGCTTAAAAATGCTTAGTCTCGTTCCACAACCGAAAGGGCCATCCAACGATTTATCGATGCCTATGAAGATCACGCAGTTCAGACGGCCACGAAGTAAGCATAATGACCTTGGCCGCATCGTCACACCGTGCCTGGCGCGCGCGACGCGGCACTAGAGTAACCGCACAAAGCGAGTGTTCTGGTAAGGGAGCCCGAGAGCAGCATCGTTGCCACCACGGCGAACAAAGGAGCAGCGTCCAAGCCACAGCGGCGCGTCTGAGAGATGACGGGCGGCAATTGAACATGCTGCCTTTTTACGCCAAGCCACGGCTGACGTGAATTTTCGCTGATATTATGGGCAGCACGCTCACCCTTACCTGCCCCCTCCCCCCCCCCCCCCAATCGGCCGCCCAAGCTAGGACGAAACGAACCCAGTCCTGGACTGCAAGTAGGTATAATGACACAACACCGGGGGCGATGTTCCCTTTTCACGCCCCTTTCTTCACCAGCATGTAAATCGAAGCCGGTAATTACGGCCTGGCCGACCAGCCAGGGGTCAAACGTATAATTAACGCTCTGACCCATACCTACTAGTCACGAGGACCCATACAGGACGGGAAAAATACCCTGGCGGTGGCAGTTGCGCCGTTTTCGCCGTGTCTGCGCGCGGCGGAATTACTCCCGGATCTCAGACGACGCCGGACGAGGTTCTGCGTCCGGCCAAACCTGCGCCGATGACTTTGTGAGCCCTTTAGACCGAGGAATGTAAAATAACACACTTTTGCACTTTCATGTGCGGTTAGTAACTATAATTAAAGCGATGCCTGCGATGGCACCACTTGTTTTAGACTCGTAGCACAAGGACGTTCAAGGATATTGACGTACGAAGTCCAAAAGGTTTTGCGAGATAACAGGGCAATTACGCCAGTGTCAATCAATGTTCATTATACCACACACGCTGAAATGTTGCGTAATATAAAAAACATTTAATTATTACATTATGTAATATAATATATATTTCACTTATTATATAATGTAGAATAATAAATATTTCATTCATCATAGTATGCAATAAATAAATGTTGTATTTATTACACTGGTAAACTAATAAAAAATTGTACTAACATAATAAATATTACCCTGAACTGCCGTAAACCAGTGCTGCACCGCACACGAATGATGTGGTGGCAGATACACGCAAACGTTGGTACACTCGTATGAAATGCCGGCTTGCAGAGCCCGAAGGATGTTTTTCCAGACGTATGGAAAAGTACACATCCTAGCCTAACAAAAGCTTCCGCGATTAGGATGCTGGTACACAATTGTACGCAAGGCAAGCGGCAGCTGGAAACATGCGGCACTGACGCGCTGTCAGTTGTTAAGTCTCGTTGCTTTAGCAGCACACATTGTTGAAGTTTGTCATCAACGACGCCTTGCGACATCGGGCAGAAGTGAATCCAAACAGACCAAACCCCCCCCCCCCCCCCCCGAGGCGCAAACGAATAAGCGGGCAAACATTTACTTGTTTACCACTAACTTTATGCAGGCAGTTTACGAGACAGTTTACGAGCAACTTTATGAGTAACTCGGAGTTTTGAAAGCAACTATGACGGATGACAACTGTTCTGCACCTGCTGTTGTAGGAACCAGGAAAAACGACGTACGCTGCGGATTTTAACGGACACCTTGACAGGAGTCATATGCACAGCAACGGATGCGCACTTGGGGGATGTTCTCTGACAGCTTCCCGCGCACGCCAACTCACGATGACGTCACACCCAGCGCGCACGCCAACCATGACGTCACTCATACAACCTCGCGCGGACCGCCGGCGTCGTATTTTCAAACCGTCGGCCAGTAACGGCGCGTTCGAAAACGCCGTAAAGATTCGGCGATACGGCTGACGCGGCCCGGCCCCCCACCCGCGGCCACCGGGGGTCCATGGAGGAGGGGGGTCTAGCTGGGTGGTGCAGGCGCCCAGCCCCGTTTGGCTGCCCCCCCCCCCCCCCCTGTGTGGGCCTCAGGCTTTTCCATTACCGATGGGTGCGCCAAAATAGGCGTCTGGCGTCTGCGCCGTAAAGCGCGCAGAAATACCCGCCGAACAACTGGACATTAGACACGCGACCGTGATTATTAGAAATGAATATTAGGAACACGTCCGTAATTATTACAATCCCTGATTGTTTCTCCGGCTGCGTTCTTGTATCTGGCGGAGGACTAATGAGCCCAAAATAAATGGTAGGTTGGCTCGTTCATGTGGGGGTAGGAGACACCAAAATGGATACATGGGCATCCTAAAACTAATTATTGCTGTCCTCCGCCCATGTGTTTAATGCTAATATTTCACCACATGTAGGGTGAAGGCCCATCCCGTCTCCTCAGCGCCAAACCTACATCAATCCATTTCCGAACAACTTTCGTGCCTCACATCGTCGAACACACGAGCCTTTGGTTGCATGACCCATCCTCCCTTTTCAGCACGTCTGGCTTGAACCTATCGAAATACATCAGCCCAAATAACCGGCTCGTGCAGCCGAAAACCATCCATCGCCCCCGAGCCAGGTAATCGCTGTGCCCACACGCGCGCAAGTCGCTGACCCGGGAGTCGACCTTGGCGGTCCAAGTCCTCTTTAGGAAAACTGTCAATCAGGAGCGTGGCCTCGTATTCGGATGATGAGGCCGAGGCGTTCCCACACAAATGTTGGACAGCCACGTCCAGTCTTCCAAATTGTATTAAACTGCCTATTAGAGTTTTGAGTCACACGAGTCTGAACAGCGGACAATTTGAGTCACACGAGTCTGAACAGCGAGTCTGAACAGCGGCGGTAAAAATTTGTGAGAGCATTTTCGACCAATGTCCATGTAAAAAGCACTGTACAAATGGTGCATCCAATCCGGCGGAAACAAAGAACGAAAGAAAGAAATAACCAACCAGCCGACCGACATTTTAGTCTGAGAGTTCCGAACATACAGTTCGCATCTATTCAAAATTCGCAACGTCCTCCATTTTTTCTCATTGCATTCGCTCGTTTCAGTCAGTTCCGACCCCGTCCCACTCTCGAGCTTCTGTTCGCTCCGTTCCGTTCCGTTCCGAACAATTCCGTCGGGCCGTCGGCGTCCGCATTCACTCTCGTCTGTTAGCGCCCGGGTGGGGTCAAAGGTCAACAGGCGGGTCGGCCGGGGTCAAGGTGAGGTGGCCAATTTCACTCCTGTCATCCCCCATTAACACGGCGCCTATGCTAATACGGCGGGGACCCCTCGACGAGCAGGGGCGGGGCCAGGGGGTCACGCAGGTCAAAAGGTCTACTTGCCCCGATCGGAAAAAGGTGTGTTTAAAACACAGTCCAAGCACGTCTTGATTCGGCGTGGGTGGATCACACCATTTTATTTTTTGTGCAGGAAGTATGTAGAACGCGCCACACCACGAAATTTGCACCATGCGGCGCGAAATGGAGACCGCAAAGACCGCTCAGAACGTTTGAAACGTTTCCGCTCAGAACGTTTGAAACCTCCTCCCCGGAAGACCTGGCTTTGCCTCTGCTGCTGCGCGATGCAAAAACAATGCCTGGCGACTGTGCCACGGTTCGGAATGCGCAGATGACTGCACGTCCAGCGGCGTGCGGCGCACGCGCTCACGCGGCACGCTCAAACGCCTCGCGCCTGCGGCCGCCTGTGTGCACGGGCGGAGGTGGACAGGAAGAGGTGTGCGAAGAGGGGGGGGGGGGGGAGCACGCGCACACCCAAACGGAACGGCATACATTTTTGGCCCGAGATACAATCCCAAGCTAGCAGCTTTCCCGAGTCAGCAGCCTCCTTCACTACAAGACAGACAGCAAGAGTGGCGATCGAAAGCTTTTCCAGGACACTAGGCCAGAGCCGCCCCTGCCAAATTCCTGGGTGCGCCCCTGGCACAGCGCGTGAGTCGCGACGACGGCGACCCACACGCCGAACGCAGAGAAGATAAAAATACGCCCGCCGGGCTGCACTGGCAGTGACGGAGTCGCGGCCTTGGCGCGTCACACGACCGGTTTTGTCTTCGCTAGGCGCGCCCCACGACCGGCAAAAAAGACCAGGCCCAGCTGTGTCGAAGGCGGCGTTTCCGGAGTGATGATGCGGCATCTCGAGCGACCGGCGACCACCATCGCAGACGAGGTGTGAGGCGGAGGAACCCGAGAGGGCTATGCAGGGATTGATAACAGGATCAACCCATGTGAGGAACAGACACTCATCAGTTGCAGTCATGAAACAAAAATTAAAATACTAGCGTTGTTGTGCAGCTGGGTTTATTGCAGTTTCTATTGTTGAAACAAAGAGGCAAGCCTTAGTCGTACCACTGCCAGGCCCCCTTTCAGCAAGGTACGCGAACGGCAAAATATCGTGTTTTGATTCGAGATAATATCACGTATGTCTAATGAAGTGAGCGAGGCTACTGAAAACATTAACAAGACCAGCACGATAACCGCCAAAACTTAAGTGAAACCACAGCATGAATTTGCGCCCGGGACGAGTAAACCGACCCCAGGGACCGAAATCGTCACGACCCCTTCAGCCTGGCACCGGAGAGCAGTCAGCCAGTCAGTCAGACAGACGGACAGACAGACATACACACCGATCTCGCCAGCGCCGCCGCAGAGCCTGACCAGCCGCCATGCCGGCGCCGCGAGACAGATCGAGCGAAAATAAACGGAAGTGTCACCCGTCCGCCACTAAAAAAAAAACACAAAAAACACCGACACTGTGAGAATCCCAATTGCGCCACAATTCGTCGCGACGGCGACATGCGGCGCGGCGACGGAGGGGTCACGCGTCCAGCGACCTACAGCGTCACGACCTCTGCTGACCCCGGCCGCCAAAACAAACACGGCGGGGCGACGGAGGCCCGCAGGTCAAACGTGACGTCACGGCGTCCGCGCCCCGTGACTGGCGATCGAGTTTTGAGTCAGTGCCATGGCGTGCGTCGACAAATCAACGATACCGCCACACATGCGGCACAGCCGTGCGGTAATTCTAAGCCCACAGGGCCCGGGTCAGTGGGACTCCGGGCCGAACAGAGGCTAACAAGGCTCAAACCGATCACGTGATCACTCATCCGCGGACGCTAAGTGAGACCGAAGGCGGCCAGCCGCCCGATAATTATTGATTTTCGGCATACTTAATACACACGATGGATGGGGAAAATCGAGGGCGGGTCACTGGGCACCTCGTGAGATAAACAGATGAGGTGGCAGCGCAGCTTCACGAGCGGGTCCTGGAGCAAAAATGTCCAGCACTCGAAAATCTCCCTGAACGGAGGCGCCCCGAGGCAACTTTGGTTTACAGGTGGATGGCCGGCGGAGGACCATAGCCTGAAGAAGCGCCAAGTATGATCATAAGGCGTTCAATGGAATTCTGGAACGGCCAATACAACGCGCACGTGAATCGATCCCTGTTACCGATCTACTTTCGATCCATACTGGCAAGACGTTGGCAAACGCACAGCATACCACAGAAAAGTTGTTATAGTGCCTTCCCCAACAAGTGACGACCTATCAAAATACCTATGGGGTGTATGTATATCGCCACTCATTGCTACCCATCAGCAAATTGAAAAAGGGATTGATTTGTGCACGCGTTGCGTTGGTAGTCCCAAAATTCCAAAACCACTCTGTTCGTACCACCGGACTCCACGGAACCCGCTTTTGGGCAAGCATCTACATCAGCATGCACATCTACACTATCCAAGCTTCAAGTTCCAGTTTGTGTTCGGCAGCGATCTCTATCAGCACGAGATCTTTGACGGTGGTGGTTTTGCACGGGTCGGTTTTGCGAGGGTTTAACCACGGTTTGGCAGCAAAACGCTTTATCGCGTCAATCTCAGCCACATGATTGAATACTCGAACGCCCAGCCTGTATTAGGCAATCTAAAGCCAACTAGATAGTGCCAATAACAGCCTGCAAGCGAAGCATGGGGCGGGGCGAGCATGCGAGCACACGGAAGCTCTGCATAGCTGTAACTGTGAGCTGACGCGTCATGTCCGTTTGGTTATCCACTCCTCAACGGTGACGTCACATGTCCACTGCCCGCTTCAGCACCGGGAATCGCTATGCTTGCCCCCGGTTCTGCTACTTGACTCCTCAGTTCCCACGCCTCCGGCGCCGGACACCTCCGACCCCCCCCCCCCCCTCACCCCTGGGACAGGCCGTCCGCCACCGCCAGTGTCCACTGACCTCGCCAGCCGAAGCGCCCCTCCCCTCTCCCGGATCAGCTGTTTATTGGTTTAGCCCGGCTGTGACGGTCTAATGGGAACCGGGCCGACACGCACTGGCCGTGTCACCCGTCAGACCCGCCGGACGACGCGGCACCCCTGACGGCACCCTGACAGCACCCTGGCGGCACCCCCCGCCGCGGTGACACCCCTGGCGGCACCCCCGGCGGTATCCCTGGCGGCACCCCCGCCGCGGTGTCCCCGGCGGCACCCCAGCCGCGGTGACACCCCTGGCGGCACCCCCGCCGCGGTGTCCCCGGCGGCACCCCAGCCGCGGTGACACCTCTGGCGGTGGTATCTCTGGCGGCACTCCTGGCGGTATCCCCGGCAGCACCCCAGTAGCATCCCCGGCGGCACCCCCGGCGGCGTGATGCCCGCTTTGAGCACCTGGACGTCGTGTGCAGGCAACCGGGAACGAATATGATCGCATAGGGGTGTTACTTTGTTAAGTTCGGGGGGGGGCCTGGGCTTCCCATTAATTCCACATTTGTCATTGGGTCTAAGCCCGTGTGTGGGTAAATGACTAAGAAACTCCTTTATTAATATTTGAGCCTACCCCCCAATAATTTGGGACAAGGTGTCACGATCCCTACTGCAGAGTCATGGCACGGGAAATGCCGCCGCCGATGGTTCCTCCTTCCATTCACTTTCACTGTGGCATACCCATAATTCAACGGCAAAACAAACCTTAGGAAATGTTGCTAACTTAAAGCAGCCTTCCTGATTACAAAAACGTTCGTTGCTGGCGATTTATGACAGCACGTGATAGTAGATGGATGCAAAGAAATGCCGGCCGGGACGGATGACGTCATTTTTTTCAAATGACGCAACTGATGCCATACGTCGATATTCCGCGGCAGCACAGCGAACGCAGGGCGGTGTGGGCTGATTTGCCAGGCCCTGTTCCCGGGCCTCTATTGCTGCAACGTAAACGGAGAAGCCCTTGAGGAACCCTACCGCACGCCATCCGTGACTGTGATTAGCATGTGGAAGGTACAAAGATACACATATACAAAGAGGCAGAGGTACGAAGATGCGGAGGCACAGCGATATAAAGGTACAAAGATAAAAAGGTATAAAGATACAAAGGTACAAAGGTACAACGGTACGAAGATACAAAGGAGCCCCACAGCTCGCAGGTCACCGGGCTCTCACGCCACGTGACGCCCGCCCCTGACGCCGTACCGGCGCATCCCGCGTCACTCGTCGGCATCACGGGCCGGCGCCATCGTTACAGCAGTACGAAGAAGGGCGTGTACATGAGCCACACCACGCGCGGCCGTGACGCGCGGGCGACGGACGCGTCACAGCACACCTCCGAGACGCCGGGACGCGGCGGCCGTGGCGCCACACGTCCATGCACGACGGAAGTCAGCGTAGAAGGGACGCTGGTGTAGAAAGGCCATGGCGTGGGCAGGGACTACCACTACTACTCTTGCCGTGTTCGAGGTGCCCTGCCGTGATCTGTCTTGGTTTCTGTTGATGACAACACGTGACATGATTTCTGTGCTATTTTTTAGTGTTTTTTTTCCGTGTGAACGTCGGAGTCACACTTGGCCGTTTTCCTAATTCCGCAGGGCTGTTTCACTCGCGGTTCGCATGTGTGGATTTCTCATTTACACTCTCCAACCTTCCTGACTGCGTATCAACTTCTTGCTTCCCTTTTTACACTGAATATCCATCTTTCCTGCTTTCCATGTGCACTTGTGTCGGTGCTGCGAGTTGCTATCGTATAACAAGACTAAAAATAATCACACCACTCTAAATGCCGGCCCTGACGACGCGTTCTCCAAAAAAGAGCACGGCGAAACATATTTGGGGCGAGAACAGAGACTTGCCGTGCACAGCAGCCCCCTTTGCCACAACTCACGCCGAGCTGGCGGGTCAGAGTTCGATCGCCTGATAAAAACCCAGGCGAACGTCACACCCTCTGCCCAGCTGTGTTGGCTCAGCGACAGGAGCGTGGCGGGCACGGCGAGTACCTCGTCATTCGTCCTGGCGAAGGGCATGGTAAATTGCAGCTCACGGTAAATTTGCGAGCGTGTCTGTGGCATCTTGTGTCCGTGGAGCTTAGCTGTCTGCTGCCCGGGTTGATAAGCGTTTAAATTACCCAAATATGACAGTGGCATCGGGTTCTTAAGAGGGCATGCAAATGCTAACGCGCTTGACGGCAAAGTGCAACCGACGAAGGTCTTCAAAGCGCGGTCCCTTTTAAAATGATAGTGTCCAAACAAGGCCCCGACGTAGTCACTCAGTTGAGTATTCACGTGAACCGGAAGGGCCCCTTTTAAAATGATAGTGTCCACGCAAGGCCCCGCGTGCAGCTCTAGTTAGTGGACATATGCCTCATTATCCACGGTGATAGCAGTACGCAAACCAGCAGCTGCCCTCAACTTCAAACCAAATTCTGATCCGCGAGATTGTCGAACCAGTTCAGTACCAGAGTGCTGACATTCTTAAACGACTGCCACTTTTTAAGCCCGCGTGCGCTGTTTGCATGCATGACGATACAGTCCCCCCTCAACTTCCCCCACACGGCCGTGAAGCAGCAGCCGCCCCAAATCCGCCGCGGCCTCATTTGGTCGATGATTGCCGCACGACGTCGCACCAAATACGCCCGTCACCTCTCCACCTGAAAGGGAACGCCCGCATACACCCTCCGCTGGCAGGGGTCTCCGACCCGCACTTTGCAGGGGTGTCCAGCCGGAAAAGCCTCCGCGCCCGGGCGTTCCGTGAGAAACCATCAGACTCCGTGAGAGCCGCGGCAATATCTGCGCCGGCGGTTAACGGTGATAGCGTGAAACGTTCATGCTTCCGTTGCACATTACGGTCGTTCTCAAGCCATCCCACGATTGCCGGTGCATTTGCTCCAGCATCGACACCTCCCTGTGAGTGTGTGCTGCGAGGCGCCAAAGCCGCCCTTGGTGCTCTAGGAAAGGTGCAGAAGAACACGCGGCGGCGACAAGGCGAGTAAGGAGCAGACGGACACTGCCGTCATCAATACTACGCCGCTGCCGCTGGGACCGCTGTGGGCACTAGGGCCATTGGTCCAGCAGTCGGTGCTCGCTTGGATTGCCACACCGGTTAGGTCGGGCGGCTGGGGACGGTGCGAGGGTGCATCAGGAACGAGGGGGGGCCTCGGGCAGCCGGGTTGGGGGTGGTGCGAGGGTGGGTCAGAAGCGAGGGGGCCTCGGGCAGCCGGGCTGGGGGCGGTGCAAGGGTGGAGTTGCGGGGGGGGGGGGTGTGACGTCGGATAACCGTCACGACCGCAGTCCAGGCCAGCTTCTCTGCCTCTCCGTCAGCCGGCTGTTCTGGATCGCCAGGCATTGCTGACGGCTGACCTCATCCTTAATTGACGATTCGTCAAGAGTTCCTTTGTGCATCAGCCCAATGATTTGTGGAAGTGAGGTAACCCGTCCACCTGTCTGGTGATCCCGTACCTGTCGACCTGTTCACCTGCTCGGTGATTCAATGAGGTTGCACGGCGTAACTGCTCCGTGGCTCCCTATATGCTGCCTCTTTCAGAACTGACTGATTCAAAGATCGCATGCGATTGGATCCAGAACGATCCAAGAACTAGCCATCATGCATGCACCAGATATTAGTTGAGCGCAGACACGTTTCCAATTAATTTTACAGCCTGTTGGATCAGGTCTCATCGCGTTTAAAAGGCGCAATGACGTCGGTGTCTCACAACGCTGGTGAATGATCCAAAGACGCCTTGTCTGAGGGATCTCGTGTTCACTTTTTAGGACGCTTTATGGCCCACTGGCTTCGTCGGTCTCAGAGTCATCGAAGGAAATTCCTACACGGTCGTTAATTAAACCAATTCAAGTCCTGGTCTGCGGTTGACTTAACCCAGCTTATCCCACAGTCACAGGTTTAGTGACCTTTCAGTTTAAAACATTTGGTCAAATGTGTTCAAATTCTTCCTGCATGACGTCCAAAGTCCAAACGACGCACGTAACGAAATCAGGTGCCTGGTAGCCCGCTTCGGCAACTCGGCTCAGAGCAGAAGAAGCGAAGATGCTCCTGTGTGTGTGTGATTGGGGCTCTACGACGCATTCAGCTGCTGAGGCTATATGGCGTCGCCTGCCTCTCACCCTGGCAGGAAGGGCGGGCACCGCGGGGAATCGAACCCCGTACCTCTGGTTTCCCAGATGCGCAGTGGTTAACGCAGACGCGTGAACCACTGCACTACCGGCAACCCCGAAGATGCTCCTACGTCAACCCCGTGACCAAGGAGACGCGTGACACCCGCGACAAATTATACCCCACGCAAAATCGACGCCGGCAATTAAGATTCATCGCGTGCAGTAACAGATGCGGATGACAGAAAGTTCAGTCTACAGCCCAGCCCCCGACGTTAGAAGCGCTGTATGACCTGACCTGGTGACCTGTGACGGATGGCGCACGGGTACTCACCTGAAACGAAACAAATCTGCGTTACGTTTGGCCACACGCGCGCACATGGACGTGGATATGTCGGCAAATAAGTCACTGTCTGGCTGTAAAACAGAATTACGGCATTGGAACAGCGAGAAGTGAGGCATACAAATATGTCTTTCAGGCTACACGTAGAGTAGTAAATGTGCACCTTCGTCATGTACAGCCTCGATGCGCCAAACACATCAGCGTCAACAATGCAGTCACTTAAATGTTACATCAGTCCGCACGCCGACAAGCCATCCGCCAACTTCTCCAAGTGTCGACGCCCATTCATTCTACGACATTCCCGCTTGGCTGCAGCGATAATTCTCTCCACTGCTCCAGCTGCAGCCCTCGCCGCGGAGCCATGCCAGGCGGCGTTGTGTTTAGCAGTCCGTCATGCAATGTTCATGCTGATGGAGCGGCTGGATTCGCCCAGTCCGAGCCACATCCGGTCCGAAACAGGATCTCCAAATATTTGTTACTGACTGGCACCTCCAGAGAGGCTGCTCCCCAGACGCCATCTCTCCGCCCCCCCCCCCCCCCCCCACTCACGGCAACCCCGTCCCCAGGCGGGCAGGCTACGGGGGTCATTGAACTAGCCACTAGTACACAAAGTGGCGAGTTCCACTGACGCCAGCTCCTCGCAGGAGGGGTAGCGAAAGCTGCTTCCAGTGCGCGCGTTCCGCCACTTCCAATGCCTGTGCCGCTGTCGCCGCAGCTTCAAAGCGCTGGATCATTCCGGCGGTCCCCGAAACCCTTCGGCCGCTTGGAGACGATGCTGTGCGTTTTTCGCCGGGTCGGGATCATGACAACGCATTTCTGCCTTAATTACGGTCATTCTGATCCTTGCCGGCCTGTGCAGTACGGTCGATCTGCAGGCGGACCGCGCCGGAAACCGACCCTTACAGCCGGAGGACACAATGCAGGATGAAAACAATGGCGCCTCCACTCTGGAGATGCGGAATTAGAATGGCTTCATCTCAGACGCGAGAGGTCGCATTGGGAGCCGAGACGGGGAGATGCAACAGCCCTTTGTTGCTGCCAGTGTGCGGTCTGAGTAACGTGCACGCTGCCGCAAAACGTCTAGGTTAAGTCCGCTTGAAAAACTGGGTTGTCGGAAAGATTTGAAGGGCGGGATACGCGACGAGTCATATTTACCTAAGTGCGTGTTCAGTGACGGGGCTTTGCTTCAGCATGTCAGCGAAGATGACGCATGCAAATGCCAGTGGTTGAGACTGAGCCACTGGTAAGCTACATATCCACTTAATCAAGCCTTTGATGTCCACAACTGAGACCTCCAGCACACTGCCACTGACATCGGCAATCGCATTACTGTTATCACCGACGATAATTTATTTCGCTCGCTGCCAGTTACTTCATTTCTGGACCACTAGGGCAATTTTGCTAATTTGACGAGGGCTGTGGTCATTTAACCACTTGTCAGAGCGAAAATCACAATTCACTTGCACTCAAACCGCCACTTTCATTGCCACCAGCCGTCGTAACAGCATACGCACTGGTCACACAAAATGCGCAGCAATGCGTTACATGCAGAATGATAATGTGCAGACCTCTTCAAACGATTACAACGCCCAGTTTAGCGTAACGCAGTGCGCTAGCCATTGCTCTCCCACCATCAAATCACGGGCTGAGGACGATTGCGTGGTACAAGCTTTGCTGTGATAGAGGTGCTTGAAAAGAAAATTTTCCCACAATCACGTGCCGTTGTTCAAGAAAGACCCGCCGAATAACGGCGAGCAGCACCGCCATTTTCGGACCCACCAACATTACCCCCGTGAAAAGCCATCCTCCAAAACAAAACTACACACATCGCCAGTTTTTTCAGCCCGCCGTCCAGTCACCCTCCCCCCTCCCCCTCCCCATCGATCCGGAGCGTCGCCGCCGTCGGGAGAGCCGCCGGCGCCGCTGTCACGGGCCGTGCAATTACCGGCCGTGTTTAGCGTCGCGCACGCGGCGTGCGACAGCCAGATTTGTGTTTGGCGCCACGTGGTCCGACGGCCTGCCGCCGCCGCCGCGGCCAAACACGCAAAAATTGGCGGCCACGCAAGGCCCGATTCCTTTTTTAAGCCGGTGTCTTGTAAGCGGGTAGGGTCGGGGACAGTGCAGACACAATCCAAGTGATTTGTGGCTTTAGGGCGCAAGAGGGAGTCGTTTGTTTTTAAGTGAGAATGTTTGCAACGGTGTCTAAGAGTAGAAGGTACGAATGCAATGAAAATTGCATAAAGTTCCGTTGGGTTAGTGTTCGTCACGCTAAGGATCTGACATTTCAATGAACGATGATTGGCTTTGCTTGCGTGAGGTCGACCATTCCGGCTTCTCCCAGAGCGAGATATGCCCCAACACCCATTCCATAGCGCACCCACGGCTTCGTCGCCATCAGCAGGTTGCCGAAAGCCTTCACGCATCCCCCTGGCGATCCCCAGCCCGAGCTGACGGGCCGCACCGCAGACCACAGGATCTCCCTGGAAAGAGCGGGTGCCCCTCGAACGGAACATCGTGGGGTCACCACGTCCCCACGACTCGGATGACACTGATAAGAACAACAACAGCCCCGAGACAACCCGCGCCCCGCCCTGCGTGCAATTGCCTGCGATGCCGACGCGCGCGCCCCGTCTCCCCCACCTCACACCTGCCACCGTTCCCATTTGCTCGAAACACGAGCGGCGGCGGCTGCCTCATTTTTCGCGACAGGTCACGCGGCCGGCCGGCCCGCGCCGCCGCGCGCACGCGACACCCGCCGCCCGCATCGACCCCTCCCCGCCCCTGCCGCCGTGTCACGTGACCAGGTGACACCGCGCGCGCTCTCGCGCGCCCGGCGGCGATGAATATTCATCCAATTAGCGCGCACCGGCGGCGGCGGCGGCCGCGATGATACCCGCGCCGGCTCCACCGCGCTCGTCCCGGGTTGCCATCTCGGCTCGCGTATCATCACCGCGAGGGACGCAACGCGACGGACGCGCCACGGCGGCGACGGCGCTGATTGGGGGCGCACGGGTGAAAATCGGGGGCGGGAGGAGCGGGTACGCGACAGCAGAACCGTCGTAGCCGCGGGCCGCGCCCGGCTGGAGCCTCGTCGAGCCTCGACGCTGCCTCTACAGCGCCGCCATCGCCGACGCTAGCTCGTCGTCGGCGTCGACGACAACGCCTCGTCACCGTGCCGTCGTCGGCGCTGGTTCCAGCTCGCAGTCAGCGGTATGACCGCTTTGCTGAGCTGTTGACACTGATATTTTTATTTGTGTTTTGATTGGGTTGACGTGTGAATCACAGAATACACACCACCAACCACGCGATAATGCTGCCAGCGGCGCAAGAGGCTGCGACTCCGGGGCCGCGACATTTGTGTCAACACAGGAGGACCGAGCTGCTACTTGTAGACCGAGAAGAGCGGGGGGGGGGGGGGACGCTCGAGCCCTTCCCTCTGAACACGACCTTGCGTCTCGCCCGTCCAATCGTTCCGCCTCACCCCAGCCTACAGCCCACTGCCCGGGTCATCCGTGCCGCTGTGGAGAGCCCGCAGCCTGTGACGGTCGACTTTCGCCCACAACCATGGCGCGGCCATCCTGGCGGGTGGCATCGGCAGGAGCCTGCTGGACGGTTAGGACACCGGCCGGTAATGACGTCACCACACCCGGTGATGATGTCACCGCACGCGCATTCTCGTCCGGCGCGCACGTCCCGTGGCGCGCGACCAGTGGTGCGCGCGTCCAACCCAGCGCGCGCATTATCCTGCGTTCAGGACCGTCAAGGAGTTCAACAGACTCAGGCAGCTCGCGTAGTGAATTTCTCTGACCAAAGGTATTTTTGCACAGGACATGCTCGCCACTAGGCCACTGCTGCCACAGTAAGCGCGGACGTCTGCGTATTTATATGCAGTTTCTTACATCCGGGGACGATCCGCACAATATGTGCTAAGCCCCGATAATCAGGTAATCTCGATATGCATCCACCGGGTGTAGCCGTTTTCTCAGAGAAGACCCAGGTATACTCACACGTGTATAGCATATGGTTCTCTTAAAATAGAGATTATCCCGGTTTCGTCAGATCTCAAGGAACCCGGAGCAATAACTCACATCGGCTGCTTCAGCCGGTAGAAGAGCAACAGACAAAATAACCAACAGTTGAGTCATTCAGCTTCGGACTGGTGGCCGACAGAAAACTTTCACCTCGTCTACATCCGTAAAGACAGACAGAACTTCCCATCAACGGTCAATGCAGAAAGCGCGGTGCATCATCCCCTAGAAACGTTAGTGTTATTCCCCGGAAGGGGCGATGTTAGTGTTATTCCCTGGTGGAGGCAATGTTAGTGTTATTCCCCGGAAGGGGCAATATTAGTGTTATCGCCTGGAAGGGGCAATGTTAGTGTTATTCCCTGAAAGGAGGCAACGTCAGCTTTATTCCTCGGTAGGAGCAAAACAGTGTTATTCCCCGGAAGGCGCTTTAGGGTAATCACCGCAGTCCACAGCCCAAGCTGGACGGAGCCCTCGCCAGGTATACCTGCCATGACAACCCGCACAAACACGCCCGGCTCGAGTGTGACTGGCCCTTCGGTAAATACAAGTCAATTCCGTGACGGCTGAAGCGTGAACAGAAGGGCCACAAAACACTTGCGATATGTTATTGATGCAACATATATCACACACATAACACTCGGTGATAAGGAACTTCGTTACTTCTTGCTGCCAAAAATAAGAACAAATAAAGTAAGCAAGGTAAAACTGCATCGAACCATACCTTGCCGGACCTTGACTCGCTAGCCCATGCTAACCACCCAGACACGTTCAGCATCCAAAAAGGGTGGATACACAAGCACATCCGATTAATTTCGACCATACATCCAGCAAAGGCAAAACCTCCCAAAGCTGGAAGCGAGCACCTGCGTCTGTTCTTCGCCGCGGTACAACACACAGCAATATTTTGTGTTATTTGCTTAGCACATCTGTCCTCAGCGGCGGCACCAACCGAACGGGGTCGAGGACCTCCGATGCCACCGCCGCGACCGCCGTGACCGCCGGGTCGCCTCGGCCGCTCCACTCGGTCCGGCTCTGCTCCCAATCAGGAGGCCCGGCCGGCCCGATGAACACGATGGCCGGCGCGCCGGGCCGCCTCGTTATCGGCTAATTAGCCGCGCCGCGAGCGGCAAGCGCGGCGCGGCGGCGGCGGGCGGCGCACTTTAGCCGGCCGGCTATCGGCCTACACGGCCCGGCTCTTACGACCGGTCCGGAGCGATGCGCGTAATGCGCCGGCGAACGGCGGTCGAGTGTAGATGAGATAACTGGCACGCTTGGGCGGGCACGCGGCCGTAACAGTGCCGGCGGCGGTGGGTGGTCACATGACTTCACATTTCGACCGAGCGCATGTCGCTGGGCGGTTCCATCAGTGAAGGCATTCGCACTAGTTGTGGGTCGTTGGCAGACATCATAGGCACAGGTCAACAGTGACAGCTCGGGTGAATTGTTGGTGATTTCAATCAACGTGGTAACGTGGCCGAAACTTGGCCGTCCCGAAGAGGCTAAGTGGCCAGCAACCGCAAGACCTGCTCAGCCACAAGCGACGTCTAACTGAGGCAGGCCACCCTAGAGCCGGGGCGGCCTTCACTTTTCGGTCAGCATTCTTCAAATGATCTCTGAGGCTCACCGGCTCGCCCACCACTGACCACATCTGAGTTCGAAAAGATCTTGACCAGTCACAGCCAGGCCTTTCCCAACGCTGCTCCCGTATGATTTATCTCCCACGCGGCGCACGGCATTCACCGCCGCGCCATCCGTCTCACAACAGCGTCCCTGCGGCGCATCGTCGCGACAAAGCGTCGCTTTCAAACGCGCGGCCCGAATCGTTCACCTGTCGCCCATCGCCAACCGCCGCAAATGGCAGCCGGTCGTCACGTGGTATTTCGCTGCGCGCGACGCACCAGTCACGTGACATTTTGACGGCGGCACCTCCGTCCAGGAGAACATCGGCTTTTTGAATGTAAAAAATTAGCCGGTGATGGATGCAGCGGCCGACAGTTGGCGCCGGATTAGCAATTATGACGCGCTAATGGCGCAGGCGATACTGATCTGGCGTCGTGAGTAATGGCGCAGCCGGGCCGGCGGCGGCGCGAGAGGAAAGAAATCCAATCTGCGTGGCCATGAGTGTCAGGTGTCCGGGCGGCCAGCCGCCGAGCTGCTGGGGGAAACAGACACGGACCCGTGGTCGGTGGCTGAAATGGAGCCGGGCGGCGGGGAGAGGTCGGTCGTCGAGAAGGGTGGTTTGTGGCGCGGCCATACTTCATGGGAGTGAGTGATGGAAATAGTGAGGGATCTAGATTCTAGATAGTATTGGTCCATCGAGACGGAATCTTGAAGAGGACGTTAATTTCTTGGAAAGGCACGCAAAGGGCGGAAGAAATAAGGGCTGATGGGTATCCCGCCAGCGATGATAAAAATGACATAACTATTAGTGGGTAAGCAGTTCTTCAAATGCATACCGCGCTCTGTTATGTTCGTGTGATGCTCACACACTTACCGAGTTATTCACATTCATAGTGAGGGCGTGCTATTAAGTCCAACGACACAGCAGCGTATAATCATCCATTTACTGTCACACAGTTGTGCGGTTCCGTAACCGGATAATTGTGGTCCGGACGTGACGATCTGGCAGCACTCGCCACGTCCCCGGGCGGGCAGAGTAGGAAAAAACTTACTCGCCCAAAAAGTGCCACCCTTCGGCGCCTATTGAATTCAACCCGCCTCTTTTTCTTACACCTGGTCACCCCGGCAATTTACCCGAAACGTGAGCTCATCACGATCCGGAATCTAATTTATGACGTACCAAGCACCGGCTTCGGACGTTTTTCCGTGGCGTTCGGCCACCTTGTCCTACATCACCGTCACCCCCGGCAGTCGTTTTTATCGCGTCAAAAAACGCGATCCGCCATCAATTAGGCTAACGGTGAGCGGGTCGGGACAAGTTCGATTACGGCCGTCATTAAGCAAAGTCGCCGCGGCGGCGCGACGCACCAACATGGGAAGGCGATTCAATTTGGCCGATTTCGCGGCGACTGTGCTCGCTATGAGCATGAAGGACGGTGAATGGGCCGACGCCGGGCCCGCGCCATTCACCCAGCGACGTTTTCATGCTTCGCAGTCGGCGAGCGGACGCGACAAAGACGAATCAGGCGACCGCGAGCAGCCTTCCCAGGCATACACCATGCGTGGAGCGATGGACGCCGGCTCGAAACTGCCGATTCTCGTTTGAAAGGAGGCGAAGGGAGATCGCACGACAGAAGGGACGCGCTGTTCAATAAGTTTCACGCAAATCAGGCGTTTGGACATGGCTTGTGCTGGTAACTTTGTGAGCACATCACCGCAACAAATGCCAACAAATATTGACATCGTCGCGCATCACAACATTACAGGCGATTGACAGGCGACAGAGAGCCCTCTGAGCCGCCGTCGTCACACCTCATCCACCGCCACCGCCGACAAACGCCCCACAGACAAGTCTACAGCCGAACGGAAACCACCGCCGGGTGGGGAGTCGGCCCTCCAACTCCCACCGCCACGCCAAATTTCGCCGCTCGCCGGCGCTGCCGTCGGACCCATTCACCGGCACACGGCGTAATCTACCACTTCTGCGAATGCGCCCCCATTGAGCCGACGCTCTGAAAGGCCTCACGCTGCTCTAATTGGAAACCTGGGCGGCCGCTGTACACAAATAGTCAAAGGCCTTCGCCGAGTCGAGTAGGCCGCGCCGATAAGTGCGTCGGGCCGAGCGAAATCGGATACCGACGACGGATCGGGGAAATAACACGTGCCACTCTGCGGCAGTGCACCGCCACATCGGGCGGCATCGCGGAATTCGGCGACGACCGATCTTGAAATCACAGTGTACACGGCACGTGCGCCGTCCATGGTCGTAGGACACGTGCTGTCTGTCTGCTGCTGCAGCACGAGCAGAGATCACACCGATCCTGCCAATAAACCGACAGCTGTTTAAAATTACGTCAGTTGTTGAGTACATTTGCGAGGAACATTATGCATGAAGGTAAGACAGTGGTAATAGCCTTATTCCTCGCAGAAAAAAAAACAGGAGAGTGGAGAGATAAATGTGTTACTATTTCGGCGACATGCCCTTATCGAAGCGACCATCCGCGGTATATTCAAAATTTCCCAAGATTAAGACAGTACTTATCCGAGCCCACCTACACCACCCTCACGCCCTCGTCGATGACACCAGTCGGACCCAGCGTACTCATACAGTGTGGAGGAAGCCGATGCCATTTGATTTTGTTCTTCTGTTGTTTATTGGTGTTTTTGGGCGCGTCGACTGCATTAGTCATTTTGCGCCCATAACGATGATTTGACTTTCCTCCCATCGGTTTAACCTCATTCAGGTAATCTCACGAAAGGGCGTTTGCATCTCCACAGCCTGATTATTGTGCTCTGTCTAAGATGCAGCCCCCACGTCCCATCCAAAACGGGTTCATGCATGGGAGGTGAATGCAGCATGAGAGGTGCGCCAGCAGCCACACAAACTTTCCTTGACATTCCAGGAATCTCAACGTTCCGCCGGTGAAAAACGCCCGCTACTGCATCTCAACCACATAAACGTTTCTCAGCACCGCCCACCTCTGCAAGCATAAGGCTCCGCTGCCTGACGGTGTGACATTGGCCTAGCTGCGCAGCTCCCCCCCCCCCCCTCCCCGTTCCTCCGCCTCTGCGGAGGGCCGTGGCCCAGTCAGCATTGCGAGCGGTGTTGCGCCTGAACGCACGCGCGAGGCGGCGTCAGACGCTGACGAGGCGTCTCGTGACCTGCCGACCCTGCACGCGCTGGAGGGGCTGCCGGCCGGTACAGGGCCGGTCAGCGATCAGGGGCGCACCCAGGAAATGTGGGCGAAGTTAGCGCAGGTTAGAAGTGATTTGGCGCACCGGCTGGCGATGGTGATCACGACCGGGCCTTTAGCAAACATGGCTTTTGCCATCATACAGCGTCCACATATTGTCGGGCTGCACAATTACGATATGTGCTAGATTGGCGGCACTTTCCAGCTATCATAACCCATCGGTCAAAAATATCAACTAGTGGATCTATCAAGTGAGTGCCTAGTGAATGGCGCCATGGCGGTGAGTCCCCCAAACTACTACACCTGTGTGCGCCTTTGACGACACCGCGCTCAGGCTGGAACAGTGTGGCAGTGATAGGGCAGGGCAGGTACGAGGAAACCAAGGGCACCGTGCTAACAGGACGAGGGCGCACTGGCGAGAGACTGGTGATTGAGGGGGAGTTTGAGGGGGGGGGGGGAGGCGCGGAGTAGGGAGAAACAAGCATCAAAGGAAGGGTGGAGCGGGCGGGGAGGCTGCCGTCCCCACCCAAACGTGCAGAAAGCTAGGTGCCTACTGCTCCGCTACTTCCCGTTCACTGAGGCCCATGAATCAGAAGCCCTCCTGATTCAGGCAGCCTCCACCTCCCTGGAAGAAGGGGGATGGGGCGACAGCATGCCGTATAGGACTCGAGAAATGACAGTAGCAAAGAGACCGCGAGCAGAAAAAAAGAGAGATGGAAAGTAGGCGGGAGAGAGAGAGAGAGAGAGAGAGAGAGAGAGAGAGAGAGAGAGAGAGAGAGAGAGAGAGAGAGAGAGAGAGAGAGAGAGAGAGAGAGAGAGAGAGAGAGAGAGAGAGAGAGAGAGAGAGAGAGAGAGAGAGAGAGAGAGAGAGAGAGAGAGAGAGAGAGAGAGAGAGAGAGAGAGAGAGAGAGAGAGAGAGAGAGAGAGAGAGAGAGAGAGAGAGAGAGAGAGAGAGAGAGAGAGAGAGAGAGAGAGAGAGAGAGAGAGAGAGAGAGAGAGAGAGAGAGAGAGAGAGAGAGAGAGAGAGAGAGAGAGAGAGAGAGAGAGAGAGAGAGAGAGAGAGAGAGAGAGAGAGAGAGAGAGAGAGAGAGAGAGAGAGAGAGAGAGAGAGAGAGAGAGAGAGAGAGAGAGAGAGAGAGAGAGAGAGAGAGAGAGAGAGAGAGAGAGAGAGAGAGAGAGAGAGAGAGAGAGAGAGAGAGAGAGAGAGAGAGAGAGAGAGAGAGAGAGAGAGAGAGAGAGAGAGAGAGAGAGAGAGAGAGAGAGAGAGAGAGAGAGAGAGAGAGAGAAGAGAGAGAGAGAGAGAGAGAGAGAGAGAGAAGAGAGAGAGAGAGAGAGAGAGAGAGAGAGAGAGAGAGAGAGAGAGAGAGAGAGAGAGAGAGAGAGAGAGAGAGGAGAGAGAGAAGAGAGAGAGAGGAGAGAGGAGAGAGAGAGAGAGAGAGAGAGAGAGAGAGAGAGAGAGAGAGAGAGAGAGAGAGGAGAGAGAGAGAGAGAGACGAGAGAGAGAGGAGAGAGAGAGAGAGAGACGAGACGATACAGGAGGATCTACACGAGACGGAGAATGCACACCGCCGTGGCATCGCGAGAGAGCGAGCCGTGACAGCGGGCCACACAGGCGGCGGCTCTGTTTGAGCAGCGCCGGTTATCTGCCGAAGACGATAGCGTATCACGCGCGCCAGGTGTCACCCGTGTCACCGCTCCTCGAGGCAGCGCCAGCTCTCGCTCCGGGGAGGGGGGGGGGGGGGGGCACGCGCTCTTCACGGCGCCCATATCGTCTCCTCTTATGACAGCAGAGCAGCTCTTGAACGCACACTGATTAGGAGAGAAGCCAAGCCATGCACAACGATCGCAGTGCTCAACGCGGCGGGCAGACCGGGACGATGAAGCGGAAGATGCGCCGGCAGCGCGTGCCACTTCACTTGTGCATGAATTTTTAACGTGGCGGCAAACCGGGATGATGAAGCGGAAGATGCTGACGGCGACGCTTGCTCCTTCGCTTGTGCCGGGATATTTAACGCAGCGCGCAGACCGAGACGATGAAGTGGAAGATGTTGCCGGCAGCGCGTGCTCCTTCGCTTGTGCTGGGATGTCCTACGTTGCCTTTCACAGACATCACGCACCTGCATGTCTCAGATCGTAGCAGCTAACTTCGTTCGATGCCCCGACACACGCCTCAGCACGGCCGTCTCCAGGCACGCGACCGTCGCATTTCGGCCGCCCTCACACTTCGCGTGAGGAGTTTGCGACCGACGACCCGTGCAAGGTTTGTGATCACAGTCCATTGGACACAAGTGAACCAACGATGAAGGCGATGAGCTCTAGTTCGAAGCGGGAGGGTTCGATTCCCGGTGCAGAAGACCTTCATCTGCCCATTGTTTAACTGGGCGTGGCCACGCTGGTGATCCTAGCAATCACCACATGCGTAGAAGAATAACCTAGCGATCACGGCAAGCCAAACGCGTTGTCACTTAAACGACACTAGTTGAAATACATGACAGGTGTTATTGCTCTTCGATTCATAAGGAGACCACGCAGGTGACAACACGCTGAAGACAATTACCGCCAAGTGCCTCGCCCCGGCCACAGACGACATTACCGCCAAGAGCCTCGCCTCGGCCACAGACGACAATTACCGCCAAGAGCCTCGCCTCGGCCACAGACGAGCTTCTGCCGCGGAGGCGCCAGCGACCGCCGCTCGCGTGTGTTACGGCGATTAATCACCAGCCAACCACGCCGGGCTACAGTGCCCAGCCGCGGCCGGCTCCAGAGGAGGAGCTGCCAACCACTTCGCACGCTTCGCTGCGAGAGACGCCGGCGGCGGCGCCAGAGGCGGATCCAGGTGTTCAGGCGGGGGAGCTAGGTGTGAAACGCGTTATTTCAGAATGCGTCGGTGCGGGATTTCCGTGCTGACGTAATCGAAACGCCACCCTCGCTGTCCGACTCGGGAGGATAAATCATCCAAGCGCAGGATAGACGTCAAATTAGCTGCGCTGAGCACGCCTCTGCGCGCCGGCCGCTCGTTCTTGGCGAGATGTGCCGACGCCGCAGTCAGCCTCGTCAGCCTGCGGCTCGGCGAAGGCTGAACGGGCAGCCCGCACGCGGCGCCACGCGGGTGACTCACTTGACCTTTGACCTGACCGGAAACCACCCGGCCGCCACGACCGTGGAACGTCCGACTCCACTCGGGGAAATCGACGACGTTCGTTGGGCGTAAAACAGTCATCGCCGCCCATAATTCAGCCATTACCATGGCGGGACTGACCACAGGAGGCAGAAGAAGCTGGTTGTAAGGGTCGTTATTTCAGAATGTGGGGCAGCGCGCACAGGAGGGGGGTGGGGGAGCGCGAACTACCAGAGACGGGGCTCTTGCTCTCAGGAACAGAGCTGCGCGCTTGCCTGTTCTTTGAGGATCCACTTCGCGAGCGAACAAGGAACCATCAACAGCGTGTGAAGGTGGTGTTCTGTCCACACACTGTCACATGGGTGTTACCTCAATTGGGGTCGGCGGGGTCCAGACCAAAAAAATGTGGGGCAAATTGGACTGGTTTTATGTTTTGAACATAAAAATGACACCAACACAAAAATGGGCCCCGTTACATTGCAGGCGTGGTTGCGTTCATGTAGATAGTCGCACAGTTCACGCAAAACCACAGGTATACCTAAATTGTCCTCACACTGGAGGCCCAACAGACCAAAGCTCGAGAACCAACGTGCCTTAGCCTCTGGCCCGACGCGAACCAACGACCGACCCCACTCCGCCCAGCCGAGGGGTCCGACCCAGGCCGACACCCAACCAGGTGCGAAGGCCAACCAGCCCGCCCCCAGAGACGCCGGTCGGCGGAGCAATCAGGGGGTGCCCTCATTAGGGGCGGACGCCGTCACTGCCGGACGCCGGACGCGAATTTACGCCCGCTGTCACCGCGTCATAAACCACCGGTGACGACCCGGTGGTCAGACTCACCGCGCTCGCTCTCTTTGTTTTAGCGGGCCCGGGGCGGGCGGGGCAGCCTTAAATCACGGCCGGCCAGATTAGCCATATCAGCGGCGGGCCCGCGCCATGCAGCGCGACGCCGCGAAACTACGCCGGCTCCGCGGCGGCCGGGCGGCGGCGCCGCCGCGCGTCGCCGGCGGCGGTGCGGTTTGATGACGCGGGCCGCGACCGGCGGCAGCGGGAGATTACGCCAGTCGGGCCAGGTAATTTGGGCCGGGCCGCCGGCGGCGGCGGCGGCAGCCTGCTTAACGGGGTGGCGACCGGCGGCCGTCCCCGCCGCCCCACCGGCATTTCCTGTCCCGTCCGCACCTGGTTCTGCCCTGGTGCCCCACCGCGCCGCGGTCACTTCGGCTCGCGGGCGCTTTCGCCGCCTCGTTACGTGTGCCTGGTCTCCCTCTAGTCCCCCCGCCCCCTTCCAAAGGACCCTTGCACCCTTTCCCCTGAATCCTTGCACTCATTTCCCTGGACCATAACGCCCATTCCCCCAGACCCTTACACCCCTACCCCTCATCTCCGCCCGCCCTGTCCCTTTTCCCCAAGCCCCCGCTCGCCCCTTCCCTTAGATCCCTCCCGTTCCTACCCTCCACTGCCCTCCCGCTGCCACCCCTGCCCGTCTCACCAATCCCGCCGCCGCCGCCGCCGCCGCCGTCGTCGTCCGCACCAACACCACCACGGTCTCCCAGCCGCATAAACAGAGCTTCGATCGGGCGCACGCTCCCGATCAAAATATTTGCCCCGCGGGCAAACAGCTGCCGATCCCGCGGCCCGCGTGAGGAGTGGCGACGATTTCGGCGCCGATGGCGGCGCGGGCGGTCCCGAACGTGTTCTCGGGGCGACGTGACGCTCTCGGCAGGCACGTTGTCGGCGACGTTCTCGGCGGAGGAGGCGCGTTCTCGGGCGAGTGGCCGAGAACGGGGGAAGGGAGGTGTGTTGGGGGTAAATATGCTTTCTGTTTGGCTGGTTGCGTGGTTACCGGCATTTGCTATCGTTTTTGTTTGGTTTGCTTTGCGTTCTGAATCACTAAAAGACGCAAGAGAACTCCTAGTGGTAGATATAAGCGGCTCATGTTTTCCTGCATTCAGGGGGGGGGGGGGCGTTTGCCTGATTTTGGGGCGGTTGTTTTTGCGCTGTCAACTCCCTAAAAAGGCTTGCACAAAGATGGCTGCAAAGGCCGACTTGATAAGCCCGAACTTCAACTTCAGCTGGTCACAAAATGTCACGCTCGTTATCTGGAGGCACTTGCTTCCATCCCTGTTCTGGACACATCCTGGACAGAAAACCCAACTCACAATGAGTCGGATGGAAGGCGAGCGACTGCAGGGAGCAGCTAGTCAAGTCTTGGATGCAAGCTGTTCAATCCACTGTGTAAACACCACCAAAGTCAATAAGGTGGAGGTTCAAGGATTTTTGGGCGCTATCTTCGCCGGAGGAGTCGTGTCAGCATATCAGCAAACACGCCATCCTGCGTGCGCAGGCGAGGCTGAGCTTTGCCCCCGGAAAGTCCATAAGAATGCGTGCGTTTGTGCAAGGTGGTTTTCGCCACGATGATTATCAGCTGTCGCCGGCGCGGCCGCTGTCAGCCTGCCTTCCACGCATCAGTAAGGATATGATGAATTCCCGGAGCATGGCCTTAAACTCAGGTGACAAACGAAGACAAGGGCGACAACCATGTGTGCGCAGGTCTACATATGCCCCTCTCAACCAAAAAAGCTTTCCAATCTTAGGTTTAGTTTGGATTCCCAAGCCTAGCACACGCGTACGTAATATTAAACGTTTCTAAAAATTACTCAAACCTTAGCCCACCTACCCATTCTCAGCTATCTACGCCGCCACTGTTTTCACGTACATGTAGCATGCTTTAAGTGTCTTCCGACTGTCTGTCTGTCTGTCTGTCTGTCTGTCTGGTCTTTTGACTGCTCAGTCAGAGGACCGCTCGGCTCCCCGGCGCCTGTCGCTGACGACGCCGCTGGGACCACCAGCTGAACACATCGCCGACGTCGCCCGGCGGCGCGGGAGCCACGGCTGTCGTGCACCGCATTGTTGCGGCAATTGAAGCGCCCTTGATCTGTAATGACCGCCAGCATGCAGAAAGCTTAACCGGAGGTAATGGACAGCAATGCGGAATGGGCGACAGAGCCTCCAACGTCTCGCCCCCTCCAACGTCGCCCACAAGCATCCAGCTGACGCGGTGACTCGACGTCAGCCGGCGAGAAACTCGCGTTCATTTCAGACTCTGCGAAGCACCGAAGCAATCCTTCTCCTTCCCCGCCCGAAACAAAGCGCTTCCTTGCTAAGCACCGCAACTCAGCACATTCATCCCGCAGTCGAATCAGATGATCCCCAGCCCGAGAGTTCCACTCTTCAGCGCTCGAAATTCCCACCGCTTCGCGCGGCCGGCTCCAGCCCCACCTCTTGTTTGAAGAAGCGTCAGGCGGCCGACCACCCGCAGCCATGGCCGCCGTTTGTAGTTCGTACGTCAACCGGGCCTGAGCATTAAAGACCAGGGGCGCACTCAGGCCACCGCCAAGGTTCGAACTTCTGACCTCTCCCAGCAACGCCTACTCACATCACCTAAGCCGACGACTGTTTCTGCACGAGAGGCCTCCAGTCACGAGGGCGACATTCTTTCCGCGGACAGCGTCCTCGCGCTGCTCCCTCCCCCCCCCCCCTCCTCGCCCCCCGCACCGCACCCCTCTCCTCCCGCCTGACGCCGCGACTGCGCACGATCCGAAGGCATTACATTACGGCCGGCATTTTTCATGGCGGACCGGACCAGCCGCCATAAACGCCGCTGAGCGCGAGGCCTGCAAGTCTGCAACACTGCAGCCGGCTGCAGCGGCGACGGCCCGGGCCGGCGGCGCGTCCCGGCCGGCCGGGGCGGCGGGAGGGCGCAGCGGCCTGCACCCTGCCGCGCGAGTCCGGCCGTGCCTCCGACTCTGCGCGGCGAGCGAGCGCATGGACCGGCTGCAGGCCTGCAGTAGAGTGGAAGAAGGGGGGGGGGGGCTGACCCACGGGAAGAGGGAGGGAGAACGGCGAACGGCAACGGTCGTCCAACCACCCGGGGTCATCGGCCATGGAGGCTAGTGCCGTCAGATGGATTCGCGTCTACGCTGCGTGCTTCGGGCGTTCTGCGCGGGAATACGGACGGTAACAATACCGATGGCCGGACGAAGCGGACCTCTTCGCACCCCGAGTCGGAGTCGGAGTCAGACTGGGAATTAGAGCCGGAGTCGGAGTCGGAGTCGGAGTCGGCGTCGGCGTCGGAGTCTATGTCAGAATCCATTCCTGCTCGCACAAGACAAAGGTCACTTCGCCTCCACCCCCTCGGCGACCCGCCTCCTTCTTCCACCGCCCTGTCAAGCCGACTGGTGCCCTGCAGGCAGGCCCTTACCCTCAGGCGTCAGCTCTGCCGGCATCCTCCACGTCTCCTGCGCACCGCAACCCGTGATTCCCTGAGCTAGCTGGCACCGATAACGCACTTGGTACCTCGTACCTGGTACCCGTCGCATTAAACGAGACGCGATGAGTGTCCGCCTGCAGTCGGCAAGATTTGTTTGGTACCGGCAACTGGTACCAACCTTCAACGCATTTCGCGCATGCCTATGTGTCCGGCACCGGCAAAGCCCAACATCGTCAGCTCCCAAAAACGCCGCGGTACCTAGCGCCAGCACCGGCTTCACACCGGGTGTCGTACCACCAGCCGCAAACCCAGCACATCTACTACAAACCCTGCACATCTGCCGTAAACCCTGCACATCTACCGCAAACCCTGCACATCCGTCGTAAACCCTGCACATCTACCGTACACCCTGCACATCCACCGCAAACCCTGCACATCCGCCGTAAACCCTGCACATCTACCGTAAACCCTGCACATCTGCCGCAAACCCAGCACATCTACCGCAAACTCTACACACCTACCGCAAACCCTGCACATCTGCCGCGGCCTCCTCGCGGCCGGCAGCTCCTGCCTGGCGTCACGACGCGGCTGGCCGGCGGCGACCTCGGCGGCAGGGGGGCGCGGCACGTCCCAGTGCCGGGCGGCCGACGGGCGCAGGTGTCAGCGCGCCTCGGGCCGCGACGGGCGTGGCGGGCCCGCCGAGCTGGCCGTTCCCACGGTCCGGCTGCGGGCCGGCGCCGGCGGGGTCTGGGCGGACGTGGGAGTCAGGGTTGGAGATGCTGGCGGCTGGGCTCCCGTAGCTCCCCGGACTGTGGTGTGTGCGTGTGCTTGATGTCGGTGTTACTAGAATGCTCCAGACGCTCCTCCCGCTTTCATGGAAAACACCCAACGGTAGCTGGTAGTCGGTTGATCGCCGATCAACTGCTTGGTTGATCAGGGATCAGGGATCAGCTGTTTGTTTAATCAGGGATGAAGGGATCGCTGGTCGGTTGGTCACTCAGCGCAGCTGGCAGGGACCAGTGACCACTTAGCTGACTGTCCTGATTTGCGACAGCTCAAACAGGCCAGGCTGTTTGTCTTAACTGGTTTCCACACGGCTGCTGTCTCGTTCGGCCGGCACACCAGTGCTCCTCTGGGTCACGACGAGCACAACTCTGGTTCTCATCACCATCGACAGCTCCAAACATTCGCCGCACCCGCTCCCATGGGTGAAGCTTCGCGTTCCTCTGGAGAGACCTCGCCTCCGCCCCTCCCCTTCTCCAGCATTCAAATCAAACCCGATTAAAATCAGCAGAAATTCCGAACCCCAACAAAAATGTGCAGCGAGGAATCGGATTACCTCCCATTCTGAGTCACTTTTCAGACCAGGCTCGCCCTGCCCCTCCCTCTCGCCAACACCTCTCCGAAGCCTCCGAAGCCGCGTCGCTGGCAGAGGCCGCCGCCAGAGGCCGCCGGCAGCGGGGCGGCCGCGCGGCGGGCCCGGCGGCGACCTCGAGAGGCCGCGCTCAGCGGCTGGCGTGGCGTGCCTGCTGGCCGTCTCGTTAATACGCGATCGCCGTGCTATCAGCGCCGGCCGAGTAACCACACACCTGAGGCGGCGGGCCGGCAGGGGCGCGCTCAGACGTGAGAGGTGGGGGAGTAACCACACACCTGAGGTGGCGGGTCGGCAGGGGCGCGCTCAGGCGCGAGAGGTGGGGAAGTAACTACACACCTGAGGCGGCGGGTCGGCAGGGGCGCGCTCAGGCGCGAGAGGTGAGGGAGTAACCACACATCTGCGGTGGCCGGCCCGCAGGGGCGCACCCAGGGACGGAAGGTAGGGCAGCGTCTGCAGGACTGCACCAGCCAGCTAGTAGGGGCGTGTCCAGGAGCGGGAGGACACGAGTAGCACAGAGTGACGGCGCCCACTTGGCAGAGTCGTACTACGAGACGCGTTAAGCAATAAGCGTTTGTTAAATCCACGCGGCAGCTGGCTAGCAGGGGCGTACTCAGGTACCACAGAGAGAGGGGAGGAATTAACTGCCAGAACAACCCGGAACCCACTTAGCAGGGACGTACTCAGTGCTGCAGGCTCAAGCAGTACTAAGTGATGCCTTCCGGCGGTAGTTACGGACAAAGAAAGAGAGTCACAAATTTAGGGTTGTGGTGGCCGATTACACGCTTGCGCCTGAACAGGTGCTTTATTTGGGGGCGCGGACGCATTCCCTGCCTCAAAATTGAATAAGGGTGGGGGGGGAGGGGGCATTATGCCTAGCAACGCACGTACGCACAGCCGCTGCCAGCAAATGAGTGGCTGACATGTAAATTGACAGACGGCCACCCGGCAGGATATGACAGCTGTAAGTGTTTGACCGACGCGAGACACTGGTCTGACCGCATGTCGCCACACGGCAACACACCGGCTGATGTGACAGGGTCAGTGATATACTTGTCGTCGTAAGTTGGATTCGAACCCGGGTCTCAAGACGCCGGTGCTGGAGACTGTGCCACATACATCAAGGCCCGGTATGGTCGGTCCGATGCTGGGCAAAAGTAGAATTAAGAAGGATTCTTACAACCAATGTTTAAATTTTCGACGCCAACTTTCATGCTCCATCGAATGAGCACAAACGCCACGAGCCGACACAAAAAGAAAGGAGCTCCAGAGGTTAACCCAGTGACGCGTTGGCGCTGCACGGTATTATCCAGTTTGTTACACAATGATCCTCCATGAGTATTGGCAACTTCGGTGTGGAAAGCAGAGCGCAAATCAATCTTGCAACGTTTGACAATCATGGGCAACATGCCACACCCCGACCTCAATAATGCCACGCCCATGCGGTGCCCTTCATCGCCCCCCCCCCCTGTTGCCGTGCCCCTCCCCCTCATCCCCCCGACGCCCGAACCGCGCGGCGAATTGAAATTCATACGACGCAACGTCCGTTCTGCTAACAAGCCTCTCCACGACCCACCGGGCCGACAATTCGCAGATCGTCCGCCAGGGCCCGCCAGCGGCGCGTTGTCTTGGCGACGAGTCGGAGTCTGTTCGGCGTCGGCCATAAACACGCTGTCGTTAGCTGTATCCGTCTACGGAGGCGGGCGCTCATGATTTAGCAAATCCATAAATAGGCGGCGATGGGCGGGCGGAATTTCCGCACGTCGATATTCGCAGGCTGCGCTAGGCTACACAGGCCGTCAGGTACACCTTTCGGCGCGGCGACCACCTGTACACCTTTCGGTCGATGCACTGGCAGGACACCGCTTGACCGGCCTCATTGCATCGCTGCAACCATTCCTTGTTTGGCGTTGTCTGAAGTAGGGGTCGTCTTTGTTCACCGACTGGCAATGACTGTACACGATTGCGATTCTATACCATTCCTTACACCTATTTACCAACAGAACAACTGTCAAGAAATTCGTTCAGCGCGCGCCACGAATCCGAGGACGGTCCAGAGGGCCAACCAATGGCATTCCGACACTGAAAGTATCCCGGATTCCACATTCTAACGAATGCGATCCCAGCTCTATCCAGTCCAGATGCGCATCTCCTCGCAGCACCACGCCCGCCACTACCGCACTTTGCTACAGCATGGCATTCTCACACCGTCGCTGTAAATTACGTTGAGGCCACCGCTAAGTAAAACAACCTCAACTAGAAGATCGCAACGACATAGACAAATCCCCAAGGCTAACTCAAAATAGGCACCGCAGTACAGAGCACAAAAGGAGTACTGCGGAATACAGAGTACAATAGGCATCGGAGAGCGAGACCATCCCGCACCGCCACACGTCAATCACAGCACCGCGACAGCTCGTCTGCCCGCCTATCCGGGCATCCAAACAGCCCAAGATGACCTTGGCCACCGGGCGCCGCGCGCCCTCTATCGTCGACATCAGTCACCACTCGTCCGCTCGCGGCGTCGCCTGGCAACGCTAGCGTACACAAACATGTCGGCAGCGACGTGCTGCGGGTTGCCAACATGGCCGTGGAATGCGACGCGAAGGATCGCCGACGGACACAGGAGGGAAGGGAGGTGGGGGGGGGGGGGGGGGCAAAAAAGTGACCTGAGGTTTCTACAATCATGGTGGTTCGAAAGGGCCTGGTGACAGTAATTTAACGGGCAATTATACAGATAACAGATAATTTAACAGATTTCGTTAATAACAGAAGTCCGTAATTGGCATTCCTACTTGGAAACGTTTTCCCAAGCGGCGTGCAGCTTCTCCACAAGCTTAAAAGATTCTCAACTTTACGGCGTGCTACTCCACCTTCTTCTCCTCCAAGTGAGTCTGGGGACCCACCACACGGGGCCACCTAATGGGACCATCAGCAATGCCAGCACATGCCCACACCGCCCGCCCGCACTGGCGCCCGCAAATGGCTCGCCAGATTGGGCTTAATTATGAGAGACTGCAGCGCCCCAGGAAACTGCAGGTGCCACAGCAGGCGCGCGGCGTGCCGTCCGGACGGAAAACAAGGCTTTGATGCCATGTGGAGCGCCTCAGTGTCGTGGTGTCCGGGTTCTCGTGAAGTGCGGGAAGCAGCAGACTTGAGTGAGTGCGTGTGTGTGTGTGTGTGTGAGTGTGTCAATGGGGCTTTACGACGCACTCAGCTGCTGAGGCTATATGGCGTCGCCTTACTCTCGCCCTGGCGGCAAGGGCGGGCACCGCGGGGAATCGAACCCCGTACCTCTGGTTTCCCAAAAGCGGACCGGTTAACGCGGACGCGTTGAACACTACGCTACCGGCACCGTAGTACCAGCAGCAGCAGCAGAGTTGAGATGCGTCGTGTTGAACACAGCGTGTGTACAGAGCGTCCTGGGAGGCGGTTATCGCTAGATCACGCCCCTTCGTCGCCATTACTGTGATTATCCCGCCACCTGCTTCAGCAATGGCATTCGGCTTTTCCACTACTCGCTGTAAAAAAAATGAATCGCTGCGATCTGTGTTTTGTCCCCTGTGACCCCTCTGGCATCCGTCGAAGATCCCAGCCATGGGTCCTCGGTACTGCCTCGCGCCGCACCTGCGACCCATCGGCGTCCGTCCGTAACAAACTGTGACAAGCACATGACGTGACACGCGACCACCGGTGACGCCCAAAAATCGCGAGGGCCAACAGTCGCACCAACGACCAGCTCACCCGGCGCGAGATCCACCTATCCGCCCGCCTCTCGGCCCCGTCTCCCCGCGCCGCCGCCTGCGGAGGGGCCCTCGGGCCGGTCGTGGCTCGTTAGGCGGCTTGAGACCGCCTAATCACGCCCGGACGCGCGGCGAGAACGGGCTGCAACACGAGAACGCGCGGCGAGAACTGGCTGCAACGCGCTGAACGCTGCAGGCGCGCGGACTGGGCGCAGGAGCTCGTCCAAGCGTGACGGTCGTACTCGGGAAGGGGTGCCGAGAACCAGGCTACGATGGGTCGGGGAGGGGCACGGAAGATCTCGACCTCAGGCGAAGGATGACGTGATGGAAGGCGGGAGGGAGACGCGCCTGACACCCGGAGACAGAGTCTGGGGACGCCTGACGCCTGGAGACAGAGTCTGGGGACGCCTGACGCCTGGGGACCAAAATGCCAGACGCCTGGGGACCAAGTCAAGGGTATAGGGAAAGACTGAGACAGACAAAAAGCACGACTCGAGCACGAAGTCATAATGCGGCACGAGGAGAGATTTGAATTTCCAAAAATTCCAAATTTTTGGAATTCCGAAAATTTCCAAATTCCTGCCGGCAAACTGTACGGAAGGAGGCCGAAATTTTTCCAACTTTTTGAACAGTCAATATCATTCTGTGGTGTCGCAAATTGGTATGCTATGTATCAACTTTTCTAATGTAGATGACCATGACTCACCCACAATTATTCTATCTATTTTCACTCGATTCCAGACAGGGAATGCAGCGACGCGAGTAACAACCAGGGCTATTGTATGTAGGCGGTAATTATTTGATACAAAAATGAAAGTTTTTCGGCAAAATTTTTGGGAAATTTTAGATATCACAGCACAGACCCCGACCTGGAGGGTGTCCCCGCCAGTACCCTATCCCCCTTCCAGTTTCTTTCATCCACTATCGCTGGGTCTACAGCACGCAAGCACTAAAAATAATGACCAACTTGCGCACTTTCGGAAAATCTCGTTCTCCCGGGTTGAATCCTGCGAAGCTCCACTCCGTACCCCGTTCTAGCTGCCTGTCTCCTCCTCGCACGAACCGCTGCTCAACTCGGGTAGAGTGATCCTAATCGACCGAAGACGGCTTAGCTGGCTCGTGAACCGTACATGGGAAATGAGGCACGCCTTCGCACGGCCAGTGGCACATCCAGGCACAAAACTGCGGCATCTGACTTTTTTCCCATTCGTAGACGGCAGGTGTGACGTGGAAGTGGTCGTACGTGTTAAATGTAAGCGATAAACTACTATACAATCAACTATATAATATTTTGTGTTAAAAATAGACCAAATACCACAAACGACATTTCTTATCGTCTTTATCTAAATTCTAAATAAATGCGACAGTATATACCATCTCTATTCAAAATTATGTAAAATACCATAGACATGTAATACGATTATGTAAAATACCACAGACGATATCATAAAATAGATGATAGACTAATGTTTCGCCATCCCGAGTGAGTCATGAGCGCTCCCTGGAACCGCCCCTGCCGAGTGAGTCATGAGCGCTCCCTGGAACCGCCCCTGTCGAGTGAGTCATGAGCGCTCCCTGGAACCGCCCCTGCCGAGTGTCTAATCCCGAACTGCAGAGCATGTTCCGGCAGCACGCATCGATTGATGGCGTGTTTGGCCCGCGTTTTCCGGCCCGCTTATTTCTCAAAGTCAACCGGCAAAGCCGCACTGGCGGCGTTCCGATCCGACGGGACTAACGAGAGTGTCGAGACCGACGAGGCTGCCGCCGACGAAGCTGACGAAGCCGACGAAGCTAACGACACTGACGACGCCGAGGGCACGTGACCTCAGTGGCCGGAGGTCGGCACGCCAGCCTCGTCACGCCATGGAGTCACCGCCCTCCGAGGGTCGCGGTCGTGTCGCAGAGTCGCGGCCGCTTGCGTCGCATTCCACGCGACCCCACGCCGGCATTCGTGCCGTCGTGCCGTGCGTTCCTGGCCCGTCGTTAACCTGGCAGGCCGCACCTTCCGTTAAACGGCTCGACTTTGAAATGTCGAATTAGGGCTCGTCGGCATTGTCCACGTCGGGTGGTCCACGGGTCCATAATTGTGGAGTCCACGGTGGAGGGATATTGCCGAGCGTCTGAGTAGTCGGTGTTTGTGGACACTATGCTTGCTGCGTGCGACGGCATGATAAGATGCGTCGTGGAGTTTAACTACCGAACTCACAAACAGTCCAAACCACTGGATTGCTTCAGAGGTTCTGAACAAATTTTTGTTGCGATTATGTGGAGATTAATACGTAGTGAAGTTATTCTCAGATCATTGACTCGGTATGTGTCTTCGAAATAGCACGCTTTTCGCCTTCAAGGCCTTAGTATTTGATCTCTTCAGAACCTCCACTACGCAGAATCATGACCACACCGCGCTGTTCGTTACGTGCGCTTGGCTTCGTCCCCCGCTTCTGTCTGTGCGCCTTCCGTGCCCCATTCGCCCGTTAGCTGCGGTCTCCCGTCTCTCATCCGTCCCTCGTGATCGCCGCCCCTGGCGTTCGCCATTTGCATCAACTGGGGCGGCACCGAGTGGTCGGCCTAGTTCCTGAGCCCGACGGACCGCCCGCCGGGGCCCTGAATCGCCTCTTCCCCGTACCCATTGGTCGGTCGATCACGGCCCGGTGTCTGCCGGAGCGGGCACCGTCGCCAGCAGTTAGGTCCGGTTAGCGTCAGTGGGGAAAGGCCCCCGCTTACTTGCGCTTTGATTTGGGCGTTTTTGTCCGAGGTTCGATCCAAAGTCCAAGAACGGACTGGCTGTCGGTCCAAAAGTGTCCAAAAAATTCAGGTTCAGGTAAAAAAAAATGTAGGGCTCTCGCAGCGGTTAAGGGTAGTTAAGGGACGGACGGACAAGAAAGACAGCAGAGCAGGAAGTACCATCAGCTTTAAGTTCAAGTTGTCTCACATTTTTACTTGCTCTTTATTTGCTGAATAATTAAGCTTCACGTTGGGTTGTGGCATAATTGTGTCATGTTTTGGTCCGTTCATTACAATGCATCACACGACAGAGGAAGTAACCGTACCTTAGAAGCCTGTTCTTCCGCATGAAAACACCAGGCCCTAAAATAGGCAAGAGAAAAAGACAGCGAGACGGGGCGACCCTACGAGTGAAACATATCGGCGATCTAGTTCTAAATGTGAATAAAAAAAAACACAAAGACGATTCGCCTGCGGTATGCCACGCCGTAATTACCGCCCCCATTGATCCGTTTTCACCCCCCGTCGCTATTCAACGGCCCGCTCAAGGTCACAAAACGCTGGACCCATGTCCAGAAAGTCAAGCCTTCAGACTCACTGCCGGCGGGGTTTCCACGTCCCCCGCTCAAGCAGCGGGCCAGCGACGTCGTCAGCGGCGTGAGCGGCGTCTGCTGCAGCGCGACCGAAGGCGAGCCTGCCTGGCCTGTCTCCGGTCTCCTGCACGACTATCGCCCTCCCAGTCTCCTGCACGACATCTCTCTTCCAGCCTCCTGCACGACATCTCTCTCCCAATCTCCTGCACGACATCTCTCTCCCAGTCTCCTGCACGACTATCTCCCTCCCAGTCTCCTGCACGACTATCTCCCTCCCAGTCTCCTGCACAGCATCTCTCTCCCAGTCTCCCGCACGACATCTCTCTCCCAATCTCCTGCACGACATCTCTCTCCCAGTCTCCTGCACGACATCTCTCTCCCAATCTCCTGCACGACTATCTCCCTCCCAGTCTCCTGCACGACATCTCCCTCCCATGCCCCGGCCCGGCAATCTCCCTCCTGTCGGGATGAAGGTCCCTGCGCTGGCGTGTTAGCCCGGCGGCTGAACGACATCGTGCAGCACTGTTTACCCCCGGCGATAACACGGCTACCGGAGGCCGACAGAGGAAACGTCGCAGCGTACACACCGGGCGCTCGGCTCGCCGCCGGCTGAGGCCGCCACGGGAGCAGGAGGCAGGAGTGGAGACCTCCGCTCCGAGCAGGGGTGGAGATCTCCGCCCTGAACAGGGGTGGAGATCTCCGCTCTGAACAAGAGTGGAGGCCTCCGATCCCAGCAAGGGTGGATATCTCCGCTCCGAGCAGGAGTAAAGTCTCCGCTCCAGGCAGGAGTAGAGGCCTCCGCTCCAAGCCCGGGGTGCGAAATATTTGCGCGCTTCCATGACAGGGCTTGTCCGCCGGTTTGACGTTTCTCTACATCATATTTTTTACACCCAGAAAGCATTCGGCAGCCATGAGTTTCCAGCCCAATATCTTGACATTCAAAGACCAAAACTAAAGCCACTGCATCCTTGCTTCATATTCACAACTGAGAGAACTAACCGCCTTTGTAAACCTGATTTACCATCGCCGATTACTTCAGTACGCGTAAAACCGCTGCAGTTGACGGCTTTGCAATATCTTATGCTGCTTTGCTGGCGTGGGAAGTGAAGCCAAAAAACAATGCCGGTGGCGCGTCCCGAGCGCACGATCCCCCGGTCACACTAGTCCAGCATGGCATATCACGTCGGGTCAGCAGGTCAAGTGCTACGCTACGCCGTCCCCACCGTCGTAAAGTTGGCGGGGCGTGGATGGAGAATGGTGGCTCCAGCCCTCCCCCTCTCCTGCCCACTCCACCCGAACCGTGTTGGAAACGACGCCCTCGTGGTCCGCCCTGCCCGCCTCGTCGCACGCGATGCAAAATGGCACATTGGCGCTTCGCAGCAGCCAATCACACATGGGCCTTACTGGAAACGACCTGGTCGGCGACGCCTGCCGTTCGCGCCAAAAGCCGGCGGCACATTTGCGATGATTCCGTGCCCGCTCGGGACAGTACCGGCGTCTGGGAGCGCACATGCGCGGAGCTGAGGATGAAGCCGAAGGGCGACGACGGGCTGGTGCTGCCCCGAGAGGCCGGTGCTGCCCCGACGGGGCTGGTGCTGCCCCGACGGGGCCGTCCTGTGCCGCAAACACCGACAAGCTGGGAAGGTTTTGCAAGAGGATGAGTGTCATGGGCCGCGGATGACGAACAAAGCGCAATTCGTTAGTCGCACATAACCCCACCGTGGCATTCATCCCACGCCAGCTGGCTCTTGCACATTTCAATTGTGAAATACCGAAAAAAGTTTCCACCGACGTCATGCAGAGACTGCCGGTCATTTCAGGTCAGGTCAGGTCAGGTCATGTCAGTTTGTCTACCCGTCGCTGGTGACCACCGGAGTCTTCTGATTAAAGCATTAATGTGAAAATGGCTTACCCAGGGAGAGGGGTCAACAGAGTCATGCCCCTCTCCTCCCCGAAAAGGATGGCCAAGGTCGGATATCTCGTTGGTCCGCCTCAAGGCAGCGTTCTGACTCCGCCTCCGAATGATTATCTCCTCGGCTAGAAACATCGCATTGTTGATCATCTGAAATCGCTAGTCTCAATGCCCTATTGAACTACCGCATTTTTTCGACCGGTGTCACCAATCAGGCAGACTTATTTGCCTTAACACACCCGTGAGATTGCTATGATCCACACATGATGGGTAGCCCACTTAAGCTTTCCGCGCCGAAACCGAGCATTATTTTTGAACCCGCACCAGCCGTAGCTTTCATGCGGTCTTTATGCATGGCGCGGGCCTGGCGTCCTTGACCGCCGCCCTGTTGGCGCCACCGCCGTCCGGCGCCAACAATCGACGCCCCATTTGATATGCGGCGATAGTGGCGCCGACGCACCTCACCCCGCCGCGCCACGAACACCGCAGGCAGCCGCGCCACGTTGCGAATGCCGCCGGTGCCACCGGCGCCCTGCCGCGTGGTGGGAGGGGGGAGGGGGAGGGCGCCGGGAGAAGGGTTCACCAGGTCACGCGGGACGGGTGGTATCGTTCCAGTCGTCCTGCTGCACATGCGTCGTTTTCTCGCCCACCACAGGCTCGGCTCCGTGCGAGGCGAGCCCGTGACAGCGGCGAAAGACCTGATCAGGGAATCTGCCGACATGGCAGAGGAATTCCGAGAGACAACGCCATCCGTCCGAACCCGCCGAAAACTCCCGCAGGGGTTTTGCAGTTGCAGGGCCGGCACCTCTCAAAATCCCGCACCCCCGACCGGACCGCGTCGTAACGTCGTAAAGGGTCGTAACGTCCTCATGCGCCGCGAATACCCGCGGCGGGAATGCACTGAGGGAGGTGGCAGAGTCACGTCCCGGTCGGGGCAGGCCAATCGGAAAGGTCGGCAACCCGGAGTGGCGACTGGGACCGACTCGGATTCGTGTAGTTCCCGCTTTTGAATCAAGACGATTATGGGCAAATGAGGCGAACTGAACAAAACAAGAAGAAAAAAGCCCGTACTCTGCGTATGGGTGGCGAATGTCACGAGCCATGGTGGGCGCGAGACAGCTTTGAGGGCGAGGAGGAAGATGGACTCCGTTGGAAAAATGATCTGTGCGGGACTCATAGGCTTTATAGCTACAGCACAAGCCATAGCACTTGAAACACAAGAGTTGCGCAGTCAGCACTGCCAAATCTGTCACATAAACAGTGTTATATGCAAATTTTTACTAGCGGGAAACTTTGGCTAGCAGGAAATCAGTATTTTATTGTATTGGCCAATGACACTCACAAACTTACCACACTCATATCAGTATGCCACCCAGCATCATGTCATCTACTTTGCGCAGCCCAAGAAACACATTACCTACTCCCACACTAATGCATTTATGAGCAGCCTGCAACAGTGAGCTAAGCTACAGAAATGACTCATGAATGCTACATAGTTAGTGGCAAAAATTGTGTAACTATGTTGTCTTTCCCCATCCAATGCATCATCAGTACCTGAGGGCAGCATTGCCATTTAGACTTGGCATGGACTGGCAAGTCAGAATGCAGCTATTTGCTTTCTTGACATACTAGGGTTGAAATACTGCTTTGATATCCTTGCAGTCAACAGCATTGGCTGATATGGACTGATGGCTAGGTGGCACAAACAGCTGTGTTCGCACAGTCCAAAGATCATAACATGTGAACCAGCCCCAGAGCTGTCATGACAAACGCAATCTGGGCTCAAAATTCATAACAAATGATTAATTATAACAACAGCTCAATTATCCACCTCATGGTTTGCAAAGATACATGTCACAAAAAAGCACCAAGGTAACATATTTACTCACCCGTACAAAAACAGGTAATGATGTGCACCACAGATGTTCTCTGCACCTCATGTGGCATTATGTTAGGTTTACTTAGTTTATGCACTGTTTTCTTCCACATGAAATGCACAAACCTGGATTTGACAGAGTACTGATGACAGCTATTTTCATCCAGTGCTCACATTTACTTTCTTGACATTTTGGAACCATCACTGGGCAATTTTGGTCCCATCATTAAAAATAGTTCACATTCTGCACTGACTGCAATGATCTATTGCCTATATTTGTTGATCCTTTGCATCATGCAGGAATTATTGAGTTACTTATCTCACACACACTAAACTGACAAGCAACAAACAGCCTAATCGCATCAAAAACAAATATTCCAGCCCCCGCTTCCTTGCCATTTGGTCTACCAGTGTGATGTAGCTTAATATTTCCTTGACGAGCCAGTCACCAATATCCAGCACATCTCTCCTGCCAATAGGTGGTCAACCAAATGTTCAAGTCACAGGAGGAATGTCTGCAAAATCAATCCTGGGGCATTTATGTATTCACTTAATGCAAGAAACTATTGGTACTCCCTGCAAGAATTGTTGAACAGTTCAAGTACCTACCTCATGGCCTGCAGACACCCATCTCAAAAAAGCACCAAGGTGACATATTTAATCATCAGTACAAAAACAGGTGATGATATGCAACACAGACGTGTTCTTCATGCAGCATGTGCCATCATGTTAGGTGTTAGTTTATGCACTGTTTTCCTGCACATGGAACACACAAACTTGGATTTAGCAGAGTAATGATGACAACTATTTTCATCCAGTGTCCACATTTGCTTTCTTGCTGTTCTGACCCCGTCATTGGGCAATTTCGGTCCTACCATTGAAAAAGTTCACATTCCGAGCTGACTGCAATAATCTATATTTGTTCATCCGTCATATCATGCAGCAATTTTTAAGCTACCTTTCTCACACAAATTTAACTGACAAGCAACCAGCATCCTAATTTAAGGAACATCTGCAAAAACGCTCCTGGGGCCTTTAGGTATTAACTTAATGAAAGAAACTTGGAGGCATTCTCTGCAAGAATTTTGAGCAATCCAAAAATTAAAGTGAGAACAAGTCAAAGCTATATAAAATGACCATATTACCTCCATTTGGCTTTTGGAAGCATGGAGCCTGCCCCAGATGTAAATTAATCTAACCTTTAGGCGGAAAGATAACACCAAGCACCGCCGACGCCTGCTGTCTGCATAGATCATGCGCCTAGCGAGGCTAAATTACGTGAGCATTTCTGTGCTGCTAGCCACTCAAGGCCCTCAATAATAAGGGTAGTTTTAGCAGCATGGTGTCAACTTCACCTTCTTTCTCTTTTCCTTTACCATCTTGGACTTGGACCGTCTCGAGCAATAGCTAAAAACCCGTGGAAAAGCGGCAACACCAAACGAAGCTGAAATGGCCATGAACAGAACTGCGTGCGCCAGGCATTTTTCTTTTTTTTTGTTTAGACAGCTGACGGCCGATAATTCGGACGAAATCCCTTCCTGAACGGATGATCCTCTCACGGGAAGGGATTTCCTCCGGCGCACGATTCGAATCAGCGGAACGGCGCGTGAGTGTATACATGGGCCGGATAGTTCGGATCGAGGACGGGTCCCGGCTCAATTCGAATCACAGCTGCCCATGTAAACAGGGTAACGGTCTGGCGCGAGGCCTCGTCCAATTAGCGGAGCTCGTGGGAAGCCCACCAGCACTGGGGACGGATCGGGGACGGAGCGCCGGATGTGGAGGCGTGGGACGACGGGGGCACGGGTGTAACCCCGTTTGTAACCCCAATCAGCATTGCAGGTGTCAAACTGAAATCTGGGGGAGGGGCAGCCTGACCTGACATGGGTTGGGATGGGTTGGGATGGGACGGGATGTTGAAGGGGAAAACGTGAATATAAACGTGGAAACGTGAAAGCGTGAAGATCTGAGGAAGTTGGAACTGCATCCCACATCCTGTCTTGTGAAGGCAGCGGGCTTAAGTGCGTGACGTCTGGTTAAGTTCGAAACCAGGGAGAGGACGTGGAGTTCACATAAGGAAACACAATGTCTCGCAGGTATTTACGAAGCGCTCGAAGGATATCCTGCATTGTGCATGGGTCTTAGCCCTCAACCCGCACGGTTAGCGGGCCCTCGCCAAATGACTGGCTTTCCCACCGTCTGGGCCGAGACGAACGTCCCGTCCAATACTGCCTCCGCTTGGCCTCTTGTTACAACAGGAACAGTGGCTGTTACGGCAGTACGAAAACTGTAGCTGATTTAAAGGCGTGGCTCGGTAGTCCTGGGTCACACGGATACGGCACGTCCAGTCCTACAGCATCGTCGCCATCACCATCGTCGCCGTCATTGTCCAGCCGGTGCCCACGCCGACCCATCCCCAACAAACCTCCGCCCGACACCAGCTGACAATCCCGTCCCAGGGGTGGCCCACCAGGCGCAACCCGGGCGCCCGCCGCCGCGGCGTCGGGGGCCCGCCCGACAAACGGGTCGGCCACCCCTGGCCGGGGCACCGGTTTTTGCCGGCCCGTCCCTGATGTCTATCTGACATTCCTGGGTCACGGACCGGGGTCGGTGGGCGGCGGGCGGCCGGGGAGGGACGCGTTGTCGTGGTGGCGAACCCCGAAGGCGCCGCGGGACGGCCACGCCGCTGCCGAAACGTTGCCGTGAGGTCCCTTGTCCGACTGCCGCTCACGAACAGGCGGGCGGGGGAGGCCTCATGTCAAGGGGGTTCGCAGGAACGAAGCTGGTGTCTGACGGCCAATGCCTCACACGCAGGCGCAGACGACTAGTCTGGGTCACAGTCAGTCTACGGTCTGTCTGTCTACAGTCCCAGCGTCTGTCTACAGTCACCTGCAGACAGGAGACGACGGAAACTTCACGGGAAACGGGACAAACGGGAACAGGATGGGCAACGGGATGGCGGGAAACTGCGCGTAGCGTGTCGGGGCATCACTGGGGAGATGGGGGAGGCAGAAGGGACGATCGTGACTTCGGATGGCAGGTAACCAGGACCGCCACGCTCTCGTCACATGGACACCTACAACAAACTTCACCCGTGCGTTGGCTGCACAGCGTTTGACTGTGAGGGAAGGCTGCAGTCCGGCAAGGCAGAGCAGGCGTGCTGCTGACAGCAATCTCACAGAAGCGAGGGCATCTCCGGGATGGCGGATCCCCTCACGCCGACCCCACGCGGGTAAACAGAATTGAATATTACCTGCGCGTACACTACAGCGATAACCGACGCTTCGGCGCATTAAAAAGCTGTTTGTCTGGGCCCTGGAGCAATACCCGGCGTTCCTCGAGAATTCCTCGATGACGCTACAGATTTCGGTCCTGATAAGAGATGCAAACGCCAGCGTGGAGGAGCCCACGGGGGCGAAGGGCACCGTGATGGACCTTCGAGTCCCTTCGCGGTTAGGCTGGCCATAAAACGCTGCTCTCATCTGGTTAGAAAAAGATGATTTCAGTACGAAAGACTCCACGTTTTCCGGCATGAGCACTTTTGTTGAAGACGACACAACTTGTGTTGTGTTGTGCCATGAGGTCCTGATTTACCGACGTTACGAAGCACGTGTATTATGGGAACACTTTATAATCATATTATTATATTATTATTATTATTAGTTGTTGTTATTATATATTTATTGGCATTACACACAGGCACGTCTATTCTACGTGCGTCTTCCCTTCAAACGTCTAATTTTTGCATAAAAGATAGCTACGATTGTTTCACAACAGCGCTTAACCAGCACATTCCGGTGTCTTAAAGAACGTTTATTTTCAACAGCAAAAAAAAAAACTCAACGTAGCACACGTGGTGCTGAATGAAGAGGTGCCCGACATCTTCTGAGCACGGTGATCATTCAAATATCGTAGCGTCACAATAAGCTCAGACAATAACGCGCGTGCTACGTTCCACAAATCATTATCGACACGTGCATGTGCATACAAGCGCCCATCGCAGACAACGCATGCTGACGACGGTCTGCCCAGCCCATCGCACACAACGCATGCTGCACGTTGGCCTGCCCAGCCCATCGCACACGGCGTACACATCGAACAAAATCATCCGCAGGCAGGAGCAGTGCCGCAGCTTCCAAGCCTTGCAGCAATAGCGGGTGATGTACAGTTCCCCGAGGGGAGCGCTTTATTGTTGGACTGGGCTGAGCTAGTCACCGCCCGCAAGCTACCGAAACGCCCCACCACCCCATGGCTGTAACAGTACCTGCGTCATCAAACCGGCCACACAACAGCGCCCCCGTCTGTTTGTTTTCACCATCGCCATGCAAGGGCCAGGAACAGCCCCTCCGAATGCTTCTCCTCGTGGTGAATACGCAATTAGCTAAACATGCATAATTAGCAACGCCTGCGGGGCCACTACATCACGTTAAACAGCGGGGCATGGTGTGAATCGGAGCGGCACGGCCGCGATGTGCCTTTCACCGTGCAGCACAGGAGCACACGAGCACAGCGCGTCGGGGAGACGCCGCACTGGGAGGGGGGGGGGGGGGGGCGCAAGGAATGGGGCATGGAGACAGGGACATGGAGAGGAGGCATAGGGAGAGGGGGCAAGGCAAGAGGGGCATAGAGAGCTGGGCAGAGAAAGAGGGGCATGGGGAGAGGAATAGAGAAAGAGGGGCCCCATGGAGAGGGGCAAAGAAGGGGCATAGAGAGGGGGCAAAGAGAGGGGACATAGAGAGGGGAAACAGAGAAAGGGGGCATAGAAAGAGGCGATATAGAGAGGGCATAGAGGGCATATAGAGGGCATAGAGGGATATAGAGGGCACTTACGGGGTACCTATAGAGAGAGGGGAACATATGGAAGGGGTACAGAGGGGGCACAGAAAGGGGGCATAGAGAGGGCGGCATACAGGAGGGGTGCAGGTAAAGCCAGCAGGGCGGCGGGGGGTGGTCCGCCCCGACAACTTCAGGCCGGCTGGCGTTGGCTGACACATGTTGAAGGGACGTGGGCCACGCTGCGCATCGAGGGAGATCGGGATTGCGACAGGGTGAGTGTTGGGAATTGGCCAGACGACGGTTATCTTTCGATGCTCTCGGTTATTACTTGGGGAGGGAATGGGAATGGAGAGTCGTCGATGATGAAGGGCAAGAAAGATTAGTTTTTGACCGCATCCGTTTTATTTTGCGATGTTATGCCAGCGTCATGACGTTAATTAAATAAAATGAAACTAAACGGATCGTATGTGACCACTTGGTAGAAAAGGTCATAGCGAATGTTGCCGACCCCATGACCAAAAGGTTTCAGGTTCGAGACTGACTACTGCCTGTTTTTTTACATTTGGTGCGTTCCACCACTACCATGGAAGTAAAACGGCAGCGTCGATGGCAATCACAATTACACGAGTCATTTAAGGACTAAAACATCACTTGCTATATACGGCTGTCTTCAATCCAAAACCACGACTTGACTACGACTGCAGCTGACTTCACTACAACTACTCACGACTACACCCGTCAACACAGAACAGGTGGAACACGCCACCACCCAGCCACTTCCACGGCGAGAACAAAGACACTGCCGCCGCCCAACCTCGGTGCCAACCTTCCGTCCCCTCCCCCAAGACCAGCTGTGTGCCGTGACCGGGGATGGGAGTGAGGCAGCGGAGTGGGGGTGGGGGTGGGCACACCCCAGACGACCGCCGCCGCCGTCCGTGGCGTCACAATTTCTCATGACGGATTAAAAATACCCGCGCTGGCACAATGCGCGGTCCGCCGGCGGCTGAGTCAGCGCCCCGTCGGCCGGCGCCGAGGGGGGGGGGGGGGGTCGTGCAAGGTCGGTTCCTCGCCGCCGCTTCGACGCCCTGATGCCGAGCGGCGACTGCGGCAGCCGATCTGCTCAACCCCGCTCGGCTAGCATGCGTTATAGACGTGTTCTTGCCTCTCTGGTGTACGAATTCCACGCAGAATGGCATATAAGATGTGAGATGTCTGTAATAATGTACACGCCTCGTCGCGGCACTGCGCGCAGTGCTCATACGCGTGCTCTGACACAGGTGACAATGGAGCACCAGCGTACGGTTCCTCCCCCACTCGTGGCTGTGGCCTGGAGCTTGAGGCTCCATACGAGGCCTCAGCGCCGATATCATCCATGGGTGAAACCTGTGGATGGTATCGGCACTCCCTTCCTTAGAGCGCGCAAACGAAGAAAAGCTGGGTACCAAATGACCGCGCGCCGGATTCCGTGTTCCTACGTCTCACGCATAGTGCTGAACTCTAAGTTAATACCACGGATGACGTGTTTATACGCACCGTTCCGTTTGCACACGCACGTGCGCGCCGCGCTCACACGCACCCCCCCCCCCTCCCTGACTTGCCGAGCGCACGTGCAACGCGACTCAAAAATGTCACAAGCATTCAAAAGATCTAGAAGGCCTTCGCCGGCGTGTCGGCCCGCCCGCCACGCATTCGCCGGCTCGCGGGCGTGCACGTGCACTCATGCGCGCGCTGCGCAGCGGCGCAAGGCGTGCTGGCGCACTGCGCACTGCAATGCACGTTGACGCGAACGTGCAGTGCAGCACGGCATATGGCGGTTCCGGCTGGCCGCCACCGCCTGGGTTCTGTCTCAGTTGGCGCAGCGGTTCAGACGGCAGGGACACGCTCAGGCCGTTGTGAGTGGGCGGCCCGGTTCGCGCCTGGCTCAGATCGAGGTAAAGATGGCCCTGGCGGCCGAGACGTTCCACGCGCGCTGGGAGGGACTTAGCACGTAGAGGCATGCCACTGCGAAGGACTGGAGAACCAGTCCCTCAATAATGTTTCAGATGGACATCACGCATGCGTCATTGCATGGAAAGAACGGATTTGCAATACCTTGCGCCAGCCTCGTCCCCAATCGTCAGCTTTTGGCGCCGCTCTTGCTGAACGCTTGCCTGCGTTCAATCCTCTGATGAATGGCAGGACCGGGCAGCGTGTCCGGGACTCGAGGGACGCGGCAGCGTGTCCGGGACTCGAGGGACGCAGTAGTTAATTTACAACCGTCTCGACATCTCCAAAACCTCCACCAACACTTTCCGGGCTAAGCCTATAGCGTACCACACGGCCCCAAACTCGGTGCGCCCCTCAACACAAAGCGCAGGCCACCTACACCTAATTTCCGTCGGTATTCCGAGAAGGCCGGAATTCCCACCATCGCGGGCCTACAAATCGCGTGATTCCCTCCTCCACGGGCCGCTCGGCTGCCTCTTCCAGTTCCCACCCGTGGAGCTCGAGCCGGGCTCTCCAGACGCGGCCGCCGGCGCGGTTCTCACACATAGCCACGAGGGGGAACCGTACGCCGACCGTGAACGTGCGTTACCGTACGCCGTGCACTGGTTTCGAACTTGCAACGGTGCGCTGTTGCTTCGTCCTTACTCGTCATCGCCGCATGTCTGCTGCTCAGGTCGGCAAGCGCCTCGTACCGGTGGCCCCGTTAGTAGGTTAACTTTCGCGTGATGGCCGAGTGGTTCACGCCTTGGATTCCGACGTGGGGCCCCGGGTTCGAACCCCGGTTACGCCACGGCCCCTGTGCGCTTAAATGGCCAATGCAGTCGCTGGTGCTCCATAAAAGGGGTGTGACGTCGCGCGTCGCGCTCTCTTAAAAAAGAAAAGAAGGAAGTAGAACACCCAACAGCAATTCATAGCGCAGTTTTGATGTTGCACAGTGTCTGGGCATCGGTCGCTGCGTTGATCGTATGCAGAACCAGAGGTCTTTCGTGGTGCTTGAAAAGCTTTCGTCCCCACGCACAAACGCCCCGACATGGTCGGTGCGACCAGTCGGCTGCCCCACTCTTTCGCGGCTTCCTCGAAAGCTTGGGATCATTTCGGTGACCTCGCATCGGCAATACTCACGCACCACCTGCCATCCAGGAGCGCGGGTCGGTCAGGACTTACCTAGAACACAAGGAACGACACGTCAGACACGGTAAATCAGTCGTGAAAAATCGGCATACAGGTCAACCAACATCAAACGGATGACTGCACAGACAGAAAGCAGCGCAGCACGCAACGCCTAAAACCATAACCGGAGCAATAAAAACCAACCACCCCTAAGTGCTGATTTACGCTGCACAATGTGTGTCCGTGTCCAGTTCAAAGCGCGTCAATGCGTGTCTTGTGTCTTTTCAGCGTGTCTGGGTGGCATGCGCAGGCTAGCCCCAGGCTACCGGCGCGAGTACCGCTAGCCTGTCGGCTGTACCAACCCGGCGGGTGGCCGGGGTGAGGTCACCGCGCCCGCGTGGTGGAGACCATGATATCGCTACACCCCCCCCCCCCCCCCCGGCCTGGGCACGTGATCGCCGCCACGGCCCACGACCCGAATGGCGACCGGCTGCGTCCTCCAAGCCCGGGCAACGCAGGCAGTGGCGGTGCCAAGTGTGCATGACAACCGGACATACGCCTACAGTCCTGCGCCGCAGTCTGCGCCAGTCCAGGATACATCCTTCCGCAGTGCAGGATACCTCCCCACACACAGCACAGCATACCTCTCCACCCCAACACAGCACGCTCCTCCACTCCCAGCACAGCACAGCCCTCCAACCCGAGCACAGCCCAGCCCTCCGCCCCCAACACAGCACACCCCTGTACTCCCAGCACAGCACAGCCCTCCAACCCGATCACAGCCCAGCCCTCCGCCCCCAACACAGCACACCCCTGTACTCCCAGCACAGCACACTCCACCACCCCTAGTACAGCATAACCATGCACCCCCAGCACAGCACATTCCTCTACCCCAGTATAGCACATCCCTCCACCCCCAACACACCACACCCCTCTACCCACCGCACAGCCGCCTTCCCTCCACCCCCAACACGGCACACCCCTCTACACTAACACAGCACATTCCTCCACCCCCAACACAGCACGCCCCAACCACCCACCCCCAGCGCAGATCACCCCTTCAGCCCCAGTACAACTCACCCTCCACCCCAAGCTCAGCCCACCCATCCACCCCCAACCCCGCCCGCCCCTCCACCCCCAGCCCTGGTGGGGCCGCGTGCCCTGCCCCGGGACGGTGCGCGCGGTGTTGGCGGACGGGCGCCGGCGCCGGTAAATATTTACGTCACCCGAGCGGCGCTGTTTGGCGTCCCATTCACACGGCTCCCGCGTCGGCATAAACGGCCCGCCGACGCGTCGACGGCGGCCACAATTAGTCGGCAGGTGCCGGGGGAGGGCGGGGGGGGGGGGCACGGAGGCGGAGGTCCCGATGGGGGTGTGGGTTTCGTCCGGAGAGAACGGGAGGACATCGAGTAGTAGCAATTGAGGTTTAAGGCGCCTCGACTACGTGGTCATTTAGCGCCCATAACGTACGGGCGGACATGGCCTTGAAGCGAAGTGTGGTCGTGGACGGTGAGATGGGTGTTGATGGCAGAGGAATCGAAGGTATCAAGTGAGTACCGTGGTCGTCTCAGTGGCCACCGGGCGTGGAACAGCCGGGACCTCCACGCGAAATGCGAAGGGACCCACCACTAGACCACCACGCCCGGACCGACGCTTCCGCCGAAGTCGGAAGCGGATATTAACCGTGTGCTGGTTCACGCGACGTCAGCTGATCCATTTTGGGCTTCGGCTTTATGGACTTTCCTTCGGCTTCGGCTTCCTTTCGGCTGATGTCGCGTGAACGAGCATACGGTTTATATCCCGGCGGTGCATTAACTAACCAGTGAACTTCTAGC
>NW_023596805.1:1249876-1303840 GCF_011947565.3 Pollicipes pollicipes | reverse complement strand
CCGCGCGTTTTTCGGGCGTTTTCCGGGCGGCGCGGGCGACGCCGGCCGCTGGCGTGAAAGAGATCCGCCGGCGGCGTGCCGTCCTCCTCCGATTAATTCACGGACCAGGAGGGCGGCATTCCGGCCGGCTCCGACCGCGCCGCACACGGCAGGACAATGGGGCAGTCGGCGGTGTCGGGCGCGCCCGCGCGGGCCGCACGGGGGTCTGCCGCATGAGGCAGGTGGCTGTCGCGGGCCGCGGCTGCGGGAGAGGCGCTGGCTGGGTCAGGGAAGAGAGGTGGGTGGGGTCGTGTGTTCCCTCAGGGGTGACCTGGCTTCACGATGTTGTTCTGTCGTATATTTCAGTTCCATTTTTAATGTGGGACCGAAAATGCCAAAAAATAGTCCCCAAGGCTACCGATAACAATCGAAAGACGCGTTTGGTGGAGATGTGGTCTTTGGCTCCTCCGGCGCGTTTTGCGGGTCTCCGAGTCTTGTATTAGGGGCGTTTGAAGGGGCGTATGGGAAAAGTGGGCACGGCGTGCAACGAAACGAGACGAGGCGGTGGGCTTTCTGTCCAAATTGCTACTGAAAGCTTCCTTAGCGTTTTTCCTGACACGTTTTCGTAGTGTGCGGACGAAAAACCACTTCTTCCCGCACCGATCTCTTCGATGCTCAGAAGGGCATCAAAACGGGCGTAACCGAAAACGATGAACACAAGTGCAGCCTCTGGGACGCAACGAAGGCATGTGCAAATTGCTACTTCCAGCGAAACAAGAACAGGCTGCCACAGCCGGAGCACGCCCGCTTGCCGGAGGCCAGTGCGCATGCGTGGGGCGTGAGAGAATCTGCGTGCGCGTGCGTGCGTGACGCGCCTGCGTGTCGGCACGCGGAGCTCGAGCGTGTGGGTGGCGACTGCTGGGCCGGCTATGGCCGGCCGTGACCCCGCCGGCCGGACCCAGCCCGGGGGTGTGGTCACCCCGTGCGCACCCGTCGCTGGCCTGATCTGTCGGCTGCAGCGGACGGCGGCGGCGTGCGCCGGGGGTTCGCATCGGCACGAGCGTGCGACAGGCGCGTTGGGAGGCGTCGCGAGCCTGCTGCAGCGGATGCGGAAGGCGTAGACGGAGCGGCGAGCGCCATGGCGAGTTCGAAATGGCGCCGTCGGACGGTAACCGATCGCGAGATTCGTCACAAAGGTTAACGCCACCGCGGCAAAGGCGTCGATGCGTCCCCGCCGGACTCCCTGGCAATTGGCTCGCGTTAGGACGAAGTGGCGACGCGGCTTCGAAACAACAAATGTTCTGGGAAGCGTGACACACTTCAGAGCGCCGGGATAGCGAGAATCCAAACGAGCGCGCATCGGGCGTCTCACGAGCACCGCAGGCTTATACGCCGCCTGGTCTAAACAACCAATCCGAACAATCTGAACAATCTTGCGTGGAATCTCCACGCTAGTGTCTCGAAAACGCAAGCGCTTTCCTCGACATAACGCGTATGCCGCGGCCCGCACCGCAACCCCGCACAGAGTGGCCGCTTGCACGTCAACCGGAAGCGTGCACCAGCGCCGTGCGCCCAATCCGACCGACCTGGGTGCCCCACGCGTAGGCCCGGGTATGACTCGTTAGCAGCCCCGCGGCCGCTAACGAGTCATAGATCCGCGGATCAACAAGATCCGCGGCTGTTCCGACACGCTGACCCATGGCTGGATCAACCCCGGCGGGGCGACGATCAAAGGCCGAAGCAGGCGCGCCCGCGGAGGCCGTTCGACGAAGCGGCCGCGGCCGGCACCTGCCGCGGCACCTTCCGGCGGCGAAGAAGCGCGCGGAATCAAAGAGCGGCCGTCGGTGGTGCGGAGGCGCGGAACGGCATCCTGGGTGACGCAGTTCGTAGGGAACCGTGCCAAGCTGCCCCTGCTTTCATCGCGGGACTGCCTTCGGGCTCGGGCAACGGGGAAGACGGAGAAGAGCAGGTTGAAAACAGACAGCGGGCAGGTGCGGATCGCTCCAGTCATGCGCACCGACTGATATCTGTGTGTCACGGGTTCGGTTCTCCCGGGTGGAATTGTTTTTGAAGCGAGATATTTGGTCCCGAGAGGGCGCGCTCTGTAATGGGCACCCTCGCGCTGACGGTCACCGCCCAGCGCCGCCGACCGATTAACCATCACCCATGTACGTCACTCCGTCGCTTCCCAGCCCACTTAGCGCCTACCCAGCCAGAACAGAACAGGCACAGAACAGACTCTGTCACAGCCTCGTCCGTCCGTCGACCGTAGAGGCGGGCCCAGGTGGGCGAAAGAGCGGGAAATTGGGCTTGGACCCCCAACACTAGGGCATTTTCATGACCGTAGCGAAAATCACTGGCACCATGACACAAGCCACACGTCCGGAAACGTTAACATCCAAAAACAAACCGAGCCTCGGGAACGGGGCAGCTGGCTCCGCGCCTGGCACGACTAATGATAGACTGCCCGCGCGCCACTAATCGCCGCACCATCAGCTGATTAATTACACGTACGCTCGTCACCGCGCCGCCGTAATTGCGCGATATAAAAATGACCGGCCGGCCGCATAATGACGGGGATCGCATGTCCGCGGAGCAGCCGCCGGCCGCCAACAGGTGTCGCCAGCTGCTCATTACCCTGGTCAGCGCAGGGGCGCGTTCAGGTACTGCGTTGTGGGGGGGGGGGGGCTTCAAACGGCATTCTTTACAATATTTCGTCGGGAGAGAGGCAGGGCCGGATCATGGTTTGAAGGAGGTTATATGGCTGTCGACGAGCCCGAACGACGCCGTGCAAATGAAAGTTCGGGCTTTCGGATTCAGGACTGGTGTGTGGCTTTCGGCTGACCCCGTCACCACAAGGAGGCGTCGAGAAGGAAAGTCTTTTACCAGTCAAGGCAAGGGCTGCCAGTGCTACAATGTGCTCGTGAAGTATGAACCGCGCTGTCGCCGTCGGCGCCGCGTCCAGAAGCACTCCTGCGCACCCATGCAGTCTCTCGAAGCAACTGGTGGCGGGGGCGTCAGGTGATTTCTGGAAACGTGGCCGAGCAGCCTCCTCCAGCCGACAGCCCGGGCGCGGGCGTGCCGTGCCAGACAGGGCCGCGGCTGGAGGGTCGGCTGGCGGGCGCGCAGGCGGCGCCGGCCGCCGCCAAGACCGATGGCGGGCCGACCCCGGGTAATCCTACACCGGGGCCAGATTCATCGCCTCCCCGTGTGGGGTCCGCAGGCGCGGAGCCAGCCGCGCAAACGCACGAGGCGGCAAGAGTAATTCCAACGGGATGGTAAAGACTGCGATTCGGTCAGAGCGACCTGTGCCCAGTGGCCTGCCGTATAACGTGGCGTTTGCAAGCAAAGTTCGCGGTTGTTCTTCGCCCAGGCTGGTTCGCTGGAGCTCACACAACCGTATCACCCACCGCAGCAGAGTCGCCCGGAATCCCCGCTGCAGCCGCCCCTGCGTCGAGCGTGTCAAGTCGCCGGTCTGGGCGGCGGTCGAGAGGTGCGCGTGCGCTGGCGGGCGGCCTGGTCCGCTAGGGGCCGGACTGCGACACCGTTTACGGTGTGAGGCACGACGGGAGGTAGGCGTCCGTCGCCCCCGCGCGACGGAATGGACATGGGCGTGGCTTTGGTTTCAGGCGGTTTGGGTTTGACTTGGTCACTGAATTGTTCAATAATGTTTATAAACTTTTCAACGATGTTCATGTCATAAGAGTCTGTGAAGGTAATTTTATCCCACCAATTTGCATAAATGGCATTGTTATTCACTTCTACCAATTCAATTCATGACGGGCGCGAAAAATAACACGAGCACTGACGCAAGAGCGCGCAGGTGCATAGGAGTTGAAATCAAAACGGTGCACTAACTGCAAAGAAGTACGGCTTTGCATGCGCCCAAGCCACCGTTCACGACAAGGCTATCTACTTCAAGACTATGTTAGAGGGCATGTGCGATGCGAAATCAGCAGCAAGCCGCTGATATTCTCCACGGCGTCGATAGAAGCTTTCCCAACAAAACTAAAAATGCCGCACTGCGCCACGGCGGCCAAACTCTAAGCGATGGCTGACGACTGACGACAGACGCTGGCTGACGACATTCAAACACAAGGCTTGCACGTCACGAGCCTTGCACGCGTCCAGCTGGGCAGTACACTGCCCGTCGCTGCCTCGGCCGTTGGACAAACACCGTGGCGCGTGCGAATACCAGCCCTCAACCGGCTCGTTCCTGGCATAAATCATGCCCCGCCCGCCACCGTCTGCTGCTAAAATATTTACTCGAGCGCGATCCCCGCTTCCGTGGACCGGCGAGCGGCCGCAGCGCCGTCGGACGAGCCTTCGTCCTGGTCCGCCCCAGAATTTCGCGACCTGCGTCCACAGGTGTGTTGCGAAGAATTCCCGGAGGCGTGCAGCAAAACTTTTTTCTGATGTCGTTTGGGTTCTCAGAATTTAGCTAAAAAAATGGGGTATCCCGCCCAACTTCTGAGCGGCGTTTTGGAAATAGCTCGACTCTCCTCCCCCCCCCCCCCCCCCGCCTCCCCCACCACCAGGCTCTCCCACCGCCTCCAGAATTCCCAACTGCAAGCCACGTCGCTAAACCGAAGCAGAAATCCGGCAGAAAGCCCTGCAGTGGGCGGAGCCTGTCAGTGAGTGGGCGAGTCCACTGCAACATCAAAGGCGCCGCGGGGGGCGTTCGCGCCTTGGTCACGGGAGTGATAACGCTGCCAGAGAAAAATCGACTTAATCTTGGCGCTAATTCGGCGCTGACCAGACCAACCACGCTAGGCCGGCCACGACTTGGGGCGGCGGAATGTCGTCGCCCCGTCGGATTCCGCCGCAACGGCAGCTGACCCGACACCGGCGGAATGATGACCTTCGTCGGCGGTTTGGGCTTCTGCGTGAAGGCTCGCAGCTCGGCATGACGGAATCCCCCGGCGCAACACGTGGGCCAAGTAAGCGTTGGTAAATCGGATGTCTAAGAGAGGAGTATCTCATTGACTGAAAAGCTTCTCGCACCCAGCCACCCGGATTTTCTCCTGGGTGTGTTCCTGGACCTCAGCGACCGTAGTACATAGCCGGTGAACAATGACCTCATGCAATCACTACCCGCACATGCATCAAGTGAAACGCCGCACCCCCTGGCGCGAACATGTACCAATGGCGTCATCATGACCGCGGATCTGGCCTGGTCAGTCGGCTCCCTGCTGTGACGCAGCGGGCGGGTCCGCCCAGCCCGCGATCACTTTTGACGTAATGCCGTTCTGGAAGCGTGAAGCTGCTACGAACACATACCAATGACGTCATTGGGGACATTTTAAAGGGTTCGCCGGGGAGTCCGTACTAAATTGACGTAACAGAGGTCAGTGATGCGTACTTTTCACGCGATACGCAGTATATCCCTACACTATCGAACCCTGCGTCCCTGTGAAATGGGCCGTTAAGTTGGAAAATAACGCGTGTCTTGTTTTGCGGAACGTTTTATTAAGCTCTAGTTTCATGGAGCGTCTGTGAAAAGGCATTACTATCACAGATTGATGAACTAACGGACCATCGTCCTCACTTCAGCAAGATGCTTGCAGCGAACACTAGTATTTCTATCAAAGGGACATCTACACACGTCGCCATGTCTCCCGCCGCAACCCGGATTCGAACCCGGACCCCCAAATGCGGGTTCGACGCGCTAATCACTCAGCCATAACGCCCCAACACGGCTCCTCGTGTGGCCGCTGACAAGGCTGGGAGTCCCATTCTAACACGCATGTCTGCAGCCATTATGCTAACACCCCAGAGGAGGAATAAAGCCCGAGCAATCATTCCATTCGTTTCATGCCGCGTCAGCGAAGTTTGCCTAAACGTTTAGTTACTGCTCTGACAACTCAACTACTGCATCTGATCGGTGCGTCACATTCCCAGCCAGTCCATCTGATCATCCACACCCACCACCACCTCTTCGGCATCTTTGACGTCAACGCAGACGCAGAAGCGGCAGCGCAGTCACACGTCCGCAGCCCGTAGCGCACACCAGCTGTCCTCGCTTCCTCGCAAGATGCTCTCGGTCAACACCGGGCCTCGCGTGACGCCCGACAAAGCTGTAAGTCCAATTCTAACATGCATGTATGTGGCCATTATCCGGGACAGGGAGCGTGCCGCAACGTTGAGCAATGGGACACAATCCGCCGACGTCGTTAAAGGCCAGCCGGGGAGCTGTACTTCCAGAGGTGGTGCGGCGCAAGTTAGTGCGAGCTCAACGTGAACAGATTCGTGGACAGATTGAACAGATTCGTGAACAGATCGAACGTACTCGTGAACGGATTGAACGGATTCTAGAACAGATCGAACGTATTCGTGAGCGGATTGAACGGATTCGTGAACAGACTTTTAATTCGTTAGCGATTTGTGGAGTCCAGATCTAACGAGTAGCATAGCTGATGGGCGTGCGAGACGCACGCGAGGGAACCATTTCTGGAAACGCCTGGTGTGAACACCTAACGAGCCGCTATTACCCCGGCTTTTACCCCAGACTGCTTCGTCTATCGGCTCGATCGAAGCACGCGGGTGCCGCAAGGAAGGGGCACATCCCCCCCACAGGGAGGGCCGCCGCCTGCCCGCCTGCCTGTCTGTCTGGATCCCCGCCGCCTGCCCGCCTGCCTGTCTGCATCCCCGCCGCCTGCCTATGTCATGACGTGGAACTCCGCAGCAGATTAATACGAAATGCGCCAGAACTGGCACAGCTGGAGCTCTCAGACTGCTGCTTCGCAGAATGTGCATTGTACGGGCCCTTTGCGCATGGCGTGGCCTTGCGATATCTCGAACAGTATTGTTAGCAATACATGCGCTTGGTCATACGCGGACCGCGAGCAACAACCCTTTTCGCTTACAATACACCTTATCACGGCGCGAAATACGTCACTTTGATTGATCGCCTGACCAATGGCATCAGTGCACCTGTTCATATCATATCACGCTGACAGTAGTCACCAAAGGCACGACTCACTTCTGACAGTTTTGCAGACGCCGCAGACGTCCGGCGAAATTCCGTCCACCGGCCAAAATCCTTCATTATAATCCTCCAACAGGGACTCCACGAACGTGCACCCAACCCCGTCGGTAGTGTGCTGGCCCGCTGCGCCCACTACCACCTCGCACAGAAAGCCATCACGCACCACGACTCGCCGGCCCGGACGTAGATCCGGGCCGTAGATTCACGGCCGTCGCCGCGCTATGAGGCGGGCCCGGCTGCAGCCCCGGGACGGCCGCGATGCGGGCACCGATAACGCTATCAATGATGCACGCCGCCGACACGAGAGGCCGGCCGGACTGCATGCGAGGAGTCCAGGCCGACGGGCCGTACCCGACGACCTGGCTCGGCTCGCCGGGTCGCCGCCGGCCCGCCGAGGTCAACCCGCGACCTCCGAGGTCAGTGACCCGCCTGGCGTTTGCGATCGCGTTAGGGAGGTTGAAGGGAACTGCGTTGATGCTTAGTGCTATGTTATTGACAACCTTTCACTCATCATCTCAGGGCAGCGGCAGCTCAAGAAAAAGGGGACGAGCGGGTGTGGGCGACGCTCAAATGCCTTTTTCCAAGAGCTTTTCAAACGCCTTTCCACGACCTAACACCAATACAGTTGTTCTCCAAACTTGCAGGAGAAAACGCCAGATTTTACCCAAAGCTGAAGGCCACCTTCCACCACCAAAACCTTCCACCACCCTGACCCTTCCATCGCGGTGCTCCTGTGCGCACGTCCAGACGATGCGCCGCCCGAACACAGGCGCGAGCACCCCACAGCCCACCGCCGCGCCCCGGCACCCGCGGAAAGGTGTGTCCGAGAACATACCGCGCCGTGCGCCGGACTGGGCGCGGCGCCCCGCTGCCGATTGGTCGGCTCTGGTTTTTACGGTTTGTTAGTCCGTTAGCCACAGATCCCGCAGAGCGCAGCAAAGCTTATAAACAAACGCGGCGCTCTTGCAACGAGCTGACCGGGGTGCGACGACACCCGGCCACTGTCGCCCGCGTGATGGGCGGCACGGGGTGTGGGGGTACCGCCCCCGCCCTGTTTCGTGACAGTTAACATTAACCGTACGGCGCTGCGGTAAACACGTACTCGAAGGGGCTGTGGCAGCCCGCAGCACTTCATTGATGTTCTCGCGGCCCTGATAACCGTCCCCCTCCCCTCCCTCCCCCCCCCCCCGTCCCCAACTACTTTCGGTGCATCCAGCCCGGCAGTGCGGAGAGCTCTTGAGGGGCTCGCTCCCCTTCCGTTCAACGCCGCGGCAGCGAACTTAAGTGTGTGCTACGCACGAACTGTGTGTACTGAGTGTGTCTGTGTGTCTGTGCGGCTGTGTGTGGTCGCGGGCTGACCACCGGCCAAAACGCTCCGTTGGCGGGCTGTAAACTTGGCGAGGCGCGCCAGCGTCCGCCGCCGGCGCGCCCGGCCGCCGGCCGGCGCGCCGCGCGCCGGACCGGACCGGACCAGACACTCGGACCGGACGGGACGGGACCGGACCCGGGCGGTAAACACGACAAAAACGCGCGGCAAACCGGCCGCCGCCAACTTCAGATCCCGCCACAAGGTCAGCCGACCGTCGCCGCTGCAGTCCGACATTTTTATGAAGATTGGCGGGGTCGCGAGCCTATTGTCGCCATCGTCGGAGGGTGATTCCCTCCCCTGGGTGCTCCCCTGCCGCGACGGCAGGACAGGTAGACGAGGGCGGAGACCACGGCGCCTCGTCCCACCGGGATCGAGAAGACGTCGGGCAGCGCGAGGCGCCGTGGCTATCCAGGGTAGACGAGGGCGGAGACCGCGGCGCCTCGTCTCACCGGGATCGAGAAGACGTCGGGCAGGGCGAGGCGCCGTGGCTATCCGGGGTCGGGCGCTGTCACGTTCCTCGCTGGAGCCTGTCTGTGACATGCCGTTTTCTGATTTCGGCGTACATCCCACTTAAAATGCCCTCATGCTAAAAGGAGCCAACCAACCAGCCAACTCAATGGTCAGTCAATCAATCCGGGGCACATCCCCTGTCGCGATTGACGTGTCCTTAAAATACAATCATTATCATTACTGCTACTGCTACTGTTACTACCATCAGCCAGCTAACTAAACACGTGGCCGACCAACTGACCAAGCAAGCAATCACAAGCGACGAAATAGCAACGCACCCAACCATGCCTGGCGACATCTCACGGCTCCGCCCCCCACCCATCCACCACCACACGCCACCCCGCAGCTTTCCACCTCGTCCACCTGGCAAGCCGCCCGGTCCACCAGCTGGCGGTGTCACCAGCCATTCCAGCGCCGGTGGGTTCGCACGCGAGCGCCGACGCGACGTTCGCGACCCCGGACGAGAACGAGACTCTCCTTCCCGTCTTCCCGCACGGACGTCACTCGAGCGATCCCGCCGCCTATTGACTCATCTCGTTCCGCTCGCCGCCAAGTCGCGTGCGCCCGCTCCCGCCCGAGGGCGCGCCACTTTTTCCCGCGCTAATGACGCACCCATTGTTCCTCGCGGCTCAGTCGTCTCATTATCCCCCCGCGCGACCCGCTTCGACAATCAGCATCGGCGGTCCTCGCTTTCAATCGCGCTCCGGCAGCGGCCGAGGGGAGGCGGCGGCCAATCAGCGCGCGTGACGTCACCGGTGCACGTGACGTCACTGGAGGACGCCACGTGCCGGTCGGGAGTCGTTATTTGGATACGAGGCACTTTGGCACAGTCTGGTCGGCGATCCAGGGAGACGGAAGATCGAAGGGATCGTTATGGGGCGCTTCAAACAGAAACGGCGGCGGTGCCGACGCGGGCGCGGCGTTCCTAGTGCCGGACGGGATCAGTTTCGGAGGCAGCCAGCCCTGTTTGATCGTCGTTTATTGGCTGCACTAGCGCTGCTCACGGAAGGTCTTGACGTGGGCAGGCCGACGCTCAGATCCGGAAGAACCCTGGTCCGAGGGAACAACTCGTACAAGAAGTCATCCTGCCATTTCAATCCACTTAGAATACGGAGCCTGCAAACTAACGCAAACACTTTGCGAACTCCTATTAGCAGCACACGTACTCAACTTGAAGTGTCTTTAAATATTTACACAGCCCTCGTTCCTTGTTTTTCCGGGATCTTTGCCGCCAGGCGGACCGTGCTGACAACATTTCGCCGGCTCTTCCCGTTGACAAAATTAGCTGAGATTGCCGGATAGTGCCTCCCGAGCCAAGAGCACGCCCCGCAAAATAAGACAGATGCGCAAATTGCGTAATGATATGTTCGCCGCGGAATAAAAGGTCCGGGTCGGAACGATGGGCCCCAATTTGCCCGACGCAGTAATACGAGGGAGTGGAATTTGCCGCTTTGTTTGCTCTGGATTGGGCGCCGAGCGCGGGCCGGCCCGGGCCCGGGCGGCGGCGGAGGTGGATGATTACGAGTTTAATTCGCGGCCGCTTACCCCCGGCGCGAGGGAAAACGTCCCCGCAGGACACCCCGATAAACCACCACCTCATCATCCTTGCTGGGAAGACAGGCAAATGAGTGTGATGGCGCCGGTGAGTGGTTAAATTCGGGTAACGTGGACAGCGGGCGTATGGTAACCGACTGGCGAACAGCATGTGGTTACCGCCATGGCCGCAAAGCCGTCAAAAACGAATCGATTAGAAGGGAATGAGCCTAGCGAGTGCATTCAGTGGCCGCAGATACCGCGCTGCATTGTGGGCGACGCATACAAGATCCCCACAACTGAAAGGAAGGCTGCAACGCGCCTCACGTTCAACTGAGCTTTTGGCGCAAAATGTGCGCGGCGGCAGACGTCAAACTGCCTGCTACCCGTGCATTCGTGATCGGAACGACCACGTGCCCACCCAACAAAGCTTCGTTCTGACTGAAATAATTGTCGCAATTTACGGAAGCACCTAACATTTTTTTTTGCGTCACTGCACCCAAGCAGAGCCCAGAGAGAGCGAAAGATCCCGACGCCTCACGACGCGGCCGACGCCTCAAACACATGACGTTTGTGTGTTTCGCCCTAATCTAGCTTCGCCCTTCGGCTGCAGACAAAACCAAGCGCGGTCGACCAATGCTCGCCGGACGCCCCCGAGGTAATGGGGATGTGTGCAGGACGCACCGTCTGCTGACCCGGGGTTAGATTCCCCGAGAGCCGACCTGACTGACCCGACCACGTCCACAGCGGTCAGCCTGGCGCACGGCGGCCGTCTTATGATGTTGTGCCGGCAGGATCCCTTCGCGATCCTGTTCGGGAAGAGAAAAACCGGAAAAAAGAAGAGCCAAGATGAGCCGGAACAGAGCTCCCCGACTGGTGGGCGGTCCGTGCAAACCGACGGCAGCCCTGTGCCAGCCATGCATAGCATAGGAACGGATGTTTGCGGAAAATGGAGGGAGGGCGCCCTTTACCACTTATTAAGTTAAATTCGTCTCTCCACAGACGAGACAGCGGAACGCCAGCCGTAACCGCGCAGATTCGCGCCATTCCCCCCGCTGACGTATCGCTGCAAGCGGCGCGCGGCGCGGCGCGGCGCGACGCTCGCGGCGCACCTGCGCGGCGCGCGCCAAGGTACACGCCCACCAGCCGGCGCGTCGTTTGTCCGCGCACGCGACAGTTGTGCCACCGGCAGTTTTTCCGCCGTCGGCACCTGACAGCGATCGAGCGCGGTGTCGGAGTATCAAACGCTTCCGCTAGGTCGACGAAAACGCGGCGGCCGCCGCTGCTGGCCCGAGGTGGTGACAGGTGTCGACGCTGTGCGAGCCGCTCGATGATGACGCGTGGGGCGCGCGTACTTGCGTGCTGCAGAAGGGAGGGGATCGGGCGTGCAGAACGGCATTAGTTCACATCCTCAAGTCTCACGCGCCGAGTAAACTTAACACTTTTCACAAATATCAAATGACAAGATACTGCCCGCTGGCAGCGACGGAGCCGGCCTGAAACGGACGCCGGCGGCGCGCCCGCGGGGCGCGGTTTTTCAAAGGCAAGAAGGCGCGGGTCCGGTTGCCGGGGTACACGGTGCGACCGGAAACGTGGCGCGAGGCGCCCTGCCGGTGCGGACGGACGGCGCGAGCATGTGCCACCGACGCCGCCCTGCAAATGCTGCACGAGCATTTTTTGCGGCGGCTTGTCGACGAAGAAAAATGAGGGTGCTGGCGGGTACGCCGATAGCCATCAGGATCACGTGGTGGCCAAGGCCGGCCGTCGAGAGATGCTCTTGTCACTTCGCAGGGATTTTTGGGCCGGCTACTGGAACGCAGCAGGCGGTTTTTCCGACAGCAGCGCTGTGGCCGGCCCTCAGCTTCGCTACAGAGCCGTGAGCAGCGCAAAGCCGGGTGCTTGCAGGACTACGCTTTCCATGATGCGCGTGCGCAACAGCTATAAAAACGTCACATCCGCGATGCAACGGGAGTCTCACGTGAAGCGCGCACGCACAAAATGACAAATGACCGCGCTAAATCCCGGCCCAGATCTCCGCGCACGAAAGTGCCCGGGCCCCATAAACCTGTCGCCGGCTATCTAATCGACGGGCGGCGCGCGGCCTATCGGCGGCCGGCACAAAGCGCGCCTCGATCATGCGCTGTGTCGGCCGACGGGGCCGGTCAAACCCGGAGCCGCCCGGCGTCAGCGACTGGTCTCGCCCATGTGACCGGCCACGTGACCGATGACAGGTCAGGCCGCGTCGACGTCACTGGTCAGAGTGACAGAGCGATGGCGCTGAGAAATGGCGCCGGGTGTCAGCGGAGCGTGCGCCGAGAAAACACGCCTTTGGCAGCGGACGGAAAGTTCGGGTGAATTTCCCGTCCCAGGGAACCATGGCTGGTGATGTTCCGCAAGGTGAACATTTTTTAGTTTAATTTCATTTTGTATTCTATAATTTCATTTGAATATCATTTTAACATTTTTGTTGCGTGCTGGCCCCTGGTGCATTCCTGAATGGCGCGCTCACGGCAAAAGAAAACATCCCTTAGAATGCCCCGGAAAGGAAGGACAGGACATCCCATGCGCAGGACAGGACATCCCATGCCCAGGACAGGACATCCCATGCCCGGGACACGACATCCCATGCCCAGGACAGGACATCCCATGCGCAGGACAACGGGTGCTTATCGTCAGAAGATATCTTAAAACAGCGTTTATCGCGAGCAACAACTTGAAAACAACGCTCATCGTGAGGTACAAGTTTAAAATAAGAGTTGCATAAATGACATTCTTTTTATAAAGATGGGTCGAGCGCTAGGAGCATGAGGATTTGTGCGGTTTTTCGTTTCTGTTCCCATGCCTTTGGGTACACAGGAGCAGTCGACCACATTTCTTCTTAAAACGTGTTCTGGTGCTCCGCTGTCACAACAAACTCACTCTCCAGCCACGAACTTTGCAGTCTTCTTGTGTCAGCTGATCAGCCACGGACACAATTCGGAGGTGCAGTGCATTTTTTTCAAAGCCAGCTGCTGCCACACAGCAGGCGCTTGGCAGCCAGCTAGCCAGCTATGCGCGGCAAAGAGGAAAACACAAAATTTTTCTCCGCATCGCAGGTAGTAAATACTTTCCTGTGACCTCGCAATGAGCTCGGCGGATGACGCCGTGCACCGAACTGACAAGCAGCCGCGCAACGCCACCCTCTGAATGAAATGCCTGCAGCCCGGGCCTGTGACATGCCAGATCCAGCACCATAAAACTGCCGCCGCCGCAAAACCGCCGCCGTCTTAGCGACGCCGGCAGACCGCACTCCAGTCCGGGCCGGACGACGTCACGCTGCTCGATAAGCCGCCACACAGTGTCACGTGTAATACGCCTGCGGAAAATCAACAGCGAAGCGGACACAGGCGCCGTGATAGGAGAGACGCGTGCTTCAGATGCGGGTGAAGCTATGAAGTTTAAGAACTGGAGCCCACAGGCGGCAAGCCCCAGATCGACCCAACGGAGCGCGCGCGACTAATTACGCGCCGTAATTCCGTCACGACGTGCGGGACAGCCGAACATCACAATTCAAACGCGCGCAGCCCCGTCCCGACAATGATCAGGCGCCAAAGGGTTTCCGGACGCCTTCCCCCTCCCTCTCCCCCCCCCCCTTAGGGACCCCTGAGACCCTCTGGCCCGGCCAGGTCTGCTCAGCCAGCAGCGGGCGTCAGCATATAAACACGTCATTAACCGGACGGTCGCGGGGGCCGCTGTGCGGTCAGTTTTTGCCGCGAACGCCATTGGCCGGCAGCGGCGGAGCCAGATTCACGATATGGAGAGGTCCGTGTGAAACTGGCGCAAAGTGAACACGGACGGCATAGACGCGCTGGCCCACGAGGTGCCCACCACCCAGCATCCGACGTGATCGCCGTTCCCGGGCGCTGCGTGGTCATGAAGCGCCCACAGCGCGTGCAGTATGCCGCGAGATCCATCACACCTCGCCCACGAGCACTAAAATCCAACAAAAACACCAGTGCATATTCTGAAACAGAATCACACCACACCACCACGCCGCAACCGCCATTTGAATTGACAACCACAAAAAACACCACACACATCCCCCGTTTTTTTGTAGGCTGGCGCCGCCCCTGTCGCCGCCGCGGGCCGCAGATAAGGGCCGCGAGAGGCGCCGGCCGTCGGCACAAACACCGCCCGCCGGCCACCGCAAAAAAACGGCGGCCCGCCCGAAAAAAAACGGCGTCGCGGCTGTCGCCGTCCGCGGCGACGGGTGACAAGTGGCCCGGCGAGGCTGCCGCGCGGACGGCATCAGATGGCCGGACCCGGCGGCGGTGGCGGCGGAGGTGGGCGAGAGGAGGAGGATGGTGGAAGGGCGCAGCGGTAGGACTGAGGAGTGTTGAGTGTGGGAAGAGGCCCAGTACGGAACGACAGCCTGACGGTTGTGGAGGTGCGGGTTCACTTCAGGTACAGGGACGTGTTGTAATGAGGGAGGGGGAGACCGGGTGGTACCGGCAGAGGTTGGCCTAGTGCGCGTGGGAGGGACAGTGATACATGGACAGTGTGCGGAGAGGAACCAGAAAGGAGTGGGAGAGTGCGTGGGAAGGCACAGTGCCGTACCAAGGGAGATGCGGGACACAGTGCGAAGGGAACCCTGGTCGGAGACTGCTTCGGCAGGGCTTTCCGTTGTTTTCTTTTTTTGCCGGTTCCGCTTACTTCCAAAGAATAACGGAGCTAACGCGCATTCCCTTGCTCTGTCCCGCCAGATAAGGAGGGGGGGGGGGGGGGACACTTAACGGGTCATTCTCAAGCCGGCCACGTGACTCGCGAGACGTGTTCCAAGCCTTCGGCGTCACGGGTCCGGCCGGGACAGTCGAGAGGAGGATTGGTGCTCATGACGGAATGGGCTGCTGTAACGGCACCCTGTCGTCGGTGTGGTCAGTTGGTGTGTGGCGGAACGCTGGCTAGAAGAGAGGGGGATGGGGCCAATTATGCATATCAGGCAAATATGAGCACGTCATATCTTAATTTTGGGGCTCTGAATTGTTACGAGATGAGAGAAAGAGAGGGAGAGACAAAGCCCTCCGCTCCCTCCCGCCTTCCCCCCCCCCCCCGTGTTGCATGTTAAGAACCACCGCAAAGAACTCTGCACCCAGGTTTCTTGAGATTTATTGTCGCTGCATCCAGCCGCCAGCAGGGGTGCTCATTCGTTGATGGCACAACCCGCTGCCGATGGCACAACTCGCTGTCGACGGTACAACTCACTGTCGACGGTACGGCACAACTCGCTGTCGACGGCACAGTTCGCTGTCGACGGCACAACTCCCGACCACTGGGGCGCGGCTAAGGCGACCAAGCGGCTCAAAATCCACCAGATTAATCACACCGCGTCAAAAACACCACACGAAAGCTGGCGCTTAACGCTCTAATCTGCATGCCGGGACAACCACAACACCTGCAAGCGCCATTCATGTGGGGAAGGGACCAGTCCCGCCGGACGGGGTTGGGGGAGGGGAGAGGGGAGGGGTGGCGAAGGGGGAAGGGCGCGTGACGGGGAGCCGGGCCCTGATAAAGATTTCATTGTGGATAGGCCGATGGACAAATCCATCAAGTGCGGTGATAAGCTGACAGGAGGCCCGTCCCAGACAGAGCCGCACGGCCGACTGACCCGTTAGGCGACGCCGGGCGTGCGCCGCGGGGGGCACGCGCCCCGCGCTCTTCCCCATCTCGACCGCCCGCCCCCTCCCGTCGCCACGAGGCTCTAAGGAGCACAGTCGCGAGGCGCCGAAGGGGCGAGGCGCCTCTGTCGCCGCCAGGAGTGCACAAAGCGCGGCTAAACGGTGGGACAGGTCGCGAAATTGGGCGGCCACGCCCCCGTGGTGATTTACGCGAAGACCGGTCCCGGCGAGCCTTCTCTGAGAATGGCGCGCTTCCGGCCGGCGGGCGCGCGCAAAACCAGACGGTGCCGGCCGCGCGGCGCCGTGTTTGTTTTGGGTTCGGTTTTCAATTAGGCGGCGCGGAGTCACGTGACACGGTGTTTATGCATGCCGCCGGACAGCGGCGCCAGCCCACGTGACTACGTGGCGGCTGGTCGCCGGACTCATCACGCAGATGCGATCACAGCGGTGCGAAAGAGCTTCCGAATCACGGTAATGCGACACCAAAAGGGCTGAGGGCCGGCCTTGCGATAGATCACGAGCGAATGATCAATCAGGAAAAAATAATAGCTCCGACGCTCGGTGCACTGCTCAGGACAACCGACCGCCTGCAACTCATCACGCAACAGACCGGCCCGCGATGTGAGAGCAGGAGTTGGCAGCGGTGGCGGCCAAAACTGACCAGCCGCGGCCTTGCCAACACGCAGTGAGCGAGCCAGCCAGCCAAGGGGAGGGGCCCTGCTGGGCGGGCGCGCCGCTATTCGGTGCTCACCCCGCCTCCCGCTGCGTGGCACTCCCTTCTCACTGCACCTCCCCGCCACCTACATATACTACGTATGGAGTCAGCGCAGCATCCTTTCGGCGTACATGTTTCTGTAATTGCATCGGCGTTGCTTGCATCGGTGTTGCGTCAGTCTTGGCATGCCATCGAGCTCTTAAACGTCTCTCTGATTCACCCCAAGGACTCGTTTCCACTCCCTCTGGTCTTCCTACGCCGCGTTCAGGACGTAGCTCGAGCACGGGCAAACATCCTGCACCTCCTCATGTTTCTGGCACGTTCTTTTGATCCACAGTTTTGAGCCATCCCCAAGCGTTCGCCCAACCAAAGTCTGTGACCCCAAAATGCCGCCTCGGTCGCAGGGGCGTATGCCGGGCGCCGTGGTTAACGATATTGCCTACTTCTTCCGTTGCGTACAGCATGGCATGATTTAAAGCACTTATTTCACATGTTAACAAGCTTCATTTATTATAGTCCACATTCGTTGTTAACACGATATCAAGTTCGCCGTCGCACTTGGGGCCTTACGACGCACTCGGCTGCTGAGGGCTATTTGGCCTCTTCCCCTGGTAGGAAGGGCGGCCGCTGTGGGGAATCGAACCCCGTAACTCTGGATTCCCACATGCGCAGTGGTTAACGATATCAAGAAGCTTAACATATACACATTTGCTGCAGGGGGACGTGTACGCCCCTCGCGCCCCTCCCTACACACCCTTGGCTGGTCGCTTCGTGGCAACTGCAGGGCGCACAAATGCGTCCCCTGGGCGACGCCTCGGGGCCGGCAGCCGGGGGCGGGAGAGGGGGTGGCCGGTGACCGCCTGGCGCGTGCTTTCCGTCCAGGGCGGCCCGCTAATGGCGCCGAGGCGCCCGTCGCACTCGCAACACCGCTAATGTCGGTCCGAGGAGGCCTAATCACACATCAAAGGCCCGGCCAACATCAAACGGCCGGCCCGGTTAACAAGAGCCGGCCGGCCGGCAGCGGAGGCACGCGTCGTCGGCACCGGCGCGCCGCCGGTGCGCTCCCGACGGGAGGGCGGTTGCAGCCCCTGGAAGGTTTGTCTGGGCAGGCGCAGGCACGGACTTGAGCGCAGCGTTGTATGCAAGAGGCCGTGCTCCACGCTCCTGGCCAAGAGGTTTACGTTAAATGCTGGGCGATTTCGCAAGACTTCGGCACAAATTCTCAAAATTTTGGAGAAACTTTGACATTTCGCTGTTCTGATGGAAATTTGGCTGCGTGTCTTCTTTAGTAAGCGTGTCACTTGAGTGTCTACCCCTTAACTTGTCACCGCTGTGCCAACAGGGAAATCGAGAGCACGGAGGAGCAAGACGGTTCAGAGGGCAAAGGTTTCATTTTCCGGCTGAGAGGTAAAAAAACCGGACCAAGAGCAGCACTACAATGAGCGAGTAGGCACCACAAGTAAGGGCACAGCGGCAAAAGCGACGCTTCACCTGCCATTCAAAATCAACACCTGCTGCAGGAACAGTCACATGCCACCCTGACCTCTCGATGACCTTACTACGCCCTGATCTCACGGCTCCACTGCGCGCCTTTCCCAACCGTGACGCTGACAGCGTCGGACACCGACGACCCCAGCTGCTTCAAACGGTCGCACCCTGTCAGACCGGTGGCGTGACGTGAGCGTGAGTCGGCCGGCGGCGGCGTGCCTCCCAGAGGTCGGCGGGGTCACTGTCAGACGCGCCGGCCTCCACGTTCGGCTCACGGTCAGGGTCGGGCGGAGTCGGGCGGGGTCGTCGTCGTGACCAGGTGCCGAGCGGAACTCGATGGTCCACGGCAGGCAGGTGGTAACCCGGCCCATCGCCCGTATACGCGTCAGCCAGCACAGGCGTAGCAGACGGAGAATTGACGTTAGAAAAGTAGGGTGTTTTCCTCGTCTAGTGGCCTGCGCGGCCCTCTACGAACACTTCAAAGCCGCAACTAGCATCACCAAAGCAGAAGAAGCCTGTCGCTTGGTCAAAACTGCGACAGCTTTCGGGTTCGCCCGGAGCCAGCTTCCCCGAAATCCTATCAGCGGAGCAGAGGAGGCTTCCAGACAAGTCAGACTGTTGCCATGGTCACGGACCACTCAGGGGCCATCTGCCCGCATCTGCTCCATCGCTCGCCATTGCTGTTTCCGGCGCGAGTCGGCGCGTCACGTGACGCGGGGCGCCACAAGATGGACAGCGCCGCGGGCGAGCGCGCCGACGCGCCGTTGCTGGCCCCCGTCGTCGGTTAGCGGGCCAATAATGGCGGTGCGCCTTGAACTCGAGTCCGGAGGCTCGCAACCGCGAATCGGAAAGCAAACTGCACGGCGTGCTCGTTGAGCCAATGCGTCTGCGGCAGCTGGCAGCTGCAGAGCGAGGGGCTTGGGCTGCGATGGTGGGTGAAGACACATGAACGACCTGTCGCTCACGTCCAGTCTGCCCGTCCACGCCGCCGTCATGTACTGTAGTGTAGCGCATCACGAAGCGAAGTGCACTGCCCAATTAATTGCTATTATTTTGACAGCATTGCTGGTGTGTATATTTGCATTATCTGTGTAATTGAATGTTCAACGTATGGGCGTTTATGTACGTTGTTAAGAGCATTTGCAGGGAGCGTTATGCATATGGATGAGACAGTATTAAGCGATATGGATGAGACAGTATTCAGAATCTTATTCCTCGTAGAATAAACTGGAGAATGGAGGGATAGATGTGATACTTCGTCTGCATGCCTTTATCGAAACGAATATTAGTAGGTCTGATCACTGATAATAGTGACTAGACATTCGCTTCGATCAGGGCATGTAGCCGAAATATGACTATGATGATGATGATAATATGATGAATAAGGCTATTAATGCTGCTTCATACGTATGGGTGTTTGTTTTTTCCGGTCCTCACATGCACTTGGTCCGCTTGAAAAAGGCGGTACGTTTGGAAAAGGCATGCGCAAAGTACCAAGGGTTACAGCTTAACTTGTGACTCCAACGTCACGCCCCCCTCCAAACTACCCCGCCTATTACTGCTTCCCGGGCGCAAAATGACCATAGAAGTCGACGCACCCTAAAACCCCAATCATCAATGAATATTACTGCTTCCCTCCACAACAGGGCGTAACCTGTTGCAGTTTCTTCTTCTTCTTTTTTTTTGCTTTGGGTGGAGAGCGGAGGAGCCAGCGAGCTACTACGGGTAAAATCTGCAAGGATGTCCCATTAAGACAGCTCGAGATCCTGGCTCACTGTAGGTCACCACCTCATCGCCGCACTCTGCTTTTTAATGCCGCCGTTTGGTCGATGTCCTGAACCAACCGTGCAACAATGCATCACTCAACCAGCCATCACCGATAACGGGACAGAAAACAGAACAACACTCATCCCCTTCCCCAACGCCCCCTCCCCTCTCTCTCCTCTCTACGCTATCACGCAGCACAAAAAAAAATATACCATGGAACTTCCAAAACGCCTAATCGTCGGCAAGCCTCTCTGAATGACGTCGTGCCCCACCCTGTCCATTTGTTTTGAAACACTTGGCCCGTTCAGTGTCAGCGTCGCCCCAAAAAGCGGCACAATTCACCTCCCAGGCGGTCATTCGTTACGCCAAGCTGACCGAGGCCCGGAGCGGGAGGGTCGGGACAACTCGCCACCGATTACGAGTCCGGTTGATTAATTCGAGTGGGGTCTCGCACTGTTGCTGTCCCCCCCCCCCCCCCGTTAACAGACGTCATAAATCATGGCAGCGGCTACATTCCAGGACTAACGAAACACAACCAGACGGTAAAAACACCGCGCCAGACCGAGGGGTAATGAGTGGTGATTTCGCGGGCCGACCCTCCGTCTGTGCCGGGGAGAAGAAGGCCGGGGACGGAACTCCGGCGCCACACAGGCGTACGAGCTGGGGAGCCGAGCGGAACACGGCACGTACGAGCTGGGGAGTCAGGCGGAACACGGCACGTACGAGCTGGGGAGCGAGCGGAACACGGCACGTGCGAGCTGGGGAGCGAGCGGAACACGGTGTGTAGGAGCTGGGGAACCGAGCGGAACACGGCACGTACGAGCTGGGGAGCGAGCGGAACACGGCACGAGCTGGGGAGCGAGCGGAACACGGCACGTACGAGCTGGGGAGTCAGGCGGAACACGGCACGTACGAGCTGGGGAGCGAGCGGAACACGGCACGTACAAGCTGGAGAGCCAAGCGGAACACGGCACGTACGAGCTGGGGAGCGAGCGGAACACGGTGTGTAGGAGCTGGGGAACGAGCGGAACACGGCACGTACGAGCTGGGGAGCGAGCGGAACACGGTGTGTAGGAGCTGGGGAACCGAGCGGAACACGGCACGTACGAGCTGGGGAGCGAGTGGAACACGGCGCGACGCCGTGGTGCTCATGTGGTGATATTTGGCGGGTCGTCCCCACATTCGTGCCGGGAGGAGGAGGGGACGGGGAGAGGGGAGAGGAGGTATGGCGCTCCCGACGTAGGTGAGAAGAATCCGTGCAGCCGGATGGGTGGGTGGTGTGAGGGTTCAACAATGCCCGTGTTGGCGATGTACGGACTGGTGTGAGTTCGTCCACGCAATGTCGAGACGTTGCTCCTTCCCTGGTGCTGAGGCGTGGAAACGGGTAACGAATTCATGTTCGAGTTCGGATTGGGGAACGGGTTTATGAAATGGGAACGGGTTCATGGGCCGACGAGGAAATAACCGAGGCAAGCCCACGACATCCGTTACGGTTCCACCATGGAGATCATACGCGGTGGGGGGGGGGGGGGGGGGGGGGGGGGGCTGGAAGGAGCAAAGCCCCCGAGGTACATCGAATGAATAAGATGAAATGCGATCAAAATGCGACGGTCATATGTTACACGCGAATACGGCGATGAATGCGGGTGAAAAGACAGCAGCAACGGTAAAGTCTAGGAAAACTCGGAACACGGGCGCACTGTCTGGCGGGAGGCAACGTCTCCGCGAAGGATACAGGGCTGAAAGACATTCTTCCTTCCGCCCTTCGGCAACGGTACGGTGGGGGTTGGAGGCGGAGGGACCGGAGCACGGCCAAACGACTGGAGGGGAAGGGGAGATGGACGGAGAGAGGGGAGGAGAGGGGGGGGGCCAGAAGACTGCCGCACGTGATCGCGGCCACACAGGCTGGAGTTGTCAAAAGGTCACTACTGACAGTCTTCATCGGGTGGCGTCCGGCTTCTCCGTCGTTGGTCTCCTCGGGAGTCATGCACGCGCCAGGGGCGCACTCAGCGTACGTGGCACGACGCGGCGCCTTGAGGTATCGAAATTGTCCAAAATGACTTGGATGGACGTAATTTTGGCGGGCTACAATGGATGTTGGAGCGCCTTGAGTGTAAGTCTGAGCGGTGCCCCTCCCCCGAAGTCTTGCCTGGGAGCGCCCATGCAGCGTTATCGCAGGGCCGGCTGCGCAAACAAGGACGGGCTTGCCCAACAGACGGCAGGAGCTGTACGCTGAGTCGCACATCCTCACCAGCAACGTCACGGCAGGGGCGCGTCCAGTCCGAGGGGGGGGGGAGCGACGCAGACGGCGTTGCTTAGCAACAGTGAGGATCGTTGCTCAGAGCGTCGGCATACTTTCAGTTGGTGAGCATCATTGCAAGCGTCTGGGAGCCATGCATATTGCATGGTGCATACCCCCCCCCCCCCGCTTTTAATCCCCTGGAAACGCACATAACACAGGCCTCGCTAAGTCGTAATGATCTGGCGTTCCAGCAATGTCTAACCGCTAAACGGATTGTACCAGGTGAGGCGTCCATTTGCAGAAAGGACACTTTCATATCAGAGCGTCTGAAAGCCGTCTGAACACCGCAGCGATCCACTGGGCAGCCTGGGCGGTGAAAGAAACGAGGCCGGCTGCGTTTTAGTTCAAATGGCGCTCGATTTGTAAACAGGATGTGTGACCGCATCCGGGGAGTGGCGAGAAAGTTTGCATTAGTTTGTGACCATGCAAGGCAAGAAATTCAAAGACAGAAAGAGGAAGAGAGAGAGAGAGAGAGAGAGAGAGAGATAGAGAGAGAGAGAGAGAGAGAGAGAGAGAGAGAGAGAGAGAGAGAGAGAGAGAGAGAGAGAGAGAGAGAGAGAGAGAGAGAGAGAGAGAGAGAGAGAGAGAGAGAGAGAGAGAGAGAGAGAGAGAGAGAGAGAGAGAGAGGAGAGAGAGAGAGAGAGAGAGAGAGAGAGAGAGAGAGAGAGAGAGAGAGAGAGAAGAGAGAGAGAGAGAGAGAGAGAGAGAGAGAGAGAGAGAGAGAGAGAGAGATGAGAGAGAGATAGGTAGAGAGAGAGAGAGAGAGAGAGAGAGGAGAGAGAGAGAGAGAGAGAGAGGAGAGAGAGAGAAGAGAGAGAGAGGAGAGAGAGAGAGAGAGAGAGAGAGAGAGAGAGAGAGAGAGAGAGGAGAGGAGAGAGAGAGAGAGAGAGAGAGAGAGAGAGAGAGAGAGAGAGAGAGAGAGGAGAGAGAGAGAGAGAGAGAGAGAGAGAGAGAGAGAGAGAGAGAGAGAGAGAGAGAGAGGAGAGAGAGAGAGAGAGAGAGAGAGAGAGAGAGAGAACATGCGTGGTCACACAGAAAAAAATATGTATATCCTATCGTCAAATCAGCTTCCCTTCGTGGGCATGAATGAGTTCCCCTTCTCGCACTCTAAAACGTGCGGTCGTTTTAGCCTCGCTTTAGACTGATGCTGTAAAACCCCATGACTACAAAACCCAACTTCCACCAAAATATACAGCAACCACAGTCAAATAGATCCCCGTTAAGACCACGCTGAGCGTCTGTGTGTTGAAAGCACTGCCTACGATCACGTTCTCGCAATGGAGCTCGCGCAACCAATGCCACCGGGGTGGGGGGGGGGGGGGGGGCAGCGGGGCCAACACCGGGTGACCTCTGTGCTCACAGCCGGCCTGGGCGGGCGGGCCGGCCGGCCGGCCCAGGCCGGGTTCCCGGAATTCGACACGGTTCTGAACGCCCAGAATACGGCGGCCAGCGGCGGCGGCGGCGACGACGGCAAATGTGACGCAGGTGTGCGGCTGTAGCGCGCGCCAGCGGCAGATGCGGCGCAGGCGGCGCGCGTGTGCGCCTTCGTTAACGCGGCGTCGCGGCGCCGGCCGGCGGCGGCCGCGAGCCGGCGCTACCGGCGTGCGCTATGGGCAGCTGGTGGCGGCCGGGTTATGTGCAGCTACTGAGCGCGGGCCAGTGTGAGGCGGGCGCCACCCACCCGGAGGCGGTACTACGGGTACGCTCGCGGGGCGCGGGCCACATGTGAGCCGCCGTACAGACCGGCGGCGTGTTGCTGCAAGCTTCTGCTGCTGCTGCCGTCTGTCTGGCGGGCGGGCGGGGAGCGCGCGCACCTGGCTAACGGCGATCAGAAAGCCAGCCAGACAGACGCGCGGCTGGCGCCACCACCCACAGGAGTTCAGGCGCCAGCGTGGCAGGGGAGGGAAGGAGGTGAGGGGGGTTGAGCGAAGTTGCAGCGATAAAAATACCCTCATGCCTTTCTGAACAAAATGGATGCTGTGAAATTAAAAGCTTAATTGATTCTAGGACGATGGAGAAGAAGCATGAAAGGACTGGGGCTCCCACTGTAGGCCGACATTTTTAATTTACTGTGTGACACCATATTGACCACGGCATTCCATATACCACCATATATGGCTCCTTCGTTTCTCTTATGATAACTGCTTGCTGTGCCCCCCCCCCCCCCCTAAGAAGGCTAAGAATATCCTGGTTTCAACCCTATAAACCAACGAAGTGCTATTCCAATTTTTAGGTGCAATGCATTAACTGCTTTTGAATGGCGAAGATACCCACCAAAAAATTCTACAAAATCTTTTGAAGCGCATACCCTTCGAAACGGCCCAGCTACCTACCACTGCAAGCCGGCTGTCTACGGGTGGATTTTGCCACCTTTTTACCGAAAGTGTCACATACACACACACACGCAGGTGTTCGTGCCCGAAAGCCAAGGCTGGCGGAGGCTGGCAACAGGCGCGACGGCGTCCCCCCCCCCTTCCCCTAGGCACGACGGCGCGGCCCTGACGGTGACATCGCGCTTGACCTGACCTTGACCTTGACACTGCGCTTGACCTGCCCCGCCAAAGCCTGAGGCGATCCGACGATTGTGTCGGATGTGAGAAAGGGTCAAAGACGCGGCGATCACGCGAGCCGATTTCACTACCGAAAATGGAAATGCCAGCCATACCAGAATACGAATAGCACAGTGACAGGAAAAGGAACGTGTGAATTGCATTTGTCGCGAGGTTGGGCAGAGGTGAGCCCCCACTCTGGACAAAATAGGAGACACCTGAAAGGGAGAGGCTCGTGAACACATGTCTCGTCAGCCTCCAGGGCGGAGTTGCTCTCCTCTCCGGCGCCGCTGACAGGACAGGAACGCGCGAGACAGCGCGGACAAGGCACAGCCGGACCCAGATGGACGTGGGCATCGCACGGGGGGGGGGGGGGGGGGCACCGGAGCGGTAGAGATGGGCGGCGCAGGGAAGACACGTGTCAAAATCCCGCACCGCACTGCGGGAAGTCACGCGCCCGACGCTGCCGTCGCCCAAGATTCCCAATGAGGCGGATTAGCCGGGCAGGCCCAGGCGCCTCCTGTGACAACCGCCCCCTTACAACACCGGCGGTGACGGTCAACCGGTCCGAACGTCCGGGCCGGAGGGGGGGGGGGGCGGACCGGTTCCAATAGAGCTGCAGAGTTCACAAACCCGACGCCGCGACGGTAGCGTGACGCCGATCGGCTACAGGTGCCCGGATGCGGGCCTGACGACATTTGGCGGGTGCACACGCTGGTGCCATCAGATCGGATGTTTTCTGGTGCCGGGAAAGGCTCGGCACTGCCTGTGCGAGCACCACCGCTCCAGCACCGCCCGCGCTGGCTCCGCACCGACCGCATCGCGCCGGCTCGAATACTCGGGCCGGTACCGCACCCTCCACCGCAGCCGGCACGCGGTCCCGCATCCTGCACCTCTAGATTCCCGAATGACCACCCAGATGGGGAGACCTGCCGTGTCGCGCCGTAGCGCCGCCGCGGTGGCGCGCGTGTAGCTGTCAGCTGACGCCGCCGGCCACAGCACGCCGCATATCTGCCGCGATCGCCGCTGACCGACAGCAGGGGCCTTCGCGGCGTCTTCACTTTGCTTGCTCCGAGGGGCCTCCTCCACTGTGAACAGGCGCATCCGTCCCACCACAGCGAGATGGACAAAATTAATTGTCGCCCCTTTTTCCAAATCCTTGCAGCCGCGCCTGGACAGTCAGCCAGCCGTTCGGTCGCGATATAAAGAGAGCTATTTGCTAAAGCACACGTGGCTGGCTACTTGCACCGTGCAGCGACATCTTGGAGCAAAGTGTGCCAAGCTTGAGCGGCATCTGCGAAACCGGGCGAAGACCATTCGACGGATTGCGTCCGTGGATACACCTGAAATATTTGTGCCGCATAGGAGTATTGCCTCTATTGCATTCATGTGGGCCGCCCTTCCTAATACCTTGCTACATTTTCCACTTCACGCAATGTCCTCGCGCGCAGTTCCATCGACTCTGCCGGGCGCTTCCGAGCATCGATCTGAAAAATCCCGGAAGTATTCACTTAAATGGCGTCTGTCGATACCGCGCGAAGAAATTATGAACTGTCGCCCCACCGTAGGGTTGCGACGGACCAGCTTGGAGGCGTCATCTGAGCGCCAGCGCAGCTGGCCAGCTCGGCGCGTGAGCAGCTGGCCAGCTCGGCACGTGAGCAGCTGGCGAGCCGGCCGGACACCTCGTGCCCGCTCCGGACATGCCGGAGTGGCAGCAGCGGACAGCCCGGGTGGCGTGCGGCCCGTCGGTGATGAACCGGTTGGTGCGGACGCCGAGGCGTTGCACTGCTACAGTGGCTTCGCGGCCTCGGAAAGCGCCTCGCGAAACTTGACACAATCTGGGTGGAGGGCAGCGAGGTGTCATGACACTCGCGTGACACGTCAATGGGAGCGTGAACAGCCTCGGAGCGTGCTTGGAGGCCGTTTTCAGGCAAACTCAGAGTGTGAGAGTGCTGTGTACTCCGCGCACGGTAGCCGGAAGAGGCAAAATGGGTCCATGGGACTCCGCATGTTGCAAGTGATCGGTATCGAAAATAGATTCTGACGTCATAAAAACCGGATACTTTCTTTGCAGTGTCCAGGATCGCTGTAACCGGGAGGGGCGGAGCAGCCAAAGGCTGATCCCCCCCCCCACCCTTACCCACCCACCCCATTTTGGTGGGTCGGGGCACCTTGAAGGTAAAGGGGATAGGGGCACCTTTATGAGAACAAACTCGTCCTTCTGAGGACGAACTCGTCTTCCTAAAGACAAATATCCTAAGGACATGCCAACCAAAGACATCTAAAGACAACTCGTCCACAGACGACAAGCTCGTTCTCATGAAGACAAACTCGTCTTTCTGAGGACAAACACGACTTCCTACAGACGAAATAGTCCTCCTAAGAACAAGATCGTCCTCATGGTGACCCCGCCGCCTCGGGCCGACAGGACCTCCGCCGTCCCCGTTGCATGTCGTCCCTCTCGTCTGGGTGACGGCTGTCTGCGTCGCATCAAACCCCGCGGCCCAAGGACGGCCGGCGCCCCCGGTGACGTCACCCGGGCGATGACGTCACGGGGAGTGACGGGCCGAGCGAAGCGGCGGTGGACGCGACGGCGGCGGCGGGCGGTTAGGACGCGAAGCGGGGCTTCGCACGCGCGAGGCATGGGAACAGTGGAACAGGTGCACAGCGGTCCGCCCCAACTTTGATACTATCATCAGGGCAACATCAAATTACCAGGGCCCACTATCCGGGATGCACCTAGCTTTATCATAAGTATGTAACATCGTTCAAAATTCATCCCAACCCACATCCACCAGTTGCAACCTTTCAGTGTTGTCTTATCGCTGACAGGAGAGCTGCAGGAAACAGAAAAACGGGATGCCGGGTTGCTTGTTTGCTTGGTTGGTTGGGTGGTTGGTTGGTTGGTTGGGTAGTCGGTTAGTTGGTTGGTTGGTTGGTTGGCTAGTTGGTTGGTTGGTTGGTTGGTTGGTTGGTTGGTTGGTTGGTTGGTTGGTTGGTTGGTTGGTTGGTTGGTTGGTTGGTTGGTTGGTTGGTGGTAAGGCCGGAGGCTGCCGGTGTGGTGGCGAAAACGGTGCGGGTCTGCGACGTTATTTTGCCGCATTCAGAGTGGTGCAACCACGTTACGCGCTTTGTCTATGCACCCAACGTGATATACCCCGTGTGACTCACCCGAAAGATAAACCCAGCGCGAACCACCTAGTGTGACATATGGCATGCCTCGTGTGATGTATCCCGTGGAATTTCGTTTTGCGATACACCCATCGCCTGCACCCACCGACGCACCCCACGTCACACGTCACCCCGCGTGACGCACCCCTTGCTGTCCGCCGGGCCGCCAGCGTGACGTGCTTACCATTGAGAGCGATCCATTGTAGGACGAGTATGGGCTGTACAAGTAGCTGAACGGGTGCCGGTCGGCCAGCGGCTCGTACGGGCGACCTGAGGCCAGGAGCAGGGGTCACTCACACAAGGTCACACAACAGGTCACACGAAAGGTTGGCTTAGCATCGGGTCACCAGGCGTCTGGTCGCCTGGCGCATGTCCGGCATGACCCTCGCGGCACGTCCAACAGCAGCAAACTGGTAACCTGAAAATTAAACCATGGCAAAGATGTCGCAAAAGCACCAGCCTTCCAGAGCTTTGTACGTTCCTACATCCACGGGGTACGCATTTAAGCTACGTGAACGGAGACGAGAACTTCGAGACAGCTTCTGTGGGCGATGAGGGACTATAAATATAAAGTCTTCCGATCCCCACAAAGGAGACGTCAGCGGTTCACAAAACAACAACTCATGCCTGTCCCAGCTCCGCAGAGGCGATCACATAGCCGCAAGTGATCACACATACACGTGGGCTGGAACCCTGGGTGACGGCAATGGAGGCCTTTCGCGTCTGTTTTGTACGGTCTTGTTACACTTGAGCATTGATTCCAAACTAATTCCTGTGCACGCTCTGCGGCCCTATTAATACGGCGATGGATGGACTGCAACATTAGTACAACGCACACTGTTGTTGTTCGCGTCCCGTAACCAAAACAGGACGTCAATGACGTCACAAATTGCCATCGCACCAATCAGCACGCTCCTCGCTTTTTATTTGTCAATCGGGCATCATTTGGCGCCAAATTACCATCGCACCAATCACCGCGCTCCTCGCTTTTTATTTGTTCACCGCGCGTGATTTGCGCCAGGCGACGGGAGAAATCCTTGTTTGCGCTCCGCCCATACCCGGCAGCACCCCGCTCGGGTCACGGCGGGCCGGGCGGAGGCGGTCATTAGCGCGGACGCGGTTTTTGTGGGGTCACTATCGGCCCCACCTGGCCTTGGCCGTCGCCGCCAACAATACTATCACCCAGTCATCTTCGCGTTATTAAATTCCTCCCTCTAATGAGGTGGCGGCGTCCGCGCCGGATTTGTCCCCGGCATTTGGAGCGCGTCACGTTTGCCGCCGCGCGGTGTGCGGGCGGGCGGTGTGAATTTGGTGGCCGTAAGCGGGGATGTAGCGTAGCGTGCGCTTTGGAAAACGCACTCAAGTGTTTTAAAACGCGGAATTAAAGCGACACGTAACAATACCTCCGAGTGTGAAACCTAGACCCTAGACCTAGACCGCGTGCGAAACCTAGGCCCTAGACCTGGACCGCGTGAGAAACCTAAGTCAGGACGCCTTGCCAATGCAAAGTCGGACAGCCCTATGATGTATCCGAATTCAATTTTAGCAACCGGAACATGACATTCCACCCGCGTCGCCGTAAGCTTTACTCTGGGCGTAAAACTCAACTGACAGGTAACGTCAGATGCCGGAGAGCCGGCCAGCTCCTCTTGTCGAGATGTCAGTCAACCAGTCTCGTCCTTCTTGTCGAAATGTCTCAGGCTTGATGTAGTATACGTCACTAAGACTCTAAGTGGCATTTTAAGGAAAGGAAATCGACGGATCAAAGTCCTTATCCGCAAGAATAAAAACCCGTGCCCACGCGCCCAAGGCAAGCAAGCAAGCAACGTTGAAATATTATCGACTGGCTTGACTTGAGCAGCCTGCTTTCAGTCTGTAAGTAAAAGGCTGTCAGTGAACACAATGCATTTGTCAAGGATACGCAGTACCTCCATAAATTAATACACATGATCAGAACTTCAAAAAAAAAAAAATACCAATCGCACCAGGCCCACAAATGCCATCAATAGCCTGCACCGTCTCTCATGGGAGCCCGTAATTTTTCAGCCGCCACCTTCACAAATTAATTGCCCCACAACATTACACGATGATATGGACAAAATCTGGCTACAAAACACCGATTAACCTGTCGAGCGTCCAGGGCAAAAACCGAACGCCAGCTGTCACCGATCAGGGTGACCTCGGGCGTGCCATCGACAGGGCCCTCCGCCAGGCGCGGCCGCGGCGACCGCGCTCTACCCTGGACACCACAGCCGGGCACGTCTCGTTAGACCGGCGCCTCGACGCCCGAGGCCAAAAGAAAACCGCTTCGAAACGCGTGGTGCTGAGCGCTGAAGGAGTTTTCACGTTCAGTCTCAGATTGCAGAAAAGCGACTGCATTTTGGCAGACTCACGGCAGTTTGAGCATGTTCTCGAACACCACGCGCGACTAGTTTCCAGGTTTCCGATCTTGAAATTACCAGTTGGTTTGCCGAACAGGTGGTTGCGTGCTGCCGCTAGAACTGGTTTCGTTGGGAGTTTATTATAAACCACGCGGAGCGCATGACTCTGCAAGCGTCCATACGCAGCAAGACGCAGCTAAGCATCCAGATATACCCCGCGAAAAAGGATACCAGATTATTCGCCCATCGAGTGAGCGAAGCGAGCCTGCATAGCCGCTGACCAGGTGGTGGCACTGTATCGGCTCGGTCCGCGGATGGTCAGGCGGTCAGCATTCCCCATTATAAGGTGAGCTGCCAGTGCCCAGGCATTAATTCGCCAACAAAGTCGTTTGTTATCATAGATGGTTCCCGAGACAAATCACGGGTACGAAATTATCCTTGGCACTTTTGCATGCTTCTTGCCCAAAAATTCGTTTTGCTAGTGACTTGAAATGACAATTAACCTACATCCATCGAAATAGTACCTCAGCGACGAACTTTTTTCATGGCGGCTCTAGGTTATATGCCTGCCAGTCCTCTGAAAGAAGCGGAGGTAGTGGAGGTTGGATGTTTCAGGGCGCGTCGCCGCCGAGGCCATTTTCCGTCCACAAAGGAGCGGAGCTTGAAGCGGAGCCTCGCGAGCCACCCCAGGACTGGGTTGGTTCCCGCATTACCCGCCAGGGGACGAGGGGAATCCGACGGGCCGGTAAACGTTTGGTTCCCGTTATCAAACGCTTATAAACATGACGGCGATCAGACTCCCACTCTGATTAATTGCCAAACTTTTCCATTAGGGTCCACGGCGGCTCCGGCCACACAAAAACCACTGAGCCTCTGTACACACTACGGCACTGGGCGGGTCAAACGCCCGGCTAAAAACACCAAAATAATCAATTACTTCCATAAATATCGAGCGAAGCCGAGCTAGCGCCACGCTACCCGACCCGAGATCCAACGTCGTGAGGCCTTTTAGATGATGATTAATTAATCGACGCACAAAGCAGTAAATTGTGCGAGCCCCGCGGGGTGCGTGAGATCGCAGCGCCGAATGGCTGTCCGCGGCAGCCTCCGGCGCGAGGTGAATCACGGCGAAGCGCCGCCGCACCCTCGCTCGCTCATGAGGCGGACATGACCCGCCAGCACGCGCAGGTGCTTCGCGATCTGCGCGAGCTGGGCTTTCCCGGGAGGTTGTCTGGACGCTCTATTTCTAGAAGGCAGACTGTGGTGCCGCAACGCACCAGTTCGACCCGGTCGATGTAGGAGATAACGCTCCCCGCTCGTGCAATTGGAAGTTTGCGGGCGTTGCATTCCGCGCCGCAGGAAGGTCGATGACCTTAAGCCATACACCAAACCGCACCACCCCCTCGGCAAAACAAATCGCCCAAGTTCAAAATTGTGTGCCAATACCGCAGCGTTACAACGAAGGGTTCGCAGGTGCAGGTATGACAGGTATGTATGACAGATCAGGTGCGAGTGTGACAAATCGGTCACGTCGTGCCTCATTCATCCCTGCTCGTCGAGCAAATCCGATGGGCCCAGCCCTAAAAGCTCGAAACAAGACAGTCGCCTTTTCCTATACAAAGGCGCACACGAGCGCTCTTTGTAGCCGTGAGCGTTGGGTCGGCGTTGGGGAATTCGCCGCGATTGGCTCCGATTGGCTGCCGTTTCTTTTTCTCCCATGGTATGATTGCTTGCTTGTGAGATACGACAGGGGGTAATTTCACAGGGCGATTGTTTGGCCTAATTGGTCGAGCTCAGCTCTGTTAACCCCCACGCGGGGTATTAATTTGCCCTTCGGTTTTTAAATGCTCCTTACAATGGACGATGTATCAATCGGAGAAAAGCGGCTGGTTCTTGGGTGAATGCGAGCTTTTGTTTCTCCCCGTATCGAATGGAGAACAGGAAATTTAGCTGTCCATTTCACGCAGTCCGGGTCAACAATGGCTTACTTCGTGTTCGCTCTGGTAAAACGAAGCCGGCAATGCGCTGAAATATCCTGAGGAGAAACTCAATAATGTGCAGTCAAAGAGAATTTGGACCAAAAAACGTTGAAAGCAACACGCACGTAGGACCCGAGACTACACTATCTACTTCTTATGTGATAACTGAATGTAGCAGATGTACACTCGGTTAAACTGCATCAACTGTTTGCCCGATTCGTGTTGGAATCACAGTTTTTGCCTTATCATGTTCAGCCTGCTACAACGTACACTGAGCGGTTCAAACCAATGTGATAATTCTACGCCAGCCTGTCGCTTAAATGGCACTAATGGCTTTGTATCGTGTCGTGCGGCGCTGTGTCACGACCACCAGAGGTCAGTTTGCCCACTTTGTCGGGGAAATTACGACCTCTTCGGCGCCACGCATCACCTATTCCGCTGGCTCATTCGGCAGAGCCAGAACACGTTCGTAAGCAATTTTCATTACCGGTGACTTGAAGATTCGCTAACTGGCGCGCTTTGCCGGAAACGCTTTTTAAAAAAACTATGCAGTTATTTTGTTTTCTTCTGGCCCTGTACACAGCTCCATCCCCTCTATCTCGAGTGCACCTGAATGTGTGTCTGAAAACGAACCTTAACGTTGATGGTCGTTCAGTGTTGTCAGTTTTCTATCTGGCTGAATGAGCCAGCCAAATGGTAAGCATGCCTTGGGTGTCTCGGGTGTGATGTCTTTACATGGGGGTCGGGATCACATGGGGACCTGCCCCGCTCCTGCCGCGTTTGGCGCTCACTTTGACACCAACCCGGCGTGCTAAAGCGACTGTCCCGCTGGGGGACGGGGAAGGGGGTCGGTTCTTGCCGGCTTTTATTGTTTTGCGCCTGTTATTTGACTTCATTTGCCTGGGCGTTTGGACTTCGCCAGACAATTATATTTTGCGCCTTTCCGCATCCGCCCCCACGCTTGCCTTACTGGTAGCTGACTCGCCGATAGGTTCTTAAAAGATGCATCCATGCTCACTTCACTGGCGAAACTCAATAAACAGAGCTGAGTTGGCGCTGGAGTTGAAATAGTAAAACTTCACATGACCCGTGGCGAGTGTGTAAAAATAGCGTCTCCCAGGCCCGACGTCCGGTGCACCGCGGCTCACGTACACAGCGTCCCCCCCCCCCCCCCCACCCCATGACATGCCCCGCACTTTTTTCTCGCTAGGCTTTTCTGTGCCACGTGTGGCGGGTTGCCCGCACCCAACAGGCATTCCTGAGGGGTGGTGGACTTACCCAGAGGCCCGAACGCCGACCCGCCTTCGTTCTCCCGATTAGAGCCGACATCGGTTGTTTTCTGAAATGGGGGCAGGACGCGGGTCAGTCAGAACCAGGCAGACGCCTTCAGCCCAGCCCTAAACAGTCAAGTGGCCGCCAGGCAGCGCTCGCCAACATAACTCCCGGCGAAGTCGGCTGGCGCCCGCCGTGGCAGCACACGCGGCGAACTTTGGCCGGCGCTTTTTATGGCGTCGGCGAGGAGCGTGTCTGTGTAAATAACGCGAGACTGCTGCGACGGGCAGTGGGATGACCAGCGGAAACAGCGCTGCCCGCGGGCCGGCGGTCACCGACCAGCCTCGCGCAGTGCACCGGCCCGTTGGCGTGCACCCGCACTACTCAAGGTCCTCCCGCAGAACCAGTTCCAGGCAGAAATGGTGGCCGCGAGACCCCGCCGCCTCCGCCGCGGCCGCCGGCCGACGGCGGGTTAAGACAGCCGCGCGGAAGGCTGATGCCAGGCAGCTGAGCATGAGTAGTTTCTGACCAACGCCGCGACGGCGCTGGAGACCTACCGTCTCCGACTCGGTGATGAGGCTGCTTTTGTCCTCCGTCAGCCCGTCCTCAACGTTCAGGTCCTCCGCGCCGAGGTTCTCTTCATCGTCCTCCTCGTGCTTGAACACCTTGACCTCGTCGGTCGAGCCCTGTTCGTCGCCGTGCGGCATGGCGCCGCCGATCGCGGTCCTACTCGCTCACACGAGCCGCGTTCACCCACGCACCACGAACATCGCCGGCCCGCGCGCGCACACTGGCGCGGGCGGCGGCGGCGGCGGCCGGCGGCGCGCGCGGCGAGTCTACCCACGTGCCGACCAATCAGCGGCCGCCTCAGATGCCGGCAGGTAGCGGCGGCCGCGGCACCGTCTGAAGTGGGAGGGTGCTAGAGCTTCCGAGGCGGCGCGCGCGCGCCCGCTCGCGCCGACGAACGTGCCGACGCCACCGCGGCACCTCCGCGCCGGAGATGCCGAGTTGTGCAGGTAGCGGGGGATTTTTTTTACGAGGCGAGTGTTTTAGAACGGCGTAAGGCTGCCTGACATTCGGCGCTTCAGGTGTTTTCAGTCGACAGGTGCGCGTTGCGTCGACGGTTTTTTATATCAACTTGGCTGTTTTTTGCAATTCCATTACACCTGTCCAAATGTGATCCTTGGCCCCCCTTCCTCCGGTTTTTTAATTCAAGGTGTGTTATGTCTGTCTCCATGCCTTTGGTATGGATGAGGTTATTTCCCAGTGAAAATCTGCATCTATGAGTCGTGCTTATTGTATCTATGCTTTGTACCTATGCATTGCGTTGCGTCTTGAAATGTTGCACCAATGCATCTGTTTGCCTGCGCACTGTCAAAAGACATGAGCTACACACCAGGATTAATTTGCTCTTCGTTGTCTTTATTTGCTGTGTTGCCTGAGCTGTTTTCCCTCGTCGAGTTTGTCAAGCGAATCATCTGTTCAGATTTATCTGCCATGTTCTTCAATTTCTGTTCATCCTTCATCTTCTGTGTGTAGTGCAAAATGTTTTGTTGTCCGTAAGACAACGCCTAAGCTCTCTCTTTCCCCTTTCCAAAGCTGAACCCAGGCTGACTATGTATATTCAAGTGTCACACACCTTTGATCTTGTGCCGAGGAAATTGTGACACCTGTGGGAACTATTCGTTCATTGACTGCGACTTTTTGCAGGCCTCTTGACATGTGTACGGTTGAAGGAAGAAGTGTTTGCAAGTAACGGTAGCAGGAGAATAGCTGTCGTTCCGTCCCCAAACCCAAGACGGCATTGGAAAGCAGCATTTTGAAACAGCCTTGGTTATCTCCTAAGTGGCAATGACGAACAAAAATACGGAGGCAAACCAAGAGGAGGGGTGGGGGACGATGCCCTCCCCTTTTAAGGCCCAGGTTTTTGTTTAAGTTTCACCATAAATGGCTCACGATTGAAATCCAAAAGTCGTGTGATTGCGTACTTACCGAGCCACTTCCCCTTAAGAGAATTCTGGCTGCGCTCCTTCAAGAATATCATTTCAGTTGTAGCGTTGCATGGTGCATGGACAAACAGACTCAAAAGATATCCCATACGCCTTCTACCTGTAGGTCTTCCCCTTCGCCTCTGGCCAATCCGTGTTTGCTAGCGAAAAAACGCACCCAGGTGGACCAGATTTAGTTAGGCACTCAAAAAAGACTTCGTTACTGGATGGCAGAAACCTGCCTGGCAGGGAAAAACCCCGAAATTCTGGTAAAATCAGGTGTGGTTTTGGCATATAACTTATAACTACGCGAAGAATGAAGATCCTTCTTTAACTCAATCCGCTCATCATCAACTAAATTGCACGCTGTGTGTCGAATAAGAAAATCCTTCAACTGCAGGGCTAATTGGAAACTCTAGAAAAAGTCTGTCGGGAACACGTCATAACATACTGCCACAACAGGATCGTTTGTCAACCCAGACACTGTTTGCTGCCCCTATCTCTTGGTGAACACAACGGCTTGGGGCTCAGCAATGCTCGACGGGCATCGCAGACACCAGGGCTGTACTTTTGCTAATCTTGTTGAGACGCTAAGCAAGCACCACATGTAAAAACGCTTCGCTCAGACTCATCTAAAATTGGGGTTCTCCGCGGATTTGGACCGCTAACTTTTTTAATTGAAGGAGATGTCACCCTTGGAGGCCATTGCGTCGTCGTCATTGGGGCTTTACGACGCACTCAGCTGCTTAGGCTATGTGGCATCGCCTGCCTCCCACCCTGGCAGGAAGGGCGGGTATCGCGGGGAATCGAACCATGTGCCTCTGGTTTCCACGCGAAGAGGACAAAGACGAAGTTCGAAGAGGTCATCGCAAAAGAGCTCTGCAACGGATGCGTTGACTAGTAGTCGCCGTGGAGGACATTACGAAGTACATATTGGTCGCTTAAGCCACAGAATAGCAAATCCCCGTAATTAACCTGCAAGCGGAGGTGAGTGGGGCATGCGCAAAGCGCGGGGATCCACCTCTGTGCTGATTTAAAACAGGCATTCGCGTGCAAAGGCAAGCGTGCGTTTTCCTTTCAGACAGGCGTTCGCTTATTGTGCGGTAAGCAGTCGATACGTTTCAGTACCTGCGTTTCATACCAGTTCCTCTCTGGGTCCAAGCATCCGAGCTTTTTACTCAAATGCTGTTTCCATGGCAACGAACCTTGTCCTTTAACCCAGGTGTGCCATGATAACGCGATAGTTTGAAAGCCACCTGTTGAGGACTAGGCCATTTAATTGGAAGCTAATAAAGCTTGAGATCGTCGTATGGTGTTCCATGAGCCGTCGAGTAAGGGTCACTTTAACGGTCACTAAGGGTCATCGAGTAAGAGTCACTTTAAGGATCACTAAGGGTCATCGTGTATGGACCACTTTAAAGAGAATGTTTCACATTTGAAGACGCTGAATCAAACGCTAAATATGATGCAACAAGCTCACGCATAACTATTCGTATCCTCGTAACTAGAAAAGATTGTCATGCGCAACACGATTTCTGCTCAGTAAATTTACTCCTCGGTGCGTCATTGTGTGATGACGTCATCGTGTCTCGTAGAAAATTGATTGAGAGCCAATTAACAGCCTTTATATCTGGAAATCATGCTCATGAATGTCAGATATGAACGACGCGACCATTACGTTTCTATCGGCCTTGATCGCCGTATGGATTATAGAATAGCAAGAATTTAAGTATGGGATTTTGACGCCATGAGTGCCAAAGTGACCTGGAAATGCTCTCCCTGAAATACTCTGCCCATTTTCGCGGGTGTGTAACTCAGAAACCGGAGGAATTTAGATCATAAGTAGGGCAAGGCTGTGAACTGCACCAAGAGGTCGTTAAATGTTATAAATATCATCGTCAAATATGACATAACATCGTATGTGTATCGCTGGCGTTGCGTCTCATTTGCATGTGTTGCGTGTTCTGTGCTGACCTATGTAGGAAGTACTGACGCGTCGTTGGAATAGTCACTCGCTGTAATTCGCCAAGCTTTGTAATAAAAGTAAAGATGGATACTTCAGCTCAAACCCTCACACAAATGTGGAACGCTCTCTTTGAGAGCCCCTACGGGTCATCGAATAAGGGCCACAGTATGCTGACTATGGATTTTAAAATGAAGATCTGAAATGGCTATGGGCTTTCGGCGTGGCCATCTGCATTGATATGGCTGCGGTTGCTGGAGCTTAACACTTGAGCGCATTATAAGATGAGACACCGCTGAGCATTGCAAGATAAATTTAGAAACGTACTGGTCGTCTTAGGCTCATGATATGAAAATAAATGGGGCAAAAGCTATATCTGTGGCTTTTACTGTTATGTTACACTGTCATGACTTCATCATTTATAGTTTTATTATTGATATAGTTATATGAGCCCTATAGATGTATCACTTATACAATTTGATTATTTATATAGCTTGTTTATTCATATGGCTTTATCATTTATATACCTTTACCAGTTATTCAACTCTTTAAATTTTGTCAGCGTAACGTCATTAACACGATTTTTGATGAACATTCGATCAGCAAAATGATGACACTAAATGCTATATTCCCAAAGTCGCGAATTTAGGATAACTGGCACGCATGCCGTTTGCCAAAATTCATGCAAACAAAGCTTTAAGCATCTGTCTAAATACCAATGTTTACTTTTTCTCAGTGCGTCTTGTAATCTTTCTGTGAACTGAGTTATTCAAGTACTTAATAAACTGATTTAATTCATTTCTTCAATTAACAGTTGGCAATTGATTACTCCTGCCGAGAACACACCAGGTGTGGCAAATACGAGCGGATCTGACTAAAATGCCAGTGTTTGATACTAGCTCGTGCGAAACGAATGTTTACCGCCACATAAACCCGCGAAAAATGCGGCACCTGCAGCACCTGAGCCGGGCTGTCAGAAAGCCCTTGGTTACTCATCTACAACGGCATTAAGCGGGGAACGGTAACCGTAAAATGGGCAATCAGCGCCAACATCTTCGGCAAGAAGGTGAAGACATGACCACGAAGCGTCTGGTAACATCCTGGATAATCTGTAAAGAAGGGTCCCGTGGTAGATAATGTCGTGCCACGGTGCCTTAACGGCGCACCGAACAAGGACTGAAGACGCTTTTCGAGGAGATCTACTTCTCGGCAGACATGGAGAGGTGTGACCATGCTGAAAACAATGTAATGCCGACAGAGCCTGCAAACGTAGTTTATTTAAAGAATTGTTAAGTGTTGGAACGTGTTACAGGAATTCATGGAGGACGACGGGGGTTATGCACAGCTTACAAAAGGCGGAGATCCTCGCCACGGACAGGCTACTTCAAATTTAAAGTCCTTCCATTGTATGACGAAGATGATTATGGGCACGTTCGGCCGCAGGAAAATTATTCAACCAACAGTTTGCCGTTCGATTATCAATCGTCAACGGAGATTCCCCATTGGTGCTCGGCGGGTTCGGAATTTACCGCCAATTTCGTCTTACATGCGCCATGCGTAGCCAACGCCAGCGTGTCACCTTGAATCCCTTCGTGGGAGTGAGGAGGGGGGCAATGGCACCCCCTCCCCGATGCTGGTCTGAGCCTCTCAATGTTCTTTTGGGTTCTACCCCCTACCCCTACAATGCGTATGAGCGAATACGGGGATACTGGGTCAATCAAATGCTACGAGAAACTAAGCCACTGGTACAGTATGTGCTCTCAACGCATCATCATCAATATCATTACTATCATGCATCATCATTATCACTTTCACACTAGTTTGAAACGGAAAGTCTTTCCAAAAATTACACAGTTCCGTAGTCTATCAATTATTTGTATTTTGAGTTCAATTTTGGCATAGAAAATGCAACTACAATTCGTCGAAATCCTGGGAGAAATCAGGATTTTACGGCAGCATACGTCAACTTTATTGACTCAGCCCTCCACCCGATTTTGGAAGGTGACGTCGCTGACCAATGGTCATAGCAGGCATGGTAAAACGAGATCCGCTGGCTGTCCACGCTCTTAAAATTATCCGGGCTTCGGCCTTGGCACGGATAATTATCTGTGATAGCCCTCCGTGTTGACAGTGCCGGACGCCATTCCACAAAGTTTTCCAATACTCCGAATAATTACGTAAGCTGCTCAGTGCATTAGCGAGGAACATTATTGACATAGATAAGCCAGTAGTATTAACCTTATTCCTCGGAAGTTAGGCTATATCGTCTTATTCCGAATAATTCACCTAGATTGTTTGTCTGCCAGCGGAACAAACATTACAACAGTGCCCGGCGGTTACTGTCGGGCACTGGCTGCCAGTTATGTACAGCTAATGATGGACGAGGCCAAACCGTGGAACATCGCTTAATTGTGAGACAAACATGATTTGGGTGTTGCTCATGGTGGACGAGACCAAAACCTTGAAACGGCGCTAAATTTTGAAACAAGTATATGTTATGTGCAGCCAATGGTGGACAAGGCTGAATCGTGAAACGTAGCCAAATTGCGAAACAGGTATAATTTCAGTCCGTCTGAAATATAGACTGAAGACAGCGTTGCATTAATGAAGGTTTTACACTAGAATTTGTACAGCCTGAGAAACGTTTAAAGCACAGCATGCATTGGTTTATCAAACTACCGATCAATAATTCAGGCATGGATAAAGAAGCATATTGCTCTCCTTCAAATGATCCATTTTAGCACATGAACTACTCGAGTTCCCTACCTTATAAAAGATTAAAGCGCCTTTAAACGTCTCAGTGAATTAATAAAACGCCACCACCAACTATAAAGGTTTTCTTTGTCCCGTAGTGCCCCCATGCCTGGAGTTCTATGGTGCGTGAAATGTTCTAAAATGTCAATGAAGTACCCAGAAACAAGATAACTTCAAGCAAGCATGTTAAAAGGCTCTTCTAGAGATTGAGCCAGAAAATGCACCACACGACAAGCTTGCTTTAATCTAACACTTAAAGTTGCTGCTACTAGGATTTAAATCTACTTTGGACTTTTATACCTCCTCATTATTGAATTTGTTTAATGTTTTGTATTCTTACTATCTCAGTATATGTCAAAGTATGTGTGGTTGGCTATGTGCGTGCGTTAGTGTGTATTGTGTGGTTATGTGTGTAGGTTAAGCATAAATTCGTGCAAACGTGTTCGTGCATAGCTACGCGCATCTGGCTTATGCTTACGCTTGTGTACGCCTGTGTTTGTGTGTCTTCAGGTGTATTTACTTTCACACCAATCGCACTGATGATCTCCTAAAATTCTAGTGAGCGTCGCTAGCACTGCGATTTGCTTTCTTGGATCTCAGATATAACTAATGCCGGTTTCTTTGTTGCTCAGGATATGAAACACAAAAAATGCCGTTGATTCATGAATTTACTTTAGTGATAGTATGGACGGGCCGTCAGTCATTATTTTTCACACTAATTGCCTTCAATTAAAACTTTTTTGTTTCAATCTACCACTTTTAACTCCATTAACCACTACTTTCCAAGGCTTTGCTAAGTGCATTTGCGAGGAATATCATTCACGTAGATAAGACGGAAGCAATAGCCTCATTCCTCGGAGAACAGACTTTTGTTATTATTTCGATAAAGACATGATGCTGAAATATCAACGCATCGATATCGGCATTCTCCTGGATTTTCTCCGAGGAATGAGACTTTTCTACCTTTCCAAGGAAGTGCTAATGGAAAATTTCGGATGCGTTCTCTTCATTGGATTTGGCGATTTCACTTAGCAGAACTTAGCAGAGAGACACGGGTTAGCAGCTTTGTGTTCTTAATATCGTAGTCAATTATTTTCCCCCAGCTGGATGGGGGTGACGCTCCTGATCACCTATTCACAGTGTCGCGAATACCAAACAAATGTTTTGATTCTTAGAGATAAGGTTAGTCCCATATCTCCTTCTTCTTACTTCATCTTCTGATCCGATCTGACAGTTTTGTTATCAAATGAGCCTTGTCGTCTTTATCACGTAAGCACGCAACTTGAAATGAAGTTTTTGGGCACCCACCGATGTCCGGAGAAACGGTTAATGTTCAGAACTGCATGCTGTAAAACAGTGCATGTCACTGTTACAATATTACACCTATTGACGTAAGATACTTTCGGTTCCTTAAAAAAACATTCGGAATGTGTGTCAAAGAAAGGTCCACAATCATGCTCGATTAACAGTGCCAGCATTCCAGCATGTAAGGAGGCATTACTCCACGTATACCCTCATCAACTATACTTGTAGATCGTCTTTTTGGGTGCTGCTAAGTGCGTAGGTCTTGAGGTCTTAGGTCTTAACAGAAGTTTGCGCCGTGCAGCATTCTTTCGGCCACGGAAAACGGAGGGAAGTTGGCGAGAGCATATCGTTTGTGATACAGATCTGCATGGAGTGTTGGTCATTTTACCAATAGAAATGTTGATAACCGCACTTTTAAAAAACAGATTCATAACATGTTTTCGTACCGGAGCTGTGTCGGCTGCTCACATGCGGTGTTTGTGAATTTCTATTTTGCTGTGTGGAGATGTTTGCTCTCTCGAGCATTAACAACTTAGCTGCCGCGTGGTGCGTACCACGTGGAAAGCTGGGAGGACCACTGTAGTGAAGATTACATTCACAGATGATGCCAGGGCTACCGCCATCTCCCAAAATGTGAAAATGTGTAATTGTAACTGACACCCTGTGCTGGTACTCATGACGGCAAAGCAACGTGATATCCCACACTATACTTATGCGGCGTGAGACAAATCACACACAGTTTAATATGAGTCCTAGTAATTGTGATAAAAGCATTAATTAACTGCTGCATGCCAATGATGGCAACAGCCCATAGATGGCTGAGAGGTCGAAGCTTATTTTGTACATTTTGGCTTGTTTTTTATGTTGAAATAAAATCCTTGAAATGCAGTTGATCATATGTGCTCTTATCACAATGCTTGCAATCATGCCAGAGGCCCTCCATGTATTAAAATGATTCCCAGTCGGTTAGATTCGACTGATTTATAATGCACGAGGTCATGAAAGGTCACGTGGGTCACGACGAGCAGATAAAGAGATCTCGGAGGTCATGATGATTGATTATACGCACGACGGACCCGTCTGATTCCACCTACGTTGGAGTCAGTACTACATATTGAAGTCAACCATGTTGAAGTTGACCACTCCACCCATGTACAAGGGGTGCGGCCTTGCACGATCCAGTCTGGCTGCACCCTTGCATGCGCAACATCCATCAAAGTTGTCGATCGTGAATTGTGAATCGTGTGCAGATGTGAGCAGCAGGCAGCAGTACTTAATCGGGAGAAAGGCTGTTGATTGGGACTATGGTGATTAAAATCTTGATCTGGAATGGATCACATTAAACCAACTTGTTGGGAATCTCACCTGCGCATCAAATTGCAATTGCACATCGAACTGCAATCACAATTGCACTCGATAGTTGGTGACTGGATGATGAAATGTGGGTTCATTCCTGGTTAAATTTTCCACCTGCACACCTAGTCCGTACATCGTTTGCTACGTAAACAGCAATCAATGCATTTCACACAAAACTCCACAAAAAAGGCATAAGGAAGGGAGAAGCATCAGTGCGTGTGCACCATGGTCAGTCACCAGCACACCAGACTGCCCATCCTTCCTAGTTACTCTCAACCTTAAATTAACATCCCGAAGGGCCGGCTCCCCTTTCTGGCTCGTTTGACCCGGCAGCGTCACAGTGGCAAACAGCTGTCTTTTCAGTCCGATTTTGTTCCAAATGTAACTGCCAACACCAAAATCGCATACAATTCTTCTGTACGCCCTTGGCGGCCTACAAGTACCACGCTCAAATCAATTGTTTCTACGCATTACCGAAAAGTTAATGTTTAATTTCCACCATGAGTTCCACGGAAATGTTTAATTTCCAAGTGAGCAGAGCTTCTCAACCTCGCCTCTGCTCTGACATCTACGTGAGCGATTGCGGGGGCGGTAAAGGGCATCTTCTACTTGTCCAAAATTTTGTCTCGAATTAGAGAAATATGCGCATATTTCTGGACGGAAATACGGGGCTCAGGGCACACTTCTCAAACATAAGCACGTAGTTCTTTACATGCTGTTGAATGCACCTTGCTAGCCTCTTAACAATACCAGAATTGGTTTTGGCTGCACCCAGGCTCCGCAGGCGACCAACGCCCAGGCAGGGAGCACGTGTTATGTAATACATTCTCCCTGGCCGAAGTAATAGACAGTGTTTCGCACGTGTTTCGGCATCCACTCGAGACAGCCGCGAAACAATTTTAGAGAACATTTACAACCCAGAAAATTTATGACGCTGCGATAGAGGGCGCATTCCCACCGGAGTTTAGGCCGATAGTTTATGAGCATGAAGGCACAGCACAACGGCGTATAACTCATAAACCGTTGAGTTAATGGGAGTTCCAGAATTAGCGAACAAAACCCGCCAGAGCGCTTACGACCACAGAGCTAATTCCTGTTGCGGATATGACCGCTAATAGGCCGTACCCGTGCTTGGGTTCAGGATGCGGGTATTTCTTACAGGCTGGAATGTCTTTAAGAGTGTTCATAGAGGCATGCACCTTCCACGACCTTTGTACGCATACGTGCTTGTTGCGAGGCGGTCACGGGCCGAACAAAACCTGCTCGAACAGTGAGAGTATTTTCAGCCCGGAAGACTGGAAAAGCGTGTGGAAGTGAAAAAGTGGGCAAAATTTCAGCTTGGCCCGTCCCGGCTCGGCGGACGCGCTATCTCGAAACTTATATCGTTACGTTTAGGGGTGTACTCACCGAGTGGCCCCCCCGAGCACGCCCCCCCCCCCGAACAAATTGATGGCATGCATTCATGAGTGCATAAAGCCATGTTGACATTTGCTGGTTTGAGTTAGACAAGAGAAACTTGACACGTTGAGAACATATGGCGTCTTACCTCATGCGAGGAGGAATTTTAAGTGCGCCCCCCCCCACTGTGAGCTCCTGCGAACGCCCCTACGTGCATTCACCGAACATAGCTTTGCCCAGGCTTTAGAACATGAAGTACAATTCATACAATCTGTGCAGCACTAGTTTCAAGGCATGTATTTCCCTACGGGTTATTTCGTGAAGCGTGACTTTCGTGCATGGCAATGTTAAATTTGCCGATTACAAAAAATATGTTGAATGCCAGTCGAAATTTGGCCAAATTTCGTACATTTCAACGTCCGATTGAAACTGAATCGACCTCGCCAATTAAAACTGGACTGATCTGAGTCAGTAAAACTGGATCAATGCACTTTCGTTTAGAGGATAATTGCCAATCGCAATGGTAATAGCGTTCTTAAGAATGAATGCCATCTCTCGGTAATCCGAGCACACACGGACGCGGAGTCCATGGCACGATGTAGCCGAATGCACCTTTCCCGGACCCCCAAATGATTTGAAAACCGTTTGATACATCAGGGGCGCAGGCGGGACTTCCTTAGAAAAGGTAGATAAGCAGAGAGGGGAGGTACCTCGGCGAGAGCGCATCACGTCGATTTTTGACATTCTGTCAGAAGCCATCTCTGATCAAAAGGAAATATGTGGACTGGGGGGGGGGGGGGACTCCTCCTCCCTCCATTGGCTGCACCTCCGTGCTCCAGACATGCGCAGGCAACCAACCAAGAAGCGATGACACTTTTTTGAAACCGGTATCGAATACAGCACGCTTATCCTCAACGAGCAAGACTGGGCGACGAGAACCTTACAGCTTTGTTCCTATGCAACCTATTTTGCTTTTTTCCACAATTTATTTCCCAACTTATTACAAATTTCTATGTGACCAACACGCACCAAAGAGACACGCTTTTCTCAGATGCGATGGCTACCATTCTGAAAACTGTTCATCATCAGTGAACCTATGCCCTCTTAACTCTAACAAACGATTGACTATTCAGTTATATAACTAAAACCTTTTTTGTTGGGCTCCAGGAGTGCCGGACTCCCAGGGTTGTTTTTGCAGTCATTCACACAGCGATAATCATGGCTATTCTCTCACCGCCTGTTACCACGTAGGTTATCACGCAGCGCCTGCCGTATTTTACAGGCGGTGCAATTTTTGCTCTGTCGGAAATTAATGAGCGGAAAATTTGGACTCTTAACTCCTTTGCTTTGCCATGATGCGATTTTGCACTGGTCACTGCTGCCAGAATAGTCAAGGAGACATCACGTGAAGGTAAACCTCCAGCATCAGAGCCGGGTCAGGGCCCTTGGGATGGGGATGTGGTAGCGGCGGGGAGGGGATGGGGGAATGGGGGGATGGGGGGGGGGGAGGAGGCGGCACGGGTGTCGTGACCCTCAGAAATCAGGGCGATATAGACGAATATCGCACTGAGCGTCGACTGGTCTCGGGGCATGCAGAGGTCAGAAAGGCTCTTGAATCATTGTCCAGTGCCATGGAACTTGCACCGTTCTCTTGTAATCTACAATAACGCACATACGGACTTGTTATTTAAGGCTGCTTTACTTGAGTAGCTACAACCTTTAAGGATCGGCTCTTCCTTGCGGTAGTCTTTCCCGAAGCCTTGCCCCATCTCAGTTTACGAGAATGACGACATTTCCGTCCCTACGTTACAGATACGATATCAAAAGGCCATCAACTGACTACCACAATACAAACAGCACGTGAACAATTTGTGCAGGGTTTCCGCCAACCGCAGCCTCTTGCGGCGCTTGTTGCGATCCAAAGCAGCTCTGTTATCACTAACAACAGTCAGGCTACGCCTTTGAAGTTGTCGAGCTTTGATGTAATCGTTCTTCTCCTGAACTCTCAGCCCCTCGAACTTTCATGAGGTCGCGAAACATTCATCGCCTAGTTTTTTTGCCACCCCTGCATCAGATGGCATTGCGTGGTCATGTGGTGCCATATGCGATGTATATGAGTGCCTCCTGATAAAAATATATGCATAAATAAATATCTTGAAGCTCCCATGACCACCTACCTTTAAGTATGCTCGTAATCGTAAAAAAACAGCCAGAGATACAAGAAAAAGTATCAATGGAGTGGCAAAAAACTTAAGCAAAAAAAAAACAACAACAAGAAACGAGCCCCTCATCACATTTGGTAAACTTTCTCTTGGAGCTCTCATATAAACGAAAAACTGCATCACGGCATAAAAGTACGAAAGCCGGAGTTTTCTAGAGAGTATGTCAGGGCCTCTTCCGCTGTGCCATCAGCAACATTTTCCCGACGCGTCAAGCGTCCAGCCAAATTTATCTCGGTCTAGCACTTGGCTATCGCATCACCTGTCACCGCCCGCGTGAGTCAAATAATCTAGCCCATGGTAGCTGGGTCCTTATTGGCACGATTGATTGTCATTGGAAGGCACAAACAGTCCCATCTGTCACGTAGCAGCATTCCAAAACTCTAGACTGTAGCTTATCTATTGGCAGGAAACGGGCCAAAGAGTAAAATTCCAGCCAAACAAGTTGTAGAAATTTCCGACCTGGTTCATTTTTGCGATGCAAAAGCGCGGCGGTGCTTCACTAGTGCTGCCATCTTTGAGGCGGATGGTAGCGCTATTAGCGGAAGAAACAGAAGCTGAAGTTATTATTGATTCTACTAGAGTGTTGTTGCGCCCGGACCCCAGGCATGAGAGAACTTGGTGAGTCCTGGATAATGGATCATCCTCGAGGAATGCGCGGCACCGAGGTCCGGAAACCAATCCTGGAGTCCCTGTAATAGCTCAGTTTGCCATACCGTCTTAATGTGCGGCACTGAGGTCCGGAAACCAATCCTGGAGTCCCTGTAATAGCTCAGTTTGCCATACCGTCTTAATGCGCGGCACTGAGGTCCGGAAACCAATCCTGGAGTCCCTGTAATAGCTCAGTTTGCCATACCGTCTTAATGCGCGGCACTGAGGTCCGGAAACCAATCCTGGAGTCCCTGTAATAGCTCAGTTTGCCATACCGTCTTAATGCGCGGCACTGAGGTCCAGAAACCAATCCTGGAGTCCCTGTAATAGCTCAGTTTGCCATACTGTCTTAATGCGCGGCACTGAGGTCCAGAAACCAACCCCGGAGTCCCTGTAATAGCTCAGTTTGCCATACCGTTTTAATGCGCGGCACTGATGTCCAGAAACCAATTCTGGATTCCCTGTAACAGCTCAGTTTGCCACACCGTCTTAATGCGCGGTTCTGCGTGTCGCAGTGTATGGCGAGGGGGAGGAGACTCCAAGTCTTCCGTTAAGATCTACATAAATTAAAGCTACTAAATAATTTGAAATGTGTCGAAGCAGATCAATTGGATTGCTCTTTAAAGTTACGAAATACGTCTGAGAAAATATTGGAGTGGGGTTTGAAATGTAATTAGACGGCGCCTAAGGTGCCGAGATGACGCAAGCAGAGTTGATGCACCCCTAAACACCAAATATCGTCATCATTTCTGGAATCGCCGCAGTTGTTTCTGCCCCTATTACTACCACGACTACTACAACTACGTTTCACGGATACTAGATGGCAGCACTGGACAGCGTGCCGCCAAGCTTGAACTAGACTACGGGTGAATTACTCCACGTGCATAGTTCCACTATGCTCTTCTTGCGGCCCGGAAATATCAACATAGCGTTGAACATGCAAGCCCATTTTAATTCTGCTCAAGCGATGGTCTTAGCACCAGGGCGTTTCTGGTAAGCACACGCATAGTGCCAGAAGACCCTCTAAGGAGGACGGGTGGGGGCGGTGGCGTGGGGTTTGGAGAGTTGGGGCGGACAAAACACGATTTTTGCCTGGGTTCTTTCTGCGCAACCTCAGAGGCGTAATTTTAGCATTTTTTTTAGATGGAACTCCATCACTCCGGTGCCGTCGTTCACGTGCGTGGAAAAGATACGCAAGTAAGGATATTTTTGCTCACATGTTTCGTGAGGTGTCAGCTTTCACTTTTTGCCATGATGTGGAGGCATAAAACGCTTAGTTAGTAACAGGTGTAACCGCACGCTAAAGGGTGGTAAAAATATGCATCCACACTGAAAAGTGCGGTGAAAGTCGTGTAAAAGTGCAGCTCCACTCAATTTTCGTGGATCAGATTTAATAAGGGCAAAACACAGGGAAGCCTGACTTTTCTAGAGGTAGCTGACCTGGGTCCCTCAAAGGCAAACGGTAGCCACGTCCAGAACTGGTCTTCTTGCTGCAGAGGTGCTTAAAAACCACCGACAACCACCGGTAAGGCACCGATACAGACTCGGAAGAGAGCGAGGAGTGCAGACGATCCTATGCCGCGGGTGTTTTGCGGCAGCTGTGTTTCACTATGCTAGGCTTAGCAGTGTCAGAATGATGGCCCCTACCAAACCTCTTCACGTGATATTAGGTGGAAATGGGACGGCGTAGTTCATCTGGTCAGCGTTCTCTTGTTTGTGGGCGGAAGGTGGTAGGTTCTAAACTTAGTGCTGGCAGTTTTTTAAGTCCCGTGACCTTCTCATCCATCACCATTTCCAACCGCATGGATGAATATGTCTTGGCGAGATAATAGGACGCGCGACTGTTTTTTGGCACGTGACATTACTATTCATCAGTGATATCAGGCAGAACTGATGGACTTCTCTCCTCGCATGTCATCTTCTTTGCTTTCCTTGAATGCGAACAGAGATGTGGGAGGATGCGTGGAGGGCTGTGCGTATAATCTCATAACCGTTCCAAAAATGGAAATAAACCCGTTATTAAGCTGCGGAGGGGAGTGGGGGGGGGGGGGGGGGCGATCTTCTCGCTCCACCGCTACGTATTGACGACTGATCCGCCCAACACCGCCCCGATACAAGACTTCCCCCTCCCCCCCCCCCCCTGCCGTATGATAGGGAACACATCTCAGCCACATCGTGTCACAACTTGCGGCGGCATCGAGCCGCCTCGCGACTGCGTGGGTGGCGAACGGGTGGGGCAACCCAGCTCGACTCAGCGCAGTGAACAACGCCGCGAGGCCGAAGGTGCGTTCTTGACGGAGAACGCACTCTGTGGCAATGGCGGGCTTTTGTCTGTTTTAGCACGCTATAACGTGATGCATCGCGGCCTTCGTCCGTGACCCGAGTGTGCAGATTTCATTGCAGCGAAAAGAAGCGGTGTCGTTGCGTCTTAGTGCACAGGCCAGGTCATAAGTCGGAATTGCGAGATGGGTGGGGGTCTTTGCGGCGGGATCAAGAGGGTGTTGGCTTAATTATTAGCTGCAGCATATTTTTTTGGCCGGGGTCTGGATGAATACAACTGGGTCAAATGTACAAATGTGAGGAGACAGTGCAGATTTTCTTGTCAAGATGAGAAGCTGTTATACCATATTCAGCTAAACATTATCCGTCTGAATTTTACCTGGCGGAACACCGCATCAGCACCATAAAACCTTGTCGCCGTCATTAAACTGGGCACGTTTCGTCACTCTACGATTCACCAATAACAAATGACTCTCTTCCCTCGTCTGTCGGCGATGTTTAATCCCAGACAAAACACCCTCGGGTGTTGCCCGTGGCAACCTTGAAGCTCGCGCATGTGACAAAAAAAAACTGAACGCGCGCGCGTGAGCAGTCCGCCGCCAAACAATTACGTGGAATTAATGCTGCGGCGAGGGGAGGCGAGGTGTGATTAGCGAATTGGGTCGGGCAGCATGACCCCATCCGTATCGGCGCGGCTGGCCAGTCGCGCGTGCTGTGACCCCTGACCCCGCCCTGGGCGGGGGAGGCTAATGCTTGGCGGACGGACGGGCTTTGTTTTCCTGTAGCCGTTCCTCGGTCTTGAATATTGGCGTCACGTGTGGTGTACCTGCCTAATCTGAAGTGGGAGTTAAGAAGGCCATTAAGTGCTAAATGCTTGAATGTCAGCTTGCAAAAACTTGGATACGTGCAATCTACTGCTATACTTAAGTTGATTATTCGTAAAATTGCGATATGAATTCGTGAAATAATCGCCAATCCATAGTCGGATCACTTGGGCTGACAGTAAGTATCCCCGCCACAAGTTGTGCTTTGAGAGCGCTCCGACAACAACGCCACTCGAGCAATTCATTCACGCGCAAGGAATGTTGGAAAAAAACATATCAAAACAGCATTCAAGGACAAGGCCCCAAGAACGCATTTTTGAGGTCGGTGCGTGAGAGTCGTAGCATCGCATTCGGCTTCAAGAGACATCTTACTTGTTGGATAGCGTTTTGCATGCATTCTCGTTTTGCTGCGTGTGACGTCACCCGCAAAGGAGGTGCGCGCGAACAGTATCCACAGATACATGAACTGTGACGTTTACGTTTTAGGCTGTTACAGCACCTTTCCGTTGGCGCGGAAAGTGGAGAATATCAGAAATAAAGACAAAAAGACATCAGGCCAAGAAAGAGCCACAAGGACTCATCGAGGTCGACCTACCCCAGGTTTCATATCTTTTCTTGACACTAAGCTTACCACCTGGTCTGCCTAAATTTGGCTGTAAATGAGATCCTCAGACCAACAGCGCTTGTTCAAACAGTTTTAAATGTCGCTAGAGAGGAACTTCCTACAACTTCGTTTGGCAGTCCATTCCAGTGATTCGCTTCTCTTCGAGTAAATGACATCTGCATTTCCGTAATTCCACTCTTGCCTTTTCCTAATTAAAACCAGTTTTCTCAAAGTTTCGGCCTGATTTCCAGTACCTCTTCTAGATCTACCCTGTCTACCCCTTTCATGATCTTAAATACCTCTATCAGTTCCCCTCTAAGTCTAAGATATTTCACTGAATACGAATCCAAAGCCTAAAGCCTGTCCTTATATTCTAAGTTACCAATCCCATCAACATATGAAATATGCTGTTCATGAAATATTATATATACATACACACAGAAACACCACACACACACACACACACACATACACACACACACACACACACACACACACACCATACACACACACACACACACACACACACACACACATACACACACACACACAACACACACACACACACACACACACACACCACACACATATATATATATATATATATATATATATATATATTTATATATATATATATAATATATGTATGTATATATGTATAGCGCAGCACAAAACATGACCATATAAGACCAACGAACGAATCGCATGATCACAAACTGCAGGCTTAAACAAGCAGTCACGGACGTGTGCAGCGCTTGCACATTTTGCACAATGCGCCTTTTGGTGACCCATAATGGGTAAGGTTGCATTTGCGTTCGGGTGTCTTGTGATGCCTCTTCTTTCGCAGCTTCGTTAGACAGCGATGTAGCCTAACTCGCAGAGGTTTTCTGGGTGGTGATGTGCGTTCGCTTGAATCCTTCCGAACCTTGTATCATGACCCTGTGACCTAGACAGATTTGATAATGAATGTTTTAGTCTCAGTGATTAACTATGTTCAGAATCATCCATTAATTTTCCAGAGTGAAAGGGTTTTACGAGCGATTACTAACAATACTGAAGCCCGTACAATGTCCATGTACTTGATCATTTTAGTTATCAGCATTGGAACTTTGTTTATTTTCGCCAATGACACTTCGGAACAAGCATGTCTTCAAAAGTGCTGTACACCCACCTTTCTTGACGAGATTTGCTTTTAAGTTAGTTGTGAAGAAGCTCAGTTTAGCCAAAAAGAGTTACACTTCCTGTGAAAACGCGAAACAAAGTTCAAGCCCGTGAACACCGCTATGCAATAAATGTAACACCGGACACAAACTGTATGAAGAGCACACTGTTAGATCAACCCAACGTGTGACTGCGCTCACATATGCCATGAACATTAAACAAGGGATCAAATAGTTGCAGTCAGATTAAATGCTTGGTTAACTTAACGTTAAGTAAATCATATTTTAGATTCGAACTTAATGGTGGGTGCTGCGTTGTTGCTTCATATTGCATTGTTTAGGAATTCATTGTAACTTATTGAAACATATATCAATCATAAACTGAGTCCCTGACTTATAAACCACAGAAGGTGGTAATTCATAGCTGCTGTGTTTCCTGCAAAAACGCTGTCATGCTAATCAAATGCTTAGACAAAATACATATTATATGGAGCCGTGAAAGTGCTTGCACATACGCTCGTCATACATCACGTGCCTGACATGAACACTGCGTATGCTGGTGTGTATCTCGCCATGCCAATGCTGCTTAGCCGTTTTTGCATTTTCTAAAAAACGTTCTGGACAAACAATCGCGGAAAGAACAAACGTATATCAACCAAAAAGACAAGACATTGCACGCCAACGTTGTATGAATTGCCGATGAATAGCACAATTATCAGCTCAAAATATCATGTTTAAATACATGACGCCCTCCTTTGTCACAGACTGCTACCCAACCTACAGCTTCCATATTGTATTCTATATGTCACATGCATGCATTTCGTTATTCCACACTCTAGATTCCAGAGCCTTAAAATATGTTTAAAATGCATTCCACACTTTATTCATGCCGAGCGGGCTATGGCCACCAGCAAGACAAAACAACCGCCGGGAAACGAGTTCCACCACAGCCTGACCGTGCCGCACAAAGCGCAAGCCGCCTGCCGCCTCACCGGGATTCGGAGCGCGGCAACGGCTCGGCGACAAAGCCAGAGCCGGACCACACATTCGCATCCCGCTGACAAGCCCGCCGCTGACCGACGATCGAACCGGCGCCGCCCGGCGCCCGTTCGGCAGCGACCGTCTGACACCGTTGCAATCGCAAGTTGCAAAACGGCCGCGGCGGCGCCTGCAACGCCCTTGCAACACAATGCGTGGGAATGTGGTTGCAGGGGGCCAAGGGTGGGGCCGGCGGCGCGCGCCTCCTCGCGTCAGGAATGGTGAGGGGGGGGGCGATGAAAGGGGTGGTGGAGTAAACGCTGCGGGTGATTGATGGTCTTGTAACGCGGCCCATTGCGTGGCACATCAGCGGGGTGGGGACGGGGTTATTAATCGGCGCCCTCCGTGATAGGCTTGAAGCGCAGGTGATGTGATGATTCGCCTAAGCGCGTGTAGCGAGTTTGTCAGAATTTGTTGGTTTTGATTTTACACAGGGCCAATCGCCTAGCCACCCAAGCAGTTTTGCTGCAGCACTGAGGGGTTTGCACGCGAGCGAGGTTGTGAGCTGGGCGCGAAGATCCCTGCTGATGAAGGAAGTCAGTGGTTGAGAGTTTGTAAATGTTTCATCATGGAAGTTTTCCTTGAGTTCGTTGGGTTCTGCAAGGGTGTTCTCCCGAGATATCAAAGCCCGTTTCCATGAAAGAGGTGAGCGTGGATACATAGGCCTCTGTGTAGCTCTCATTTGGAATGCCACCGACCGGTGTTCAAAGCTGTTTTGGCATATATAATATATTATATATTTATAGATAGAGAGAGAGAGAGAGAGA
>NW_023596805.1:1232000-1248876 GCF_011947565.3 Pollicipes pollicipes | reverse complement strand
CAGCATGCTTTTCAAACTGTTGTAATCTGGAAGTCTTATCTAGTGGAATGACTTCATTGAATTCCATGACATCAATGGAAAAATTAATCATTTCAGCAACAAGTTCCGCAAAGGTCAAATTTTGCACATTTCAAACATGACATTGCGGAACAATCCATAAACTCATCATTCGGCAGGCGTGCATGCTTGTGACTTTGTTTTTATGATGGTTTACGGCACTGGCAGGTGGCGTTTCTCAGCACTGACGTCACTCGCGCTGACGGACGGTGTTCTTACCTGTCGAGCCTGGGACTAGGCCGGTGTGCCGGTACCAGCTCGCCTCTGGTGGATGCCTTGGAGGCTACCATCAGCCCAAATTTGCAAGTTCTAGGTCAGAGGTCAACGCATTCAGACTGCTGCCGGTACGGTATGCCGGTACCTGGTTTCTCGGAGACCTTATGCTTCTAGGTGGAACCCGTGCAGAATGGTAACGCACATACGCCTTTTAAGGTCAGTCATACCAAATGGGTACATATATACTCATTTATATATATATATATATATATATACATATATATATATATATATATATATATATATATATATATATATATATATATATATATATATATATATATATATATATATACATATATATATATATACATATGCATGTACACAAATGAGTATATATGCATATATATATATATATATATATATATATATATATATATATATATATATATATGCCAAAACAGCTTTGAACACGCGGTCGGTGGCATTCCAAATGAGAGCTACACAGAGGCCTATGTATCCACGCTCACCTCTTTCATGGAAACGGGCTTCTGATATCTCGGGAGAACACCCTTGCAGAACCCAACGAACTCAAGGAAAACTTCCATGATGTAAACATTTACAAACTCTCTAACCACTGACTTCCTTCATCAGCAGGGATCTTCGCGCCCAGCTCACAACCTCGCTCGCGTGCAAACCCCTCAGTGCTGCAGCAAAACTGCTTGGGTGGCTAGGCGATTGGCCCTGTGTAAAATCAAAACCAACAAATTCTGACAAACTCGCTACGCGCGCTTAGGCGAATCATCACATCACCTGCGCTTCAAGCCTATCACGGAGGGCGCCGATTAATAACCCCTGTCCCCACCCCGCTGATGTCATGCCACGCAATGGGCCCGTTACAAGACCATCACTCACCCGAGCGTTACTCCACCACCCCTCATCGTCACCATTCCTACGCGAGGCGCGCGCCGCCGGCCCCACCCGTGCCCCTGCACCACATTCCCACGCATTGTGTTGCAAGGCGTTGCAGGGCCGCCGCGGCCGTTTTGCAACATTGCGATGCAACGGTGTCAGAGGTCGCTGCCGAACGGGCGCCGGGCGGCGCCGGTCGATCTGTCGGTCAGCGGCGGGCTTGTCAGCGGGATGCGAATGTGTGGTCCGGCTCTGGCTTTGTCGCCGAGCCGTTTGCCGCGCTCCGAATCCCGGTGAGGCGGCAGGCGGCTTGCGCTTTGTGCGGCACGGTCAGGCTGTGGTGGAACTCGTTTCCCGGCGGTTGTTTTGTCTTGCTGGTGGCCATAGCCCGCTCGGCATGAATAAAGTGTGGAATGCATTTTAAACATATTTTAAGGCTCTCTGGAATCTAGAGTGTGGAATAACGAAATGCATGCATGTGACATATAGAATACAATATGGAAGCTTTGTAGGTTGGGTAGCAGTCTGTGACAAAGGAGGGCGTCATGTATTTAAACATGATATTTTGAGCTGATAATTGTGCTATTCATCGGCAATTCATACAACGTTGGCGTGCAATGTCTTGTCTTTTTGGTTGATATACGTTTGTTCTTTCCGCGATTGTTTGTCCAGAACGTTATTTTAGAAAATGCAAAAACGGCTAAGCAGCATTGGCATGGCGAGATACACACCAGCATACGCAGTGTTCATGTCAGGCACGTGATGTATGACGAGCGTATGTGCAAGCACTTTCACGGCTCCATATAATATGTATTTTGTCTAAGCATTTGATTAGCATGACAGCGTTTTGCAGGAAACACAGCAGCTATGAATTACCACCTTCTGTGGTTTATAAGTCAGGACTCAGTTTATGATTGATATATGTTTCAATAAGTTACAATGAATTCCTAAACAATGCAATATGAAGCAACAACGCAGCACCACCATTAAGTTCGAATCTAAAATATGATTTACTTAACGTTAAGTTAACCAAGCATTTAATCTGACTGCAACTATTTGATCCCTTTGTTTAATGTTCATGGCATATGTGAGCGCAGTCACACGTTGGGTTGATCTAACAGTGTGCTCTCCATACAGTTTGTGTCCGGTGTTACATTTATTGCATAGCGGTGTTCACGGGCTTGAACTTTGTTTCGCGTTTTCACAGGAAGTGTAACTCTTTTTGGCTAAACTGAGCTTCTTCACAACTAACTTAAAAGCAAATCTCGTCAAGAAAGGTGGTGTACAGCACTTTTGAAGACATGCTTGTTCCGAAGTGTCATTGGCGAAAATAAACAAAGTTCCAATGCTGATAACTAAAATGATCAAGTACATGGACATTGTACGGGCTTCAGTATTGTTAGTAATCGCTCGTAAAACCCTTTCACTCTGGAAAATTAATGGATGATTCTGAACATAGTTAATCACTGAGACTAAAACATTCATTATCAAATCTGTCTAGGTCACAGGGTCATGATACAAGGTTCGGAAGGATTCAAGCGAACGCACATCACCACCCAGAAAACCTCTGCGAGTTAGGCTACATCGCTGTCTAACGAAGCTGCGAAAGAAGAGGCATCACAAGACACCCGAAGCAAATGCAACCTTACCCATTATGGGTCACCAAAAGGCGCATTGTGCAAAATGTGCAAGCGCTGCACACGTCCGTGACTGCTTGTTTAAGCCTGCAGTTTGTGATCATGCGATTCGTTCGTTGGTCTAATATGGGTCATGTTTTGTGCTGCGCTATACATATATACATACATATATATATATATATATATATATATATATATATATATATATATATATATATATATATGTGTGTGTGTGTGTGTGTGTGTGTGTGTGTGTGTGTGTGTGTGTGTGTATGTGTGTGTGTGTGTGTGTGTGTGTGTGTGTGTATGTGTGTGTGTGTGTGTGTGTGTGTGTGTAGTGTGTGTGTGTGTGTGTGTGTGTGTGTTTCTGTGTGTATGTATATATAATATTTCATGAACAGCATATTTCATATGTTGATGGGATTGGTAACTTAGAATATAAGGACAGGCTTTAGGCTTTGGATTCGTATTCAGTGAAATATCTTAGACTTAGAGGGGAACTGATAGAGGTATTTAAGATCATGAAAGGGGTAGACAGGGTAGATCTAGAAGAGGTACTGGAAATCAGGCCGAAACTTTGAGAAAACTGGTTTTAATTAGGAAAAGGCAAGAGCGGAATTACGGAAATGCAGATGTCATTTACTCGAAGAGTAGCGAATCACTGGAATGGACTGCCAAACGAAGTTGTAGGAAGTTCCTCTCTAGCGACATTTAAAACTGTTTGAACAAGCGCTGTTGGTCTGAGGATCTCATTTACAGCCAAATTTAGGCAGACCAGATGGTAAGCTTAGTGTCAAGAAAAGATATGAAACCTGGGGTAGGTCAACCTCGATGAGTCCTTGTGGCTCTTTCTTGGCCTGATGTCTTTTTGTCTTTATTTCTGATATTCTCCACTTTCCGCGCCAACGGAAAGGTGCTGTAACAGCCTAAAACGTAAACGTCACAGTTCATGTATCTGTGGATACTGTTCGCGCGCACCTCCTTTGCGGGTGACGTCACACGCAGCAAAACGAGAATGCATGCAAAACGCTATCCAACAAGTAAGATGTCTCTTGAAGCCGAATGCGATGCTACGACTCTCACGCACCGACCTCAAAAATGCGTTCTTGGGGCCTTGTCCTTGAATGCTGTTTTGATATGTTTTTTTCCAACATTCCTTGCGCGTGAATGAATTGCTCGAGTGGCGTTGTTGTCGGAGCGCTCTCAAAGCACAACTTGTGGCGGGGATACTTACTGTCAGCCCAAGTGATCCGACTATGGATTGGCGATTATTTCACGAATTCATATCGCAATTTTACGAATAATCAACTTAAGTATAGCAGTAGATTGCACGTATCCAAGTTTTTGCAAGCTGACATTCAAGCATTTAGCACTAATGGCCTTCTTAACTCCCACTTCAGATTAGGCAGGTACACCACACGTGACGCCAATATTCAAGACCGAGGAACGGCTACAGGAAAACAAAGCCCGTCCGTCCGCCAAGCATTAGCCTCCCCCGCCCAGGGCGGGGTCAGGGGTCACAGCACGCGCGACTGGCCAGCCGCGCCGATACGGATGGGGTCATGCTGCCCGACCCAATTCGCTAATCACACCTCGCCTCCCCTCGCCGCAGCATTAATTCCACGTAATTGTTTGGCGGCGGACTGCTCACGCGCGCGCGTTCAGTTTTTTTTTTGTCACATGCGCGAGCTTCAAGGTTGCCACGGGCAACACCCGAGGGTGTTTTTGTCTGGGATTAAACATCGCCGACAGACGAGGGAAGAGAGTCATTTGTTATTGGTGAATCGTAGAGTGACGAAACGTGCCCAGTTTAATGACGGCGACAAGGTTTTATGGTGCTGATGCGGTGTTCCGCCAGGTAAAATTCAGACGGATAATGTTTAGCTGAATATGGTATAACAGCTTCTCATCTTGACAAGAAAATCTGCACTGTCTCCTCACATTTGTACATTTGACCCAGTTGTATTCATCCAGACCCCGGCCAAAAAAATATGCTGCAGCTAATAATTAAGCCAACACCCTCTTGATCCCGCCGCAAAGACCCCACCCATCTCGCAATTCCGACTTATGACCTGGCCTGTGCACTAAGACGCAACGACACCGCTTCTTTTCGCTGCAATGAAATCTGCACACTCGGGTCACGGACGAAGGCCGCGATGCATCACGTTATAGCGTGCTAAAACAGACAAAAGCCCGCCATTGCCACAGAGTGCGTTCTCCGTCAAGAACGCACCTTCGGCCTCGCGGCGTTGTTCACTGCGCTGAGTCGAGCTGGGTTGCCCCACCCGTTCGCCACCCACGCAGTCGCGAGGCGGCTCGATGCCGCCGCAAGTTGTGACACGATGTGGCTGAGATGTGTTCCCTATCATACGGCAGGGGGGGGGGGGAGGGGGAAGTCTTGTATCGGGGCGGTGTTGGGCGGATCAGTCGTCAATACGTAGCGGTGGAGCGAGAAGATCGCCCCCCCCCCCCCCCCCACTCCCCTCCGCAGCTTAATAACGGGTTTATTTCCATTTTTGGAACGGTTATGAGATTATACGCACAGCCCTCCACGCATCCTCCCACATCTCTGTTCGCATTCAAGGAAGCAAAGAAGATGACATGCGAGGAGAGAAGTCCATCAGTTCTGCCTGATATCACTGATGAATAGTAATGTCACGTGCCAAAAAACAGTCGCGCGTCCTATTATCTCGCCAAGACATATTCATCCATGCGGTTGGAAATGGTGATGGATGAGAAGGTCACGGGACTTAAAAAACTGCCAGCACTAAGTTTAGAACCTACCACCTTCCGCCCACAAACAAGAGAACGCTGACCAGATGAACTACGCCGTCCCATTTCCACCTAATATCACGTGAAGAGGTTTGGTAGGGGCCATCATTCTGACACTGCTAAGCCTAGCATAGTGAAACACAGCTGCCGCAAAACACCCGCGGCATAGGATCGTCTGCACTCCTCGCTCTCTTCCGAGTCTGTATCGGTGCCTTACCGGTGGTTGTCGGTGGTTTTTAAGCACCTCTGCAGCAAGAAGACCAGTTCTGGACGTGGCTACCGTTTGCCTTTGAGGGACCCAGGTCAGCTACCTCTAGAAAAGTCAGGCTTCCCTGTGTTTTGCCCTTATTAAATCTGATCCACGAAAATTGAGTGGAGCTGCACTTTTACACGACTTTCACCGCACTTTTCAGTGTGGATGCATATTTTTACCACCCTTTAGCGTGCGGTTACACCTGTTACTAACTAAGCGTTTTATGCCTCCACATCATGGCAAAAAGTGAAAGCTGACACCTCACGAAACATGTGAGCAAAAATATCCTTACTTGCGTATCTTTTCCACGCACGTGAACGACGGCACCGGAGTGATGGAGTTCCATCTAAAAAAATGCTAAAATTACGCCTCTGAGGTTGCCCAGAAAGAACCCAGGCAAAAATCGTGTTTTGTCCGCCCCAACTCTCCAAACCCCACGCCACCGCCCCCACCCGTCCTCCTTAGAGGGTCTTCTGGCACTATGCGTGTGCTTACCAGAAACGCCCTGGTGCTAAGACCATCGCTTGAGCGGAATTAAAATGGGCTTGCATGTTCAACGCTATGTTGATATTTCCGGGCCGCAAGAAGAGCATAGTGGAACTATGCACGTGGAGTAATTCACCCGTAGTCTAGTTCAAGCTTGGCGGCACGCTGTCCAGTGCTGTCCATCTAGTATCCGTGAAACGTAGTTGTAGTAGTCGTGGTAGTAATAGGGGCAGAAACAACTGCGGCGATTCCAGAAATGATGACGATATTTGGTGTTTAGGGGTGCATCAACTCTGCTTGCGTCATCTCGGCACCTTAGGCGCCGTCTAATTACATTTCAAACCCCACTCCAATATTTTCTCAGACGTATTTCGTAACTTTTAAGAGCAATCCAATTGATCTGCTTCGACACATTTCAAATTATTTAGTAGCTTTAATTTATGTAGATCTTAACGGAAGACTTGGAGTCTCCTCCCCCTCGCCATACACTGCGACACGCAGAACCGCGCATTAAGACGGTGTGGCAAACTGAGCTGTTTACAGGGAATCCAGAATTGGTTTCTGGACATCAGTGCCGCGCATTAAAACGGTATGGCAAACTGAGCTATTACAGGGACTCCGGGGTTGGTTTCTGGACCTCAGTGCCGCGCATTAAGACAGTATGGCAAACTGAGCTATTACAGGGACTCCAGGATTGGTTTCTGGACCTCAGTGCCGCGCATTAAGACGGTATGGCAAACTGAGCTATTACAGGGACTCCAGGATTGGTTTCCGGACCTCAGTGCCGCGCATTAAGACGGTATGGCAAACTGAGCTATTACAGGGACTCCAGGATTGGTTTCCGGACCTCAGTGCCGCGCATTAAGACGGTATGGCAAACTGAGCTATTACAGGGACTCCAGGATTGGTTTCCGGACCTCAGTGCCGCACATTAAGACGGTATGGCAAACTGAGCTATTACAGGGACTCCAGGATTGGTTTCCGGACCTCGGTGCCGCGCATTCCTCGAGGATGATCCATTATCCAGGACTCACCAAGTTCTCTCATGCCTGGGGGTCCGGGCGCAACAACACTCTAGTAGAATCAATAATAACTTCAGCTTCTGTTTCTTCCGCTAATAGCGCTACCATCCGCCTCAAAGATGGCAGCACTAGTGAAGCACCGCCGCGCTTTTGCATCGCAAAAATGAACCAGGTCGGAAATTTCTACAACTTGTTTGGCTGGAATTTTACTCTTTGGCCCGTTTCCTGCCAATAGATAAGCTACAGTCTAGAGTTTTGGAATGCTGCTACGTGACAGATGGGACTGTTTGTGCCTTCCAATGACAATCAATCGTGCCAATAAGGACCCAGCTACCATGGGCTAGATTATTTGACTCACGCGGGCGGTGACAGGTGATGCGATAGCCAAGTGCTAGACCGAGATAAATTTGGCTGGACGCTTGACGCGTCGGGAAAATGTTGCTGATGGCACAGCGGAAGAGGCCCTGACATACTCTCTAGAAAACTCCGGCTTTCGTACTTTTATGCCGTGATGCAGTTTTTCGTTTATATGAGAGCTCCAAGAGAAAGTTTACCAAATGTGATGAGGGGCTCGTTTCTTGTTGTTGTTTTTTTTTTGCTTAAGTTTTTTGCCACTCCATTGATACTTTTTCTTGTATCTCTGGCTGTTTTTTTACGATTACGAGCATACTTAAAGGTAGGTGGTCATGGGAGCTTCAAGATATTTATTTATGCATATATTTTTATCAGGAGGCACTCATATACATCGCATATGGCACCACATGACCACGCAATGCCATCTGATGCAGGGGTGGCAAAAAAACTAGGCGATGAATGTTTCGCGACCTCATGAAAGTTCGAGGGGCTGAGAGTTCAGGAGAAGAACGATTACATCAAAGCTCGACAACTTCAAAGGCGTAGCCTGACTGTTGTTAGTGATAACAGAGCTGCTTGGATCGCAACAAGCGCCGCAAGAGGCTGCGGTTGGCGGAAACCCTGCACAAATTGTTCACGTGCTGTTTGTATTGTGGTAGTCAGTTGATGGCCTTTTGATATCGTATCTGTAACGTAGGGACGGAAATGTCGTCATTCTCGTAAACTGAGATGGGGCAAGGCTTCGGGAAAGACTACCGCAAGGAAGAGCCGATCCTTAAAGGTTGTAGCTACTCAAGTAAAGCAGCCTTAAATAACAAGTCCGTATGTGCGTTATTGTAGATTACAAGAGAACGGTGCAAGTTCCATGGCACTGGGCAATGATTCAAGAGCCTTTCTGACCTCTGCATGCCCCGAGACCAGTCGACGCTCAGTGCGATATTCGTCTATATCGCCCTGATTTCTGAGGGTCACGACACCCGTGCCGCCTCCTCCCCCCCCCATCCCCCCATCCCCCCATCCCCTCCCCGCCGCTACCACATCCCCATCCCAAGGGCCCTGACCCGGCTCTGATGCTGGAGGTTTACCTTCACGTGATGTCTCCTTGACTATTCTGGCAGCAGTGACCAGTGCAAAATTGCATCATGGCAAAGCAAAGGAGTTAAGAGTCCAAATTTTCCGCTCATTAATTTCCGACAGAGCAAAAATTGCACCGCCTGTAAAATACGGCAGGCGCTGCGTGATAACCTACGTGGTAACAGGCGGTGAGAGAATAGCCATGATTATCGCTGTGTGAATGAATGCAAAAACAACCCTGGGAGTCCGGCACTCCTGGAGCCCAACAAAAAAGGTTTTAGTTATATAACTGAATAGTCAATCGTTTGTTAGAGTTAAGAGGGCATAGGTTCACTGATGATGAACAGTTTTCAGAATGGTAGCCATCGCATCTGAGAAAAGCGTGTCTCTTTGGTGCGTGTTGGTCACATAGAAATTGGTAATAAGTTGGGAAATAAATTGTGGAAAAAAGCAAAATAGGTTGCATAGGAACAAAGCTGTAAGGTTCTCGTCGCCCAGTCTTGCTCGTTGAGGATAAGCGTGCTGTATTCGATACCGGTTTCAAAAAAGTGTCATCGCTTCTTGGTTGGTTGCCTGCGCATGTCTGGAGCACGGAGGTGCAGCCAATGGAGGGAGGAGGAGTCCCCCCCCCCCCCAGTCCACATATTTCCTTTTGATCAGAGATGGCTTCTGACAGAATGTCAAAAATCGACGTGATGCGCTCTCGCCGAGGGTACCTCCCCTCTCTGCTTATCTACCTTTTCTAAGGAAGTCCCGCCTGCGCCCCTGATGTATCAAACGGTTTTCAAATCATTTGGGGGTCCGGGAAAGGTGCATTCGGCTACATCGTGCCATGGACTCCGCGTCCGTGTGTGCTCGGATTACCGAGAGATGGCATTCATTCTTAAGAACGCTATTACCATTGCGATTGGCAATTATCCTCTAAACGAAAATGCATTGATCCAGTTTTACTGACCCAGATCAGTCCAGTTTTAATTGTCGAGGTCGATTCAGTTTCAATCGGACGTTGAAATGTACGAAATTTGGACAAATTTCGACTGGCATTCAACATATTTTTTTGTAATCGGCAAATTTAACATTGCCATGCACGAAAGTCACGCTTCACGAAATAACCCGTAGGGAAATACATGCCTTGAAACAAGTGCTGCACAGATTGTATGAATTGTACTTCATGTTCTGAAGCCTGGGCAAAGCTATGTGCGGTGAACGCACGTGGGGGCGTTCGCAGGAGCTCACAGTGGGGGGGGGGGGGGCGCACTTAAAATTCCTCCTCGCATGAGGTAAGACGCCATATGTTCTCAACATGTCAAGTTTCTCTTGTCTAACTCAAACCAGCAAATGTCAACATGGCTTTATGCACTCATGAATGCATGCCATCAATTTGTTCGGGGGGGGGCGTGCTCGGGGGGGGGGCACTCGGTGAGTACACCCCTAAACGTAACGATATAAGTTTCGAGATAGCGCGTCCGCCGAGCCGGGACGGGCCAAGCTGAAATTTTGCCCACTTTTTCACTTCCACACGCTTTTTCAGTCTTCCGGGCTGAAAATACTCTCACTGTTCGAGTAGGTTTTGTTCGGCCCGTGACCGCCTCGTAACCAGCACGCATGCGTGCAAAGGTCGTGGAAGGTGCATGCCTCTATGAACACTGTTAAAGACATTCCAGCCTGTAAGAAATACCCGCATCCTGAACCCAAGCACGGGTACGGCCTGTTAGCGGTCATATCGGCAACAGGAATTAGCTCTGTGGTCGTAAGCGCTCTGGCGGGTTTTGTTCGCTAATTCTGGAACTCCCATTAACTCAGCGGTTTATGAGTTATACGCCGTTGTGCTGTGCCTTCATGCTCATAAACTATCGGCCTAAACTCCGGTGGGAATGCGCCCTCTATCGCAGCGTCATAAATTTTCTGGGTTGTAAATGTTCTCTAAAATTGTTTCGCGGCTGTCTCGAGTGGATGCCGAAACACGTGCGAAACACTGTCTATTACTTCGGCCAGGGAGAATGTATTACATAACACGTGCTCCCTGCCTGGGCGTTGGTCGCCTGCGAAGCCTGGGTGCAGCCAAAACCAATTCTAGTATTGTTAAGAGGCTAGCAAGGTGCATTCAGCAGCATGTAAAGAACTACGTGCTAATGTTTGAGAAGTGTGCCCTGAGCCCCGTATTTCCGTCCAGAAATATGCGCATATTTCTCTAATTCGAGACAAAATTTTGGACAAGTGGAAGATGCTCTTCACCGCCCCCGCAATCGCTCACGTAGATGTCAGAGCAGAGGCAAGGTAGAGAAGCTCTGCTCACCTCGAAATTAAACATTTCCGTGGAACTCATCGTGGAAATTAAACATTAACTTTTCGGTAATGGGTAGAAACAGTTGGTTTGAGCGTGGCACTTGTAGGCAGCCAAGGGCGTACAGAAGAATTGTATGCGATTTTGGTGTTGGCAGTTACGTTTGGAACAAAATCGGACTGAAAAGACAGCTGTTTGCCACTGTGACGCTGCCGGGTCAAACGAGCCAGAAAGGGGAGCCGGCTCTTCGGGATGTCAATTTAAGGTTGAGAGTAACTAGGAAGGATGGGCAGCCTGATGTGCTGGTGAGTGACCATAGTGCACACGCACTGATGCTTCTCCCTTCCTTATGCCTTTTTCGTGGAATTTTGTGTGAAATGCATTGATTGCTGTTTACGTAGCAAACGATTTACGGACTAGGTGTGCAGGTGGAAAATTGAACCAGGAATGAACCCACATTTCATCATCCACAGTCACCAACTATCAAGTGCAATTGTGATTGCAGTTCGATGTGCAATTGCAATTTGATGCGCAGGTGAGATTCCCAACAAGTTGGTTTAATGTGATCCATTCCAGATCAAGATTTTAATCACCATAGTCCCAATCAACAGCTTTTCTCCTGATTAAGTACTGCTGCCTGCTGCTCACATCTGCACACGATTCACAATTCACGATCGACAACTTTGATGGATGTTGCGCATGCAAAGGTGCAGCCAGACTGGATCGTGCAAGGCCGCACCCCTTGTACATGGGTGGAGTGGTCAACTTCAACATGGTTGACTTCAATATGTAGTACTGACTCCAACGTAGGTGGAATCAGACGGGTCCGTCGTGCGTATAATCAGTCATCATGACCTCCGAGATCTCTTTATCTGCTCGTCGTGACCCACGTGACCTTTCATGACCTCGTGCATTATAAATCAGTCGAATCTAACCGACTGGGAATCATTTTAATATATGGAGGGCCTCTGGCATGATTGCAAGCATTGTGATAAGAGCACATATGATCAACTGCATTTCAAGGATTTTATTTCAACATAAAAAACAAGCCAAAATGTACAAAATAAGCTTCGACCTTTCAGCCATCTATGGGCTGTTGCCATCATTGGCATGCAGCTGTTAATTAATGCTTTTATCACAATTACTAGGACTCATGTTAGACTGTGTGTGATTTGTTTCATGCTGCATAAGTATAGTGTGGGATATCATGTTGCTTTGCCGTCATGAGTACCAGCACAGGATGTCAGTTACAATTGCACATTTTCACATTTTGTGAGATGACGGAAGCCCTGGCATCATCTGTGAATGTAATCTTCACTACAGTGGTCCTCCCAGCTTTCCACGTGGTACGCACCACGCGGCAGCTAAGTTGTTAATGCTCGAGAGAGCAAACATCTCCACACAGCAAAATAGAAATTCACAAACACCGCATGTGAGCAACCGACACAGCTCCGGTACGAAAACATGTTGTGAATCTGTTTTTTAAAAGTGCGGTTATCAACATTTCTATTGGTAAAATGACCAACACTCCATGCAGATCTGTATCACAAACGATATGCTCTCGCCAACTTCCCTCCGTTTTCGGTGGCCGAAAGAATGCTGCACGGCGCAAACTTCTGTTAAGACCTAAGACCTCAAGACCTAAGCACTTAGCAGCACCCAAAAAGACGATCCACAAGTATAGTTGATGAGGGTCTACGTGGAGTAATGCCTCCTTACATGCTGGAATGCTGGCACTGTTAATCGAGCATGATTGTGGACCTTTCTTAGACACACATTCCGAATGTTTTTTTAAGGAACCGAAAGTATCTTACGTCAATAGGTGTAATATTGTAACAGTGACATGCACTGTTTACAGCATGCAGTTCTGAACATCAACCGTTTCCCCGGACATCGGTGGGCGCCCAAAAACTTCATTTCAAGTTGCGTGCTTACGTGATAAAGACGACAAGGCTCATTTGATAACAAAACTGTCAGATCGGATCAGAAGATGACGTAAGAAGTACGAGATATGGGACTAACCTTATCTCTAAGAATCAAAACATTTGTTTGGTATTCGCGACACTGCGAATAGGTGATCAGGAGCGTCACCCCATCCAGCTGGGGGAAAATAATTGACTACGATATTAAGAACACAAAGCTGCTAACCCGTGTCTCTCTGCTAAGTTCTGCTAAGTGAAATCGCCAAATCCAATGAAGAGAACGCATCCGAAATTTTCCATTAGCACTTCCTTGGAAAGGTAGAAAAGTCTCATTCCTCGGAGAAATCCAGGAGAATGCCGATATCGATGCGTTGATATTTCAGCATCATGTCTTTATCGAAATAATAACAAAAGTCTGTTCTCCGAGGAATGAGGCTATTGCTTCCGTCTTATCTACGTGAATGATATTCCTCGCAAATGCACTTAGCAAAGCCTTGGAAAGTAGTGGTTAATGGAGTTAAAAGTGGTAGATTGAAACAAAAAAGTTTTAATTGAAGGCAGTGTGAAAAATAATGACTGACGGCCCGTCCATACTATCACTAAAGTAAATTCATGAATCAACGGCATTTTTTGTGTTTCATATCCTGAGCAACAAAGAAACCGCGCATTAGTTATATCTGAGATCCAAGAAAGCAAATCGCAGTGCTAGCGACGCTCACTAGAATTTTAGGAGATCATCAGTGCGATTGGTGTGAAAGTAAATACACCTGAAGACACACAAACACAGGCGTACACAAGCGTAAGCATAAGCCAGATGCGCGTAGCTATGCACGAACACGTTTGCACGAATTTATGCTTAACCTACACACATAACCACACAATACACACTAACGCACGCACATAGCCAACCACACATACTTTGACATATACTGAGATAGTAAGAATACAAAACATTAAAAATTCAATAATGAGGAGGTAAAAGTCCAAAGTAGATTTAAATCCTAGTAGCAGCAACTTTAAGTGTTAGATTAAAGCAAGCTTGTCGTTGGTGCATTTTCTGGCTCAATCTCTAGAAGAGCCTTTTAACATGCTTGCTTGAAGTTATCTTGTTTCTGGGTACTTCATTGACATTTTAGAACATTTCACGCACCATAGAACTCCAGGCATGGGGGCACTACGGGACAAAGAAAACCTTTATAGTTTGGTGGTGGCGTTTTATTAATCACTGAGACGTTTAAAGGCGCTTTAATCTTTTATAAGGTAGGGAACTCGAGTAGTTCATGTGCTAAAATGGATCATTTGAAGGAGAGCAATATGCTCTTTATCCATGCCTGAATTATTGATCGGTAGTTTGATAAACCAATGCATGCTGTGCTTTAAACGTTTCTCAGGCTGTACAAATTCTAGTGTAAAACCTTCATTAATGCAACGCTGTCTTCAGTCTATATTTCAGACGGACTGAAATTATACCTGTTTCGCAATTTGGCTACGTTTCACGATTCAGCCTTGTCCACCATTGGCTGCACATAACATATACTTGTTTCAAAATTTAGCGCCGTTTCAAGGTTTTAGTTTCGTCCACCATGAGCAACACCTAAATATGTTTGTCTCACAATTAAGCAATGTTCCACGGTTTAGCCTCGTCCATCATTAGCTGTACATAAGTGGCAGCCAGTGCCCGACAGTAACCGCCGGGCACTGTTGTAATGTTTGTTCCGTTGGCAGACAAACAGTCTAGGTGAATTATTCGGAACAAGACGATATAGCCTAACCTCCGAGGAATAAGGTTAATACTACTGGCTTATCTATGTCAATAATGTTCCTCGCTAATGCACTGAGCAGCTTACGTAATTATTCGGAGTATTGGAAAACTTTGTGGAATGGCGTCCGGCACTGTCAACACGGGGACTATCACAGATAATTATCCGTGCCAAGGCCGAAGCCCGGATAATTTTAAGAGCGTGGACAGCCAGCGGATCTCGTTTTACCATGCCTGCTATGACCATTGGTCAGCGACGTCACCTTCCAAAATCGGGTGGAGGGCTGAGTCAATAAAGTTGACGTATGCTGCCGTAAAATCCTGATTTCTCCCAGGATTTCGACGAATTGTAGTTGCATTTTCTATGCCAAAATTGAACTCAAAATACAAATAATTGATAGACTGCGGAACTGTGTAATTTTTGGAAAGACTTTCCGTTTCAAACTAGTGTGAAAGTGATAATGATGATGCATGATAGTAATGATATTGATGATGATGCGTTGAGAGCACATACTGTACCAGTGGCTTAGTTTCTCGTAGCATTTGATTGACCCAGTATCCCCGTATTCGCTCATACGCATTGTAGGGGTAGGGGGTAGAACCCAAAAGAACATTGAGAGGCTCAGACCAGCATCGGGGAGGGGGTGCTATTGCCCCCCCCCCCTCACTCCCACGAAGGGATTCAAGGTGACGCCCTGGCGTTGGCTACGCATGGCGCATGAAGACGAAATTGGCGGTAAATTCCGAACCCGCCGAGCACCAATGGGGAATCTCCGTTGACGATTGATAATCGAACGGCAAACTGTTGGTTGAATAATTTTCCTGCGGCCGAACGTGCCCATAATCATCTTCGTCATACAATGGAAGGACTTTAAATTTGAAGTAGCCTGTCCGTGGCGAGGATCTCCGCCTTTTGTAAGCTGTGCATAACCCCCGTCGTCCTCCATGAATTCCTGTAACACGTTCCAACACTTAACAATTCTTTAAATAAACTACGTTTGCAGGCTCTGTCGGCATTACATGTGTTTCAGCATGGTCACACCTCTCCATGTCTGCCGAGAAGTAGATCTCCTCGAAAAGCGTCTTCAGTCCTTGTTCGGTGCGCCGTTAAGGCACCGTGGCACGACATTATCTACCACGGGACCCTTCTTTACAGATTATCCAGGATGTTACCAGACGCTTCGTGGTCATGTCTTCACCTTCTTGCCGAAGATGTTGGCGCTGATTGCCCATTTTACGGTTACCGTTCCCCGCTTAATGCCGTTGTAGATGAGTAACCAAGGGCTTTCTGACAGCCCGGCTCAGGTGCTGCAGGTGCCGCATTTTTCGCGGGTTTATGTGGCGGTAAACATTCGTTTCGCACGAGCTAGTATCAAACACTGGCATTTTAGTCAGATCCGCTCGTATTTGCCACCTGGTGTGTTCTCGGCAGGAGTAATCAATTGCCAACTGTTAATTGAAGAAATGAATTAAATCAGTTTATTAAGTACTTGAATAACTCAGTTCACAGAAAGATTACAAGACGCACTGAGAAAAAGTAAACATTGGTATTTAGACATGCTTAAAGCTTTGTTTGCATGAATTTTGGCAAACGGCATGCGTGCCAGTTATCCTAAATTCGCGACTTTGGGAATATAGCATTTAGTGTCATCATTTTGCTGATCGAATGTTCATCAAAAATCGTGTTAATGACGTTACGCTGACAAAATTTAAAGAGTTGAATAACTGGTAAAGGTATATAATGATAAAGCCATATGAATAAACAAGCTATATAAATAATCAAATTAAAGTGATACATCTATAGGGCTCATATACTATATCAATAATAAAAACTAAATGATGAGTCATGACAGTGTAACAACAGTAAAAGCCACAGATATAGCTTTTGCCACATTTATTTTCATATCATGAGCCTAAGACGACCAGTACGTTTCTAAATTTATCTTGCAATGCTCAGTCGCGGTGTCTCATCTTATAATGCGCTCAAGTGTTAAGCTCCAGCAACCCCCATATCAATGCAGATGGCCACGCCGAAAGCCCATAGCCATTTCAGATCTTCATTTTAAAATCCTAGTCAGCATACTGTGGCCCTTATTCGATGACCGTAGGGGCTCTCAAAGAGAGCGTT